>NC_083801.1:22473210-22877206 GCF_015708825.2 Lethenteron reissneri
TTCGTATAATTGTAAGCATGTATACATTTTAACTTTTTTTCTGATATTATTATTTTGATTGCTGATAAATTCTTTAATTGATTATGTTTATTTCGTTGTTGTTTTTTAAATTCTGATAGAAATAATCAAACACCGCAGTAAAAAATTTGGTTTGAAACTTTGCAAAAGAAACTACATTGTAAACATGAATCAATTGTTAAAGAGGTTCCAATGCAATGAACTGCTATAGCGACTGCATGCAGTGAAAGTAGCAGCTCGTGCGTACAACAGTGAATGTCATTCGCCGTGATTAGCACAGTTGGCTACGTACGGTGCGAAAGAAGTTCAACATACATACAGGGTAAAGGCGCATCCCTGCAATGTCTTGCTCACGCCACTGCTGGCAGATCAGCATCCGCTCGGGGAAGCTCAAGCGAGGTCCTCTCGAGGGGTGTTATTGCCTCCTCATCTGGCCAGGTGGGTGTCTTGGAAGAGGTGGCAGTACCCACACTTTACCCCACCCCACGCGAACTGCCGATCGACGGTGGTGAACCCATCTTACTGCTGTGTAAACAGAGAGGAAGGGGGGGGGGGGTTAAATAAGCATTCATCGTTGTTTCAATGGCGGACATCTGATAAATTAATATTTGTGAAAAAGAGCATTAACAAATACTGTATTCAGATTCTGCCATTCTGAACTCCCATGCTAAATACATACACGTGATCTAAAAAAAATAAAGCACATTTCCCAATGTAACACAAGGCGTTTGGTGAAAATTTGTTAAACATTACAAATGTGAAAAATATTTGTGATGTATTTATTTTTTTTCCTGTTAAACAAGATCGCAATGGTTGGACTTCCTGCAGATAGTATCACGGTTTTTTAGTGCCATAGTTTGTTTATGGTTTCAGCAGATTGCAGGGAAAGGGTATCGTTAGATTAGTGTCAGTGGAGGGTTGGAGAGTGATGTATGTGTGCTTGGAATGTGGGCAGGTGTGTAAATTTGCATGCCGACGGTATAATTCCAGGGTCCACATAGTTTGCACGGCTTAAAATAGGCCAGGTTCATCAGATACACGATTAAATTGTAGATCGTTTGCCAGGTGCGTCATGGCTTAGACACTGAGATAAAACCAGCAGTGAATTCCCAGCGGGAAATATTGGTCATCATCATCATCATCATCACCCATGGTCAATCCACTGCTGGATTAAGGCCTCATCAGGTCACTACCACCTCTCATGATCCTGTGATGTACTAATCCACCTAACATGAAGTGATTTCATCGCTCCATCTCCTCGGTAGAAATCTTCTCAGACGAACTACGTTCCTTGGCTGCCACTCCATCCGTATGCTTGGCCGTCGGCTTTAATCCCCTCTAACCGTGACGCGTGCTGCCCAGGCCCACTTATTGTACTTCACAGTTTGAATGATTAATCGGTGTGTTCCCCTTTCTGTCTCCGAATGTAATTCCAAGCGTGCGTCTCTATGTTCTTCCTTGTGCATTTTTCACTGTTCGTTCGATACGTTCGTTCGTGATGGGGGGGGGCAGTAGAACTGTCGTGTGGGAGGTCCTCCATGAGAGCGATTCGCACCGTTAATGACGGTGGACGTGGGTAAGCCAAAGGTGCACTCGGTGGTCTCCCTAGAAGCGATCCCACCTGGTTTCTTTCGGGGTCGGTCGTCGTGCCAAAAATACCTTCGGTAAACCCTCCTCCACCCGACACGGACAATACACGTGTCACGTGATCAAACTTGCTGAATGTATTCGAGCACTGACGATGCTGGATATGTGGTCTCCAGTGAATCGTCGGTTCTCACGCACGTGAATGTTGCGAGGTGTTGCGAGGTTATTTTCCAACAATAACACCACCGGCAGTGCGCTGCTGCTGTTGTAGCTACTGCTGCTGTAGCAGCAGCGCGAGATTTGGCCACGTTTGACGCGGGTGACACTTTCATTATTAATTTGCTGTGTCGGGTGGAGGAGGGTTTACGACACACATTTTGACACGCCGGCCTCACCCAAAATAAACCAATCATGAATCATATTGGCCGTGAAAGCCTACGTATAAAATTGTACAGATGCTGATGAAATTGAGTAGCGGTGGTTAGGATGCCAAATGCCCAACCTGGCAGTGCTCGGCCAATTTTTCTATGCGCTCATCTTCAATAGAGCTTCTCTATAAATCTGAGCCTCCCAGGAACACAACACATCCAATTACATGATTTGCTATTTTAATTATTTCTTCAAACAGCTGCTGCAGTGAAATATGAGCAGATTACTGAGGCAGCGGGGGGAGGAGGGGTACATGGCAATGTGTGTGTTTCATGGCAGACACTTTATGTGCTACAGTATTTAATTTCTAAGCCAGGGCTCCAGGTATAGCGCATTCAACACAGTATTTACGGAGGGCAGCCAAACTGTGTTGAGAAACGGACTCCCACAGACTCTAAATAGCCAAAACTGCTCAGTTTAACGCTTATTTGTTAAGCCCCGTCATTACGCGGCCATCTTATAACGCGACGTGAATCAACGATAGGGATTGCAGTCCGAGCGATAAAGCTGTGGGTCTGTATTTGTTAATATTTACTATCCCTCATTCTCAACATTTATTTACAAATCTACATCGGTACGTAGACATATACCGTACCTTATCACTATTCGCATGTGCGCTCACATCAAAGCTGTGGATTTGTTTTATCGACGGTTTTTGTGGTCAACGTTTCTGTGGTTCCACGAATATTTTATCACAAATCAAAAGGAGATAATAAAAAAAAACTCCACTGCTCTACAACAATAATTTACATTGCTTTCAACATTGCCATAAAATCAAACATACTGTATATATATTGACGTAAAGCTTTCGTGACTGCGGGAATTCATATTATTTGAGTCCTTCGGTAAAGTCACGTAGATAGGTTCAAAATTTATTTTAAAAAATAAACAAAATACCACGACGTTTCGATCACAACACAGGCAGCCTGAAGACGATCGCTTGTGTTGTGATCAAAACGTCGTGGTTTTTTGCTTATGTTTTATTCATTTTGAACCTACTGACGTGACTTAATAAAAAGACCCATATAATATGATGTACATTTAATAATATACAAGCACCATTCCCCTATCTAAACAAATAAAGCAACTCTGTTAAATCCACTCCAGGGACTCCATCAATATTAAACAGTTATGTGCATAACTAGAACGCGTCTGAGAGGACGTCCGCCAAGGAGATGGAGCGATGACATAGCTCGTGTCCAGGTGCAGGGGTGGATTATTGCGTCGCAGGATGAGGAGATAGTGGTGGCTTAGGGAAGCCTTCATCTAGCAGTGGATTGACCATGGGTGATGATGATGATGATGACCAATATTTCCCGCTGGGAATTCACTGCTGGTTTTATCCCAGTGTCTAACTCATGACGCACCTGGCAAACGACAGTAGATCGGTGTTATGCAGCTACCTACAACGCAGGCGCCTACAGTGGGCGGGGTCGTTGCGCACGATCGCAATTCACTTTGCTCGGTGGGTGTTAGCCGCCGAGGTCGTGACGGGTTTCTTTCCTCATTCATGTGGCTCCGTGCCCCCGGTAGCGTTCCCATTCCATTGGAATGTGCACCGATGCCCACTTTATATATATGGGAGGGGAGGAATTGGCACGTAAAATAAAGATTGATTGATTTGATTGATTGAGAGATAAACCATCATCGGCCTTCAGACATACCGATGTTAGTTTCCAGGAGTGTGAGGCTCGATCGCTTGCATCGACACCAAACACGAAGCATTTCGTTTGCATTGACCTTAAGTTTTCAATGAGCTTAATAGTTGTAAACAAAGCAAACAGTGGCAGCTGTAGGCTGCCAGGATGGAACCTTGCCCCGACGCATGCCGCTCCCCCGTGCCTTGGCGCACATCGGCAGACAAGGCTGCCAGGCTTGGTGCAGCCGCCACCAATATCCGGCGTGCTGGTCCAAACTTCGGGGCGTGCTTTGTTGTGACCCCACATGCCGCCTGGAGGGCCAGAAAATGAAAACGAAATTCGCCAAATGAAAGATTAGTTAAGCACGAAGTTAAAATGGGTTGCAAAATTGCGCATTCATTATCAACAAAACTCAACATATTTGTCAATGACACTGGGGTTTAAAGGAAACATATCAAAGGTAACTTGTGGGAAATGGCCCTTCATCACACAGAGAGAGGTCAGAGAGATAGAGTGGCTAAGACAAATATACTGCACTTAATACCATAGGGCCTGATAAGAATTACATTTTTAAATGTTTGCCGATGAAGAGTTTTAAATTAGCACGTTAATAGTTTAATGCGTTTGTTGATGAACTGCCTGTGATCTACGCGGCATATGGCTAGAGTTAGGATCGGAGTTATAGTTTTGTAATTGGCAAAGATTAGGAAAATAACCATTTATAAAATGTCACATAGATCACGACAAGTCGAGTGAGTCACCGACGGGGAGGATGCCTCCGAGCTGACAGCGTTTCCGCGGCGAGCCGCGTGGCGTTCCATGGCACGTGGCCCCAGCAGCCACCGTCAGAGAGCGGCAATGCTCTATCCCAGCCGGAGTCGAATCAGACCACGATTCCCCTGGTGATAATGCATTAAATACCGCATCGTCGGTGCAGGGAGAGGAATGTGTGGAGTGTCGGAGCCGTGGCCAGTGCACTGCGCAATGCTCCTGGTGGCCCGAGTTCAATTCCCAACCACGGCTCGCATCAGCGAGTGAGCGATATCTTCAACGGCCCCCAACCACATCACCAACCGCACACTTACCAGAGTGGTGAAGGCTGCTCGATCAACCCCCATGGCTAAAGCGGTGTGGGGAGTGGTGTGTTGACAAGTATTATTATTCCCTATATCGTGTTGGCGTATTGGAGGAGGAAACATCTCTGGCTGTAAAGAATCGGAATTTCGAGTGGAGGAATCCGAAAGAAAAGCCTAGAACCTCTTTTTTAAACGCTTTTCTTTTTTTAGAAACTTCACTCGCATGCAAACAAAGGACTCCACTTCCGCAATCAGGAACGACATTTATCGTGACCATCCCATGCCTCGTACCCTCGGAGAATGCGAGAAAACGGGTTCCCCGCGTCACGCCACAGATGCATTATCGCCTCGCTCCGCCCGCCTTCGCAGCGACAGAATGAGCCACTCGCGTCATCGGTCTGTGCCCTGTGGCCACGGACTCCTCTCTCGAGTGGATTCACTGAAATCTTTCGTCTCTTGCTGCTGCTTCCTCTACGAACAGCGACAAAGCCGGCCAGCCACTCGCCACGACGGCCGGCCCTCTCCACGCAAGCGGTAAGCGCTGAAGCCGCTTGTACTTTTCAAAGCAGCGGTTGCTAGCGTGTCCTTGTTGTCATTGCTGGATTTTCATTCTTGATCATGTGCACATCGCCTCCGTTTGGATAGTGGAACTGGGAAGGGCTATCGTGTCCCGAGTTTTAATGCCGAAGTCCGTGGCTTCCTCTGCTTGTGGTCAGTCTTTAACAAAGTTCTCGAAGCGAAATTCTTCGTAAATAATAACGATGGTAATGACTGCTGCTCGATGATGTCGATGACAATTACGAAAATAATAATAAAAATGATAGATACAGATTGTTATTGATGACATTGGCGATGATGACAATGGTGGCTGATTAATGATAAATGACAATGATCATAACAATGGCGGTGACGGCTGATGAATTTCAGATCATGAATGTGGTGATTTCTACGCTCGGTACACGATAAGTCGGGACGTGTTTAAATCAATTGTATTATTTTAGCCTACAGGTATCGACCGGTTAATTGATAAGCAGCTCGCTGAGTGCCACGTAGCTAAAGTGACTGGACTTGTGCAACGGCAATGCTGGGAACAGTTGGGGAATTGTGGCGAGGGGTTTTCAGGGCGGGCATGAGATGCGAAAAGGAAGCGGGGTATTTTATTCGTGCAGCATATAAACAATTTACTTAAAAAAAAAACATTAATCGCGTTAAACAGATTACGGACAAGGAATACTCTGAACATTTACTGGAACGTTTGTGTACAGTACAATGAACCTTCGCGCAGGGTTGAGTGTTTTGTACGTAAAGAGTGGAATATAGACGTGTAAGAAAAAACTGAGCAGATATTCCTTCTTGTATATATTTAGGGACGATGTTTAAACAGCTTGGCTAACAGCAGGGGTTGAGTGGTAGAGGAGTTGGTGCACTCCACTATAAACCTGACCGGTTTCCCGAGTTTGATTCCCAGCCATGGTTAACATTACGAGTAATAGGTGAAGTAATTGTATTTTAGGGGGGGGGGGGAAATATTAGTTTAAAACTAAACCAGGAAGCCAAATAATGCTATGAGTGTGAGATGTCAAATTATAGCGTAGGACTTTATTTACTTTAGAGTAGCGGTAAATAAGCAGACCTGGTTTATTAGTTTGATAAATAATACCTCGCTACCCTTTGTCAATCCACTGGTAGTGAGTTCGAGAATGCACTTCACACCGTGGGGCCTAATGAGAATAACATGACGAAAGTGTTGTCTGATGACAATGACAGGGCCTCAGTCTGGCAATTGGTATGCAGGGCACGAATATAGATTTTAATTGTTGAATCAATGCATGATTGCATTCCTGTCATGAGCTTTCATGGATAGATTTTAATAAAACATGCTCCCAAGATATTTGGCCTCCAAGCATAAGTGAACTTTATGCACATGAAGGTAAAGTTCGTCATTGTAAAACATTTTTTTTACATGTTTCAACAGCACATGCTTTGGTTTGGTAAGCGTCCAGCTGGAAACATCCACCCACAGCATACCTTAAGGATTGCAGTATCGTGTAGAAGACGTGGACACACGGAATGTTTGGTTTTGGTTTGACCTTGACTTGAGTTTATCCATGTTCACGATATACTGGATCGGACACTAACGTAACAACCATCTGTCGGCGAACAGAAGTTGAATTGGCATAACATAACCTCTGGGTCGTGTCTCTAGCTTGAGGTCAAATTCGACCAAGGGCCCTTGCCAAACCGTGTGAACAGACGCATTTGTCTTAGAGGTGTGCAACACTTAATTCCCAAGACACGAGGCAGATCCTTGCATGCCAAAACAGCCAGGGATGCGGCATCAGTGTCCAACATAGCTGTGGCTTTGGCTATCATAGCTGTGGCTTATGGGATGGCCTAATGATTATTAATAACGCAAACCAGATGGAGCTCTGGGCGAAGCACGTTTTCTTTACCCCGTCTAGACAGAAAGCAGGAGCTGGGGCAATCAAGACAATAGTTTTCAACAATCAGTAGCTTTGGCCATGTTGACTTAGAATGCGAATGATAGCTCTGTTACCCATGTTTGATGTAACACATTCACTTCCAGTTTTAGTGCCATCTCGCTTGTGGCTAGACACATACTCTTACATTTGACATCCATCTTGGATTGGCACCTGGGGTTAAAAATCTGGGAAGAAGAGCATCTCATAATACTACAAGAGAGTAGAACTACAATTAAATACAGTGTGAATGATTTCAACAGCAGCCCACAGGACTTGCTCAATCTGGACTTGGCATACCATTACCCTACAAGGAACTCATGTTGTGCTCACAGCTGCAGACTCTGCCGGAAAAGTCAGAGAGGTTACGTGTACGAAAATATATATACTGCGAAATTAGACGTGGTCCAAAGAGTGTCAAAATAAAGACAACCACCTCTCGAGTCCATCTATAAAGAGAACGAACCACCGTAACGACGCCGTGTATACCCAACCCATCGCAAAGGACACTTAATATACGTTCAGAGCTGTTCCAGAGCACAATGCGAATGACATTTGGTTCCAGTGAAGTGAAATTATTTGCACAAAAGAAATGCTGTAAGCGACGAATGGTATCGGTCTTGCTGCTGAACTTCTTCATTGAGAGCGCGTTTTCAATGCATTCAAGAAATACTGTAATGCAATGCACTGGCTCTCAGGAGTTGTGTGCAAGAGCAAAATGATTGCACCTTTCAAACGAATGAATGCACGTTTCACCGGCTTTCCATTGTGAAAGAAGGAAACATTTCTCAGCTTATTCAAAATCGAATTGGCCTATTATTTGCACTTTAACAAAAGTTGAAAGGATTAATGCATTAGCTATGTCTGTATCTCTATGCCCGGCTATTTGTTTCCGACACAATTAGGGTGACGATAAATCTCGTAAAAACAATCCATTCAAAGTTAAACATGAGTATAAAGTTGTGCTGCTATTAGGGACTTAACCTAGAGGAAAACTGAGCAAATTGATGAATGGGTCACTCAAAACTCAGTGATACAATACCAGAGATAATGGGTAAGCCTTCCAGGACATGATTTAAAATGTATTCACCCTGTTCGAAATTCATTTCGATCACAAAGTAAATGATGTACAAATGTTTTTATCCTGTTCGCCGGTGACGGACGTTTATTTGAATTACATGGAAGCGTCTCCACGAGGGGGGGCTCTCTGGCCTACTACTCTTCCATGCGAGCGAGACTTCTTGGGAAAATGATTGAACTGTATCCCCCCCCCACCACACACGCGTGACCTGCCGATCGCCAACTGTGGTTGCACTGCTTGGTGGAATCCCATGATGAAGTCACGTGTCCATTGTTTCAACTTCAGCATGCGGGCATCAATGGTACTTTAACAGCAACAACTAAACAAATTCATATTCTTTGGATCTTTCGGTAAAGTCACGTAGATAGGTTAATAGAAAATAACAAAAACATACTTGTTTTCTTTGAACATATCTACGTGACTTCACCGAAAGACCCAAAGAATATGGATTCCTGCAGTCACGAAAGCTTTAAGTCAAGATTTAACAACAAAACAAGTTTATTGTAAACCTAACACGTGATATAACCTGGTGACAGCTCTCCACAGAGGTGTTGTGCACAGTGTGGTTCACATGGCTTGTGAACCCACAATTAATTGGCTCCAAACACGTGTTTCCTTTGCTTATTCATTTCTATTTTCGCACCCATTAGTATACAAAAAAAAACGCTTTCGATAATTACGGTAAATGGGGGTCACAAGACATCTGGACCATCCTGTGGAATATGTGCAGGCAAGGGTAGAGTGAACCTCTTACCGGTAGCAGTACCGTCTGTTAAAAAAAAGTCTCTCTCGTACAACTGTTACACCAATTTTCAGTAGTGACCTGCTGCGATTACGGCCTTAGAAGTGTGTAGGGTTAATACGCATCTGTGTGTTTGTACAAGGCTTTTGGAGTGTTATTGCTAGCCATGTGCACGCCATACACACCCACTACAGGTGCTACGCAATCAAAACGTGTTCAAGTGCCGGGTGTGTCTGTAGTCGAGCAAGTTACCGACCACACCATTGAGGCTTTCGAAGGTGTAGAGGAAGTATTTAGTGTATGCTGGACTTATTTCGCACCGTACGGACCAACCGAGAGCTAATCGTAGGTGGGGGAAGTAGACAAGAATGAAGTGAAGGCAAACAGAATACAAACTGCTGTGTACTGATGCAAATTAAGGCGCTAAAATGCGATGTGTAAAGCAATGACTTTAATTAATTTCTGTAAAATGTGTTATTTCATAGCGATAAATTATCTACAAAGTAGCACACTGAATGTCTCGGGAGAGCTTGAAGAGTGCATTAGGAGTTTTGAATTGACATTTTAATTTGCATGGCGCTGCGACAATAATTTATGAAACTTCACATGAGCAAGGAACGCTAAGACATTGGCAGTAGCAATCAGTGACCTGCCTGCCGCTAATAGAACAGATCGCCTAAGCGGTAGGGCTTTGTATATTAATTTGGGTCAGTAGCTGTAAACTACAAGATTGCCATCTGTACCACACGCATGCTTTTGGCTAGAAACGTGCAAACTCAATATTTAACGTTACTAAAACTCCCAAAGGTTTCCCCGAAACCACCCAGTGCACATTTTCAGCTGACAGCGTTACAGGATATTTTTATTTTTGCCACATCCCTTTCCATGGTTAACTCTGAGCTTGTGTTCTCCACGTCCCAGGCGAGAGATGCAGCAACACAGTAAGTTGTGTTATTATTTAGGGCCAATTTGAGATTCGGTGCAACGCCCCATTGCACAGATGACAAACCTGCACGGACGAGCTGGCAGGCATATGCGTGCAGTGCAAGGTGGTGGTTGTGGGTGTGAATGCAGCATACAATCATGCACGTGATCCGGTTTAATAATATAATTAGAGTTAATCGCTGGTAGTTTGGGATTGATTGGCATGTTAGATCAGTTTAATAAGGTGAATGCACTTAAGGGTTGGCGAAAATAGGCTGACCTTAATTACATCACGGTAAATTGTGTTGGTTATGAAGCTGGCGTTTTAATGTTATTGTGATTATAGTGACGCGTCAATAGGTTTAGTTCATAATATGGGTATGATCGGCGTGAGAAAATAATGACACTGGTTCATTAAATAGATTGTTTGTGTTACATTGTTATACATTGGTTAAATCTATATGGTGTTTCCTGTCATGAATATAGTGGGGCATTATTGAATGAGACAATTGAATTATCTCCGAGTGGATGGCGCGGATCGCCATTTGCTCGTCATCTGCAAAGCCCAGGGTGCAATCGCCCCATTTTCTCCCTGGGTGATAGCCGAGCAGCTGACATAGAAGGCATGCAGCAAGCAGGGGAAAGCGTAGGCCGCCACCAAAAATTTCCCGAGCTCTGCCGATCCTCTACGTATTAAGGTGTTATCCGAAACCGGAGCACCCGGGGAAAACACTAGCCTATATGGACGGAACAGGTCGTGCCCGTAATTTTTCTGTACTGCATTCTCCGGATGGGCCACGGTAATTATCATCTAAGTCTGGAACATCAGCAGGCTGAGAGAACGCACATTTAGTATTCATCTGGAGCCACAGTGGTTAATGTTATCAACCAGAACGCTGCAGTGCAAAGTTTGTTGCCAATGTGTAAATATTGATTTACAATATTTGCAGTGACGGCCTTTGGTGTTGAGAAGAGTGCTCGTGTGGTAAGCCAGCAGTATCCGTTTACCTCGCCTGACTCTTCTGATGAGCCTCGGAAAGGGTCAAACCGGTCGAGAGGCTGTGCATTGAGACACGTGATACTGATGGACATGGGTCTACGAGGCCGGTAGGCAGATAGACTGAACTACATTTTGTGATTGTTTGCGATGCATAGCGAGGTTTTGTTTTCATTCAACCTGGAATTACTCACAAAGCTGTGGTGTAATGAGTTCGCACACGGGACTTGGGATCAAAGCGGCGACCTCCGGATTTAATCCCCCTGGCGTGACAATTGAAACAATGGGAACGTTTTTTATTTAATTTTGACTCCCCAACTCTGTCCACCCAGCAGTGTAAATGGGGTACATCAGTTTGTCGATATGCAGGTCGTGTGTGGTGGGGTAAAGTGTGAGTACTCTCACCTCTTCAAAATACTCTCTTGCTACTTTGGTTTTTTTTCGGTAAAGTCACGTAGGTAAAAAATCAAATCAAATAAATGAAAACAACTAAATTAAATCACGACGTTTCGGGCGCAACACAAGCGTCCTTCTTCAGGTGGGGACAATGTAGCGAAAGCACAACTGCTTAAGTGTGTCTACGTGACTTTACCGGAAAAAAAAAGAGTATGAATCCTTGCAGTCACGAAAGCTTCAAATCTAGAATTACTCTCTTGCTCCCTGCAGTGGAGACTCTTTTGCTAGTAGTGGCGTGAGGAGGCAATTTCAGGGCTGCTCCTTTACCTGTTACCAGAATGCTTTAGTAAAGCGTTTGTTGAAGTGTTGCACAACCTGGTTACAATACGCGCGTTTAGTACACGCTTTGTTGATAGTTTAAATGGTATTTGTGTGTGTGTTTGTTGTACCGCTATAATGACCTGCATCTATTATCACTGCCATCATGTTTAATGTTGTGCCATATTTTAAGACCTAACATCTCTGGGTAGTGCATTTATGGCATCCTGTTTTTTTCCGAACAGCCAGCAACTGGGTGTGAAATCAAGCACACACCCACTAAAACTTACCATAGTCGTCAATCCTGTATTACTGCACTGAAAAGAGAACTCATAGTAAACTGACATTTTAAGTTATTCGTTATACTGAGGGAGGATAATTGCCGAAAGCATCAATCCACTAACTAAATTATATATTTTTGTTATACGTTGAGTCGGTTGTTATTGTAATTTGGCTTGTGCATCACCGCCTTCCTCCACACATTTACATTTGAATGAATTGCTGAAACATAATTGTTCAAAGTGAAATATTATGCCAGTACTGCAGCCTCTGTTTATTAAGATTGGACAAGGCATAGTAATGTATACACTGGAATGAAACATGAACAGGGTTTTTAAATACAAGTAGGATAAGTCATGCCACTTAAAAAAGATACAATTTCGACAAAATAGCACATTAGTCAAATAAGCATAACTTAATGATTCATAATAAGTTGCAGACCTTAAATCGAATACTGGATGAAGGCCTCCCAACTCTGTTGGTTATGGGGGTTGTTTGACCATACTTCACCATGCTGGTCAGTGTGGGTTGGTGAAGATGGGGATGTCCAAAACTGGTTTAATATATTACTGTTGACTAATTTTAGCCATGGGTGGGAATCAAACCCAAGTTTCCCGGTTCGGGGAAATGTGTGAACCACTGTGCTATCCCCCCACCGCACACTTATTTGAGCTACTACACGTTGTCTAACATGTTTCCATGAACCATAAAAGTTATGTCCATACTTGGATTGCTCCCCACCACACACCCAGCTCGGTGTTTTTAGACAATTCAAGTTGCCTGCCCATTCCGGCAGCAGCCCAAATTTGATCAAGCTGATTTAGCTTCTCTCGCCGGTCTGAATTCTCCATCAAAGTTTTTCTTTCAAACTAAAAATATAAATTTCTGGTCAAGACTTTCCCAACTCGCAAAATAACTCATAATATGTGTTTTGCCAACTTGAGATGTTCATCAACTTGAGTAATGGGGAGAAATCGGGTCAATTCGAGTTGACTGTTGATGGAAATGAGTAGCATATAAGTGAGCATTAGCTGCACCTTTTTGTCTTGTGACCCTCAACGAATTGACCCCTAACATATTTTTATTTGCATATTAATGTCTGTTTTAAATAAACCTTACTTTAAAAAGATTACGTTTTTAATAATTAAATGGGGGTCACATCTGGACCACTCTGCACAGCGTGGTTTTGTGTAAAACGCAGGTGGCCTCGATGGGAAATGGAAGGTCACACTTTTGGAGATACTGTAAGCACGGATTTGAAATACTACGACTCCCCGTCTACTGATAGACACGTTCAATTAGTGGGAGTTAACCACACCGTTTATTAAGACTGGGGTATATGGACTCCTCGCCCAGCCTAGATCATTCAGACGTTAACAAGCGTTAACAACAAGTGTAGGCAATGAAAAGTTTAACAAAAATGTAAAAGTTCGAAAAACACGGCGAGAAAAGCACGCTTGGAATGTAATCGAGACCAGAAAGAGGAGCACACGGGTTCGAGAACGTAGGCAGGATGATGAGATCATTCAGTCTAAAAAAAGTATTCTAAGTGGGGCTTGGCCAGGACACATCATGTTTAGAAGCGAAGATGGCCAAGAACCCCGACAGTGAGAGCCAAGTGATCTAAAGTGTCTGAGAGAATACGTCAATCGAGACGACGGAACGATGAAATCATCTGGCGAGAAGTTTTGTAGAGGTCTTCAGTCAGCAATGAATTGTTCATGCCAGCAGCAGCAGCAGCTGCTGGTGATAATCATCACAACAATTGGCTCTGCCACCTTTTCGGGAGTCACCAAGCAGTTTGCCGAGTCAAACAGCAGGTGACGCCGCCTTGCCTGCTGCGTGTAACACCGCGCGTGGCCGAGAGGGGCGCTCTGTCTGCGTGGCGTCGCGTGCCGCTGTGCGTGCCGCGGGAGAGAGGGAAGAGAGAGTGGCGAGGGGAGGGGAGAAGGGCAGGCAGAGAGAGAGTGAATCATCATCATCAGCAGCATCGTCACGGCGCGCATAATAACCCGGCTGTGGGACGTCGCAAGCCACGCTCGCAACGGGGGTAGCTTGGTCTCTCGCTGAAGGCGACACACACACGCACACGTGGATTTAGCGTGGAGGCTGTGGTGGTAAAGGTGCTGGGGGTGGGGAGGGGTGCGGGCTGGATCCAGAGCTCGCTGGATCTGTCCGCGAGTGGTTGGGCCGAGGTGGCGGTGGCGGTGATGGTGGTGGTGATGGCAGCGCTACTGCTGCTTAGCCGGATCGTCAACGGCGGCGGCGGCGGTATCACAGCGCCTGCAGTGAGTACCGCATCGCATGGGCACACACACACGCGCGCACACGCGATGTTCACTCATGCTGCTGTGTGTCGTGTACACGGATCCTCGGTGCCGACACCACTGCTGGATGATGAAGGCCTCCCTCCCCCTCCCTCGGGGTTCGTATCGGTCGTGGGGTTTGGATGATACTTCACCGCGCTGGGGGACGCGAGATTATAGAGGGGGGCCCGTGCTGTGTGTACACGTTGTGAGAGACGGGGGGCCATGTGGTGTAACCCGTGCAGTGTGTACACGCTGTGAGACGGGGGGGGCCATGTGGTGTAACCCGTGCAGTGTGTACACACTGTGAGAGACGGGGGGCCATGTGGTGTAACCCGTGCAGTGTGTACACACTGTGAGAGACGGGGGGCCATGTGGTGTACCCCGTGCAGTGTGTACACACTGTGAGAGACGGGGGGCCATGTGGTGTAACCCGTGCAGTGTGTACACACTGTGAGAGACGGGGGGCCATGTGGTGTACCCCGTGCAGTGTGTACACACTGTGTGAGACGGGGGGCTATGTGGTGTAACCCGTGCAGTGTGTACACACTGTGTGAGACGGGGGGCCATGTGGTGTACCCCGTGCGGTGTGTACACACTGTGAGACGGGGGGCCATGTGGTGTACCCCGTGCTGTGTGTACACACTGTGAGACGGGGGGCTATGTGGTGTACCCCGTGCAGTGTGTACACACTGTGAGACGGGGGGCCATGTGGTGTACCCCGTGCTGTGTGTACACACTGTGAGACGGGGGGCTATGTGGTGTACCCCGTGCAGTGTGTACACACTGTGAGACGGGGGGCCATGTGGTGTACCCCGTGCAGTGTGTACACGCTGTGTGAGACGGGGGGCCATGTGATGTAACCCGTGCAGTGTGTACACACTGTGAGAGACGGGGGGCCATGCGGTGTAACCCGTGCAGTGTGTACACACTGTGAGAGAGGGGGGGCCATGTGGTGTACCCCGTGCAGTGTGTACACACTGTGAGAGACGGGGGGCCATGTGGTGTACCCCGTGCTGTGTGTACACACTGTGAGAGACGGGGGGCCATGTGGTGTAACCCGTGCAGTGTGTACACACTGTGAGAGACGGGGGGCCATGTGGTGTACCCCGTGCTGTGTGTACACACTGTGAGAGACGGGGGGCCATGTGGTGTAACCCGTGCAGTGTGTACACACTGTGAGAGACGGGGGGCCATGTGGTGTACCCCGTGCAGTGTGTACACACTGTGAGACGGGGGGCCATGTGGTGTACCCCGTGCAGTGTGTACACGCTGTGTGAGACGGGGGGCCATGTGGTGTAACCCGTGCAGTGTGTACACACTGTGAGAGACGGGGGGCCATGCGGTGTAACCCGTGCAGTGTGTACACACTGTGAGAGAGGGGGGGCCATGTGGTGTACCCCGTGCAGTGTGTACACACTGTGAGAGACGGGGGGCCATGTGGTGTACCCCGTGCTGTGTGTACACACTGTGAGAGACGGGGGGCCATGTGGTGTACCCCGTGCTGTGTGTACACACTGTGAGAGACGGGGGGCCATGTGGTGTAACCCGTGCAGTGTGTACACACTGTGAGAGACGGGGGGCCATGTGGTGTACCCCGTGCAGTGTGTACACACTGTGAGAGACGGGGGGCCATGTGGTGTAACCCGTGCAGTGTGTACACACTGTGAGAGACGGGGGGCCATGTGGTGTAACCCGTGCAGTGTGTACACACTGTGAGAGACGGGGGGCCATGTGGTGTAACCCGTGCAGTGTGTACACGCTGTGTGAGACGGGGGGCCATGTGGTGTACCCCGTGCAGTGTGTACACACTGTGTGAGACGGGGGGCCATGTGGTGTACCCCGTGCAGTGTGTACACACTGTGAGAGACGGGGGGCCATGTGGTGTACCCCGTGCAGTGTGTACACACTGTGTGAGACGGGGGGCCATGTGGTGTACCCCGTGCAGTGTGTACACGCTGTGAGAGACGGGGGGCCATGTGGTGTACCCCGTGCTGTGTGTACACACTGTGAGAGAGGGGGGGCCATGTGGTGTACCCCGTGCAGTGTGTACACACTGTGAGAGAGGGGGGGCCATGTGGTGTACCCCGTGCAGTGTGTACACACTGTGTGAGACGGGGGGCCATGTGGTGTACCCCGTGCAGTGTGTACACGCTGTGAGAGACGGGGGGCCATGTGGTGTACCCCGTGCAGTGTGTACACGCTGTGAGAGACGGGGGGCCATGTGGTGTACCCCGTGCAGTGTGTACACGCTGTGAGAGAGGGGGGCCATGTGGTGTAACCCGTGCAGTGTGTACACGCTGTGAGAGAGGGGGGCCATGTGGTGTAACCCGTGCAGTGTGTACACACTGTGAGACGGGGGGCCATGTGGTGTACCCCGTGCTGTGTGTACACACTGTGAGAGAGAGGGGGGCCATGTGGTGTACCCCGTGCAGTGTGTACACACTGTGAGAGACGGGGGGCCATGTGGTGTACCCCGTGCTGTGTGTACACACTGTGAGAGACGGGGGGCCATGTGGTGTACCCCGTGCAGTGTGTACACACTGTGAGACGGGGGGCCATGTGGTGTACCCCGTGCAGTGTGTACACGCTGAGAGAGAGGGGGGCCATGTGGTGTACCCCGTGCAGTGTATACACGCTGAGAGAGAGGGGGGCCATGTGGTGTACTCCGTGCAGTGTGTACACGCTGAGAGAGACGGGGGGCTATGTGGTGAACCCCGTGCTGTGTGTACACGCTGTGGTTTATTATACTGCGCTAGACCGGTGGCTCTGCATGGCCCCACAGCATTGTGTTATTGTTTTACATACGAGCGTATTGTGTCGTTTCGGTATGAAAGTGCCTTGTGTGTGTGCACGGTAGGTGCCGTGTGTGTGGGGAGCGGTAGTGCAGTGGGCTAGTGGTGAAAAAAAACTAACACCCCACTAACACCACTACAATGTGTAGGTGTTGTATAGTGCACTAACACCGCACTAACACACCACCACAGTCTGTAGGTGTGTATAGTGCACTAACACCGCACTACCACACCACCACAGTGTGTAGGTGTGTATAGTGCACTAACACCGCACTAACACACTACCACAATGTGTAGGTGTGTATAGTGTACTAACACCGCACTAACACACCACTACCATGTGTAGGGGTGTATAGTGTACTAACACCACTACAATGTGTAGGTGTGTATAGTGCACTAACACCACTGCAATGTGTAGGTGTGTATAGTGCACTAACACCACACTAACACCACTACAATGTGTAGGTGTATAGTGCACTAACACCACTACAATGTGTAGGTGTGTATAGTGCACTAACACCACTACAATGCGTAGGTGTGTATAGTGCACTAACACCGCACTAACACACCACCACAATGTGTGTTGGAGTGTACTGGACAGTGTACTTGTAACGTTGTTAGGATGTCTCGATTCAGTGATGTTAGTGTGTTATGTTTCAGCTGACAAAGTTGTTTTACGTAATTTGTGCACACAGGAAACGATTAATTAACACCATATAAACGTGTCCACTGTGCAGTGTATGGTGTTAGGTGTCAACGCTTCATGTATCACTATGTAATAACATACAAATCCCTACGTTGTACCAAATCGTATTGCTCATAGTATCGGTGATTTCGTACTGATGACAATTACAGATGGCGCACTACAACATGGGCCGTTCACTCCTGATTCACGATGTGACATCCATCCACACTATTGCTAATACTACTGGATATCGTTCGTAATATTATAACACCAGGACGTTATGTAATTCACCCACTCTCTAAATATCTCGATTGAAAAAAATTACTGCAATTCACTTTATCGGTAGTGCATTCCAAGTTGCAATTCATCCACACAGCTGCATTATAACGTCCATTGTATACTGAATAATTTGGCACTGCTAATACTCGATGTGTATGCTCAATAATGTACCTTTATAGCACAACCGATGATACACTATTTCACAGGCTGGTATACCACAGTGAAAAGGCCACGGTTAATACCGGAGGCAAGTGAAATATTTGCTGGTACCAGGGCTTTCAGCGATCCGCATTGAGCAGCGTGGTGAAGTATGGTCAAAAATCAACATGTCTGCATGAGGGAGACGTCTTCATTCAGCCTGTATGCATGTTGAACTTATTTTACACACTGTACGTAATAGGCAGTGCGGGGGAAATACGACAGCAGTGAATTGACAAAATGCCTTCACGTTTTTAAAGTACAGGATTTATTCTACGGGGGTTGTGAGTATTTTGTAGCTCTGTGGAGCAGCAGGTTTATCATTCGTGAGTTCGTATCCTAACCAGGATAAACATTGACTCATGACCATCATAATTTCTCTCAGGATCTTAAGTTAGCACCACCACGTGAGGCGGCGCCATTGATGTAAATTCGGTGGTTAGAATAATAGTGCAGTGTTAATGTCATCCATGCAGAACATTTTCACTGGGTCTTAATACTGTTTTCATGAGATTCTTTCATCGGGATGTTTGGCCAATTCCATTTATGTGGCAGTCGGAGTAGATCATAATTTGTGAAGGAAACTCAGGCATATGATTGATGGGATAACTCTCAAAACGGCACACATTGGTGGATTAAATAAGTAATATCTGGACTGCCAACTCCTGCCTATCTCTTGGGCTAAGCCTATACGACTCCTGACATTTCCTGGCAGTTCAACCATCATGAGTACGTGCCAGTCTTAAATTCTGCTTAGCTTCCGACATCTGCCGAGTCCGTGCACATTCACGGTGCTTTGGTTGTGGAATTGCCACCACTGTTTCCGGTGGTTGAAATGTCAAATTTGCTGTTCTCTTGGGTTTTCTCGGGCACTCTAAGCCTGTTTATTCGCACGTTCTGGCTTACTCACCGAGCCGCCTGTCCTTTTCCCCTTAAGCCGTGGAAAGAAAAACAAAATGTGAAATGTTGGTGAACGATGGGAGGATATTTTTCGGATGAAATTTTTTACTTATTCTGGAAGGTTGTGTGGATAAGCAAAGTTTTTTTTTTTTGCCGTCATGGAAACAGCCCACATTACAGTGCGAGAGATTCTCTTGTATATTTCGTCTTGTGGTATCTGCTCTGAGCTTCCCCTAGGTAAGTATTTCGGAAATTGGAGACAAAAGTGGCCCCGGAGTATAGATACTATTCCCTTGGGTTTTGTGCAGAACTTAATAGGTGCCCGCGAACAATTCCTGCTTCAAATATACGGCTCAATGAAGGATGTTTGCACTGCAGTCCCAGCTCACCCAGCTTTGACAACTGGCTGTAATGTACATTGCATTTAATTTCTGAAACTCTTGGCCTTGCTTTTGTCAATAGGGGCTAAGATAAAGATGTGATGCATCATCAGTTGTGGATAGACATCTTTAAAAGGATCGTTCGTTTCTCAGTCCACTTGTCCTGGTGAGAGTCGCCGTGGTAGCAGGTTGAGTCGGGCGGTCCAGACCTCCCTTACCCTGGCGACAGACTCTAGCTCTTCATTACTATACACTACTACACTGCTATACATTACACTACTATACACAGACTCTAGCTCTTCCTGGGGAATTCCCAGGCGTTCCCAGCTCAGCTGAGCGACACCGTACCAGCAGCGTGTCCTGGGTCATCCCCGGGGTCTTCGCCAAGGTCCAGTCCATCTGAAGCCATCCCTCTCCCTGCCGTACTGGCATCGCGCCCGCCCCTCACTCTTTGTCCTGCGGATGGGGGGCCCACAGGACGGTGCCACGTAGCCATTTCGGGCTGGGCCCTTCCGGGTTACGTGGGTCACCCGGCCACCAGGAGCTTGCCGGCGAACACCACCCCGAGGCCTGGCTCCAGGGGTGTGTCCCGGTGTCCTTTGTCCGGGCGGGCCTCTCTGATTTTTCAAAAGGTGTAATGTATATTTTAAATACAATTTAAAAAAATATTATTTCTTTAGAAATTTTATATTCACTTTCTGTTATAGTCCTTGGAGATCATTTTGTTTGGTGTATTTTCTCTCCTGCTCGAATGCTTTGCCTTTCTTGAGAACATCGTGTTGTTACGACAGCACTTAGAGGAGAGATTGAGGTACACCTTTTGACAGTGATGACTGAAAAGCAATACCAAGGCCGTTTGCCTCATTGTTGGTGATAGAGACATCCAATACGCTTTTTTGACCAACATTTGACTAAATGGGATGCATGCCAACAAGTGAAATTGGTCTAACGTGCAAACACAGTTGTCTGTGATGGACAAGGTACTGTATTATACAGGGTGATCTATTTATAGATACCCCACTGATCTCTAATGACCCCTCCTTTCTTATCAATGACTGTTTGAATATTAGTAAGGCGATGGCTCGTTATCTTCCGCGGGAGTGTGATTTAGATTTAATAAGTGTATTGACATTTTTGGGTGACGTGGAAGCTTTGATGTTAGATGTTGGTTTCTCTATAATAGTCTCCTCCCTTTTATTTTAGTGTGGTATCTATAAATGGATCCCCCTGTATAGGCATCACCGTGCATTTGACATGTGATGTGTGAATAGAGCGCACCGAATAGTGCTGTTTAAGCTCCAGTTTGTATACACATACAGCCTCATGTAAATCCACTGCTGGATGAAGGACTTCCAATATTGTGTCAGTGGTGTTATTGGACCATGCTGGTCAGTGCTGGTTGCAGGTGTGCTAACCATTGTGCCACGGCTCCCACACGCACGCACGCACACGGCCCTTGCAGCACACTAGACCACGGTGTTGGATACTCCGCCGTTTTATCTTTGCACATCCCTGAGCTCTGGTTGTTTTCTTTTAATGAAATAAGTTGCAATTCCAATGCAGCAATTGAACCTCTGTCCACAACAATCTAACCTGGGTGGGATTGGCCATTCCAGAAAACTAGTCTCTCATTTTTTAGAAGGCTGGGAAACAGCCAATGCAGATGTCAGCAGAGAACCTGGTTGGGCCCACGCACACTCCACGTTTATTTTCGCTGGTGATGAGAGTGTGGTGGGTGAGATGTCTGTCTGCCTGCCTCATTTTTCCGGTGCTGAGAGTGGGCAGCTGGGATTACGTTCACGCGCCGGGAAATGGTGGGGACGGCGTGGGGGGGGTAACGTTGAGGAGCACAGAGGGGACGATTGTGCACCGCTGCCGAGAGCCGGGTGCGCGAACACAAGGCGGGAGCTCACGGACGGAGTGGTGTTAAATTAGAGGAAAATTTAGTCCGGTGTTTTTGACCGGAATTAGTGTTGTCGTTGGAGAAACAACTGTGCAGTAGTTATATGGCTGTTCATGTACTCCGTTTTACTTTGAGCATCCCAAGATGATGGTAACAAAACAGTAACTGTGCATTTTCCAAGTCGAGTGTGAACGCGAGATGAAATCCTTGGCACAGCAAACACCTGTTGAGATTTACACTTTTCTCGAGCAATTGTTTTCACACCTTTTACACCTTCAATGCTAGGAATTCGCTTTTTTGCCTCTGTGTAGAGAAAAAAAACACCTGTTTATTTATTATTTAGGATGGAACCATGGCGCAGCGGGTTAGCGCGTTGTAGCTTATGAACCCGATTAGCCTAAATTAAATGTCACGGCTAACATCAGTGGCAATTAATATCTGAACTGTTCCGAGGCCTCCTCCCCTCCCCCCAACTTCACCAACCCGCATGAACCAGCGTGGTGACCCAACTGGTGTGGAGAGGAGGCCTTCATCAAGCAGTTGATACACCAAAGGCTCTACATTTGTATTGTTGTTATTAAACTGTCATGCCTTGGTGTGCGTATAAAAACAAACATGAGTAGCAAGTCGGGAAGCAGTCAAAATCATTGAGCATTTTAATTATCCTCGTGATTGTATGCAGTAAGGCATTCCTGTCTCTCTCCCTGTGGACATCTACCCCTCACTCCCTTCTCTCTCGGAAATAAATTCGCAAAGAAAACAAACTCCTCTTCAGCAAATAATCTTGTTAGAACTTTTTATACCCATGGCCCCGCACCAGGGAAAGTGAAGGGGAGTCTTTTGCATTCGAGGGCAGCAGGGGGTGGAGGTGGTGCAGGATGAGTGGGGAAGGGAGGCCGGTATGGGAGTCCCCAAGACGAACAGAGCAGAGAGCATGGCTCACGGGGAGTAGGAGAAGTAATGACCGTCGCAAGATGTCGGATGAGAGAGAGTGATGATGATTATGACGGAGAGGGGAAGGAAGAGGGGGAGAGAGAAGGAGCGAGCAGTGGTGAGCTGCACGGAGCAGCGTCTGTTTTCTCGGGGGGAGGGGAGAAGTACAGAGTGGGGGTGGCCACACACAAGTCACGTGATTTACGGAAGGAGGATTGATCCGATTTTAGAGCAATGTGTCGATGTGCATAACCCCCACAGAATCCATCATTTCTCCCCCACCACCTCGTCCACACGCGGCTCAATGACTTGTCATGATTCCGGATCATGATATGGTTCAAGAGGCAATTCTTTATTCACTTGGTGGTATATGAAAAACCATTAAATGTTGCACCAACTTTTGAAACATGAATCAAACTGAATAATCTATTTAAATTATACATATTCAAACCTCTTCTTGGCATTAATCATTGCATTGTAAGTATCCCTTATCTTTAGTTGGTGAACCCAAGTTTTATAATTAAATTTCATAGAATGAATGTTTGAACATAAAATGCTTAAGATATTTAAGTATTTTTAGTTTTCTAGTATTATCTTTATAAACCACTGGAGCACCCCCGACTGTCACGTGTGGTGTCGGCAGAGCTCCGTGGCCTTAAAGAATGTGTCTCGTGGTGGCTGCCTTGCTGCAGCAACATGGGTCTGGTTCACGTTTATTATCTGCTCCAATCACCGCAACAAATAGTGGAACACATCGTGGCCTCATGTCCTCTATAAGTCTAGGACCGACAGGTGTCTGTGCGAGTCTCGGGCTATCTGCGAGTCTAGGGGTCTGTGTAAACTTGTGCCCACTATCTCTTAGGGCCACGAGTGGGATTCACAATTGCTGTCTATTTTTAATTTTGGTTGGTCTCGTTTTTGTACGGTTTCGTTCGCTCCGTTAGCCTCATTGTAATATGAGCTTTTCGTTTCCACGAATCCAAAGTAGTCGATTCTTGCATGCACGATTGAGGGTGTAAAAATCGATTTTGATCGATGCATTGGCCATAGCATGCTCAATTTTCAACCTCTGGCAATTGCTTACTTGTGTCAGAGCTTATCTTTATCCATGCAGCTGATATTTATACGTGTTTGTGAGCCCAGATCACTTCTCCGAGACGGCTTAATTCATTTGAACGAATGAGGAGTCCTTTGGATAAAGAAATAACCTCGACATAACCAGCTCCCAATATGCTTTGCAGCCAGATGTTGCGCACACTCCCACGTGTGCCACGGTGTTTTTGAACTGATCAATAGACACACACAGACAACGGCCGCCGCTGGCCACCCCCCACGGTGCTTGTGCCAGGCTAGGTGCACCTTGCGTCTACTCCCTCCAACTGCCAAATGTAAAATGTGTTCCTGTTGATGACTTTACATTTTTTATGATTTGAAATAAAGTTTCACAAAAACGAGAAATAAGGTATTCCTGTTGAATGTCAATAGTCTTGGCACTATGATGCAATATGCCACACTGCATTGCCAGTGTGTAGTGTGGGTTAAAGTCTCTTTCATACCACGTGCAAGCTGTAGCCATTGCATTCTTGTGTTGCAGCCTAGATTTTTTTTTATGCAATTGAAGTTTCCCAAGTCTCCTTTCACAGAAATGTCCAGTGTACGTCAACGAGCTTTCACTTGGTTAGGTGAAGGATGCTGAATGCAATTGAAAGGCATTTCTACTCCTGAACAGTTGGCTTTTCAATCAAATTCTATTAAAGGGGTGGAGAATAATCGATCTTACAGAAACGTGATTGCATCGGTGGTCGTACGGCACGGGGAGCCTGCCCGCCTTCCAGTAGCTTGTGCGTTGGCGTGTTTGAACAGCATCGACCTCGGATGGACTGGTGACTTGGCACGAGTCCCCCTCCCCCCGTGTGTGTGCCACAAGCAGTCAATCGCTCTTATCGAGATTTCAAAATGCCAGCGGTTGGTGGTTGTCCCGGAGGCGAGAGCAAAACTGCGAGGTGTATTGCAATCCGCATGGTTGCAGATGCAATGAGCTTCCTTGTGTGGCCTAAAGCGACCCATTCAGAAGTATTCGTTGGTAATTCTGCGTGAAATGGCAGGGCCCAACCATTTATTCGGCAATCATTCCTGGAAAAAGGCTCCCCCCTTCTGTCGCCGAGCCTTTGTAAACGCACGCTGTGCTCCTGCTTTGCGGAGGTGTTCCCAGCGATGCGTGCGTGCTTTCAATCGCGCCGCTTTTTTGCCATCGTAAAGAACTCGCGACGGAGGGGGTGTTTCCTTGTGCGATTCGCGACTTGATAAATGGTCAGTAAAGTTTTCAGAATGAGATTCCCAAAAAATCGTGTTCAGCTAGTGTTCGCTCTATATTCATGCGCTAATTATATTAAATGAATATTGACATTTGGAGGAAACTATCGAAAAATAAAGTAATAATAACAGTGCATCTGGACACGCTTTCAATATCCTATTTTCTAAACCTTTGACCGGTCCCCCACATCCCCATCGAACCAGACTGAAAATATCAATTCTCTGCACTTTTGCTCAACACTTTTTTGATTGTTTAGCTTTCAGACACACATGGATTTCACATTTAAAAGTATCAATTACAACGCTATTGATTTCTTGTGCTTGTACGTGCATGGTTGCGGCATCTTCTAAAAGGCTGCAATTTCTCAGGCATCGGAGGCAAATGGGCTTCGGGGATTACGCTGCAGGCGAGTGTTTTAAGAATGTTTGTGATGATTATCTATGGCAATTTGGTTTTGTGTTTGTTATACAAGTTCTGTATTTGCAGCCATTATTTACTTTGGTTTGTGGGGAAGCTAATTGAAACGATTCACCAATAAAGCTCAGGTGCTCTTGAACATGTTATGATTTTACCGTGAAATGTTGCAATTGTCGATCAGCGCCGTTGAGATTTGGACTGCTCGCACAAATACTTGAGAAAAAAATTACAGGGCAGTTTAAAAGTTCTCCGAGAGCATTTAACCCCCTGCATTTTTTTCCGTGCACGAGTTTTGCAACGCTGATGTCCCGGCGGTAAACTAGTACAGCCTCATTGGTTTTTCCATCTCTCCTAATGTACTTCCTCTAAGCAAGCCAGTTTCGGATAATCAATATCCTGGTTTTCCTCGCTAGATGATTGCTTAGTGTGCTTTGTTTGGCCTTGCCAGTATCCTGTGCCTCCATTATAGGTTATTTGAAAAATGTTGTGCAAGTCCTGAATCCATTACAAAATAGTAATTTTTACCTCCCCAACCCAACCCCATGTTTTTGTACAAAGGATGACCTGCTACCAACTTCCCTCCTAGCTATCACACGTGTGTCTACACTGGCATTACTCATGAGCACGTTTGTTCCGGTCTGATGGGAGTTTAGTCGGCACTAGCCATACTTCTTTCTAGATTTGAAGCTTTCGTGACGGCAAGGATTCATATTCTTAGGTTTTTTCGGTAAAGTCACGTAGGTAAAAAATAAAAATTAATAAAAGTAAAATAAAAATAAAATAAAAATCACGACGTTTCGGAGGCAACACAAGCTTCCGTCTTCAGGTGGAACTGTCACAGCACGATAGCTGTATGAAGTGATACGTCGTGATTTTTATTTTATTTTTATTTAACTTTTATTAATTTAATTTTTTTACCTACGTGACTTTACCGAAAAAACCTAAGAATAACTAGCCATACTGTTTGTTGCCTGCATTGTCATGAAGAGGCCGTCTCTCAGTGCGCGTTGTCTGGACCCCCCCCCCCCCCGCCATCAGTGCTGTCCACTCCCTGCCCCCTGTTCAAGTCCAGGCTCGAGCCCCTTCCTGTTTCTCTGCAGCCATTCGACCGATTGCGTCGATCCGTAAAATAAATATCCCCACTTTGTGTACGGCGTTGTTTGTCAGGTGTGGTTGCATTTTCGAAATCGCTATTATAAATCGCGTTGTATATTGCGTTGGGGAAAGTCGCCAACGATTCTTGTCCATTAGAAAATTAGCCCTGTGCAACGTCGGTGGCTTTGAACTTTCACTGATATAATGAATCCCCCTGGAGTGACATCGCAGGACTGCGGGGATGGAATTAGGAAGTCCTCGTCCAGCAGTGGATTGACATTGTATCCTCCAAAATTTTCGCTTGTGAGGCATGGTGAGAGATGATGTCAGGTGAACAATCTGTGTCCCTGGCCATGGTCATTTTAGCCAGCTTCGGGTTCCTAAAACCTTCTGTTCAGAACAAAGTGTTTTTTAAGTTTAAATAGTTTTCACTTTGTGTTCAAATCAAATTAGTATTTGTCCTGAGCAAAGTTGTAGGCTCTGAGCACACCTTATATTTTGTCATCCTGAATCCTGCCCGTCCTGTTCTCTCCCCTCAGAGTGAACGGCCCTGAAGACAAACCGCCGAAGATGAGAGACGTCGCCCGCTCGTTGTGAAGACACCCGGCGGCGGCGTCGTCGTCGAAAGCCGTCATGTCGCGGCGGTGACGGCCGGACGCGTCCCCTCGCTCGCTCCCCAGAGGAGAGAAAAAATCTCAATAAATCCCCAGCCTGTGTCGGCAGCGGCGCCTCCCGGCCGCCGGGAGGGAATCGATCCGAGGCGCGATGTTTCCCTGGCGCAAGTTGTCTTCTCACAAACTGGGCTTCTTCCTGGTCACCTTCGGCTTCATCTGGGGGATGATGCTGCTGCACTTCACGATCCAGCAGCACTCGGCGCACCGGCCCACCAGCGCCGAGCTCCAGGAGCAGATCCTGCAGCTCAGCAAGCAGTACGTGAAGAGGCTTGCCGAGGAGACGCGCAGCACGGTGGACGGGCCCTACGCCGGCACGGCCACAGGATACGGTGAGTGCCGAGTCTGCGGGACCGAATGATTGCACGTGTGCGAGCGCACGTTTGAGGGCATTTCCGTCCGTTTGCTATATGAGGGGATTAGCCGCGGTGCACAGAGGGTAAACGTGCGCTGTGAACCTGGCAACCTGAGATCGTCGGTGGCAAGAATCGGAACCACCGGTCGTGGGCCTCCTCTAGGTCGTGGTGTCGTGTGTACACCACCACAGGGCAGAGTTAGGTAGCTGGATTTTGTGCTGGCCACAACGCTCCCTCTAGCGCTGTTCAGGTCTTAATAGGTATTCGCTAACGGAGCTTGCTACAATGGTCCATGAAGGCTATTAGTGGGGCTGTGTCTGTGTATGTGATTATACCAATAGGTTAGCGGCTACGGTTTTCAAAATAACAACATTTGAATTGTGCGTAATTTGTTGATAATTATCGGCAATGTTATTACATTTGCAGCTAACGATCTTTGCTGACCCGGCCTAGAGTAATGAAAGAAAATGGCATCTGTGCAATAAAGTGAACCACCAATTCCCTGCATTCTTCCATAACAAGCCGAGGCATTGATTCACTATTGAAATTGTTGATGCTAGATCACTCGCGTCCAATCGATTGATTTGCATTTCCTTTGTTGTTGTTTTTTGTGCTCCTCTATTCCTGCCCAATTAATTGCGAGCGTCAGCAGTCGGCGATCGACTGAAACGGCTCAAAATAGTCACGCGTTGGAATGTTAATGCTGGAGTCGTGACCTTATTAAACGCGAGATGAAGTTCTCCTTTGTTTCCTTTTGTGCCAAAGACTTGAACGTTTTAATTGCCCGTTTTATGCTCTCATCTTAACGCGCACTTTGCGTACCGTGTGGCGTTTACGGCCCGATGCAAACAGAGTAACGTGTCGTCTGATTACGAGCTCGAAAAGTCGCACACCATGAGCCCCGTTTTGTCCTCTCGCCGAATGCTTTGAAGTTATTTCCAAACGTCTTGGAATGCCCATTGAACTCTTCCATACAAGGCCATCCAGCCGTTGAGAGTGAGAGAAACTGGGCCTCCCCTTGGCAGAGCGATAGCGCTGTCACTTTGTGTTGAAGGAGATCTGTAAACGTGACGACGATGACGACGACGGCGATTGTGGGCAGAGCGCCCACCGCGAGCTCGGCTCCGCTCACGATGACCTCCATAATAGCGAGCTGTAAAACCTTTAGTTTATTATTTGAATACACAAGGCCCTGTAGGGTGCTCGTTTTAACTTGAGCCATTTTTGTCATCAGCGCTCGCAAAAAAAAATATGATTGCACTCGTTGCCATGTTTATGAAGTGTGCCATTTTGTAAAAAGGCGTGTCCTATATCAGTCGTTGCTTTCTCTTCCCACACCCGCGCGCTCTGCCCATCTTCCGGAGCAGCGTGATCGCAGGCTAATTGCTCCCTCTGGGCAATAAGAAGCAGCCGGCTCCCTGTGTCTTCATTCTCTTGTTTCCCTCTTTTTACCCTTGCATTCAATACCCCTTCCATGAGATGAAATGTCAACCGCTAATCCGCACTGAATTAAACTTATTTTCACCTCTGCAAGCATTTAATTACACGGTGCTGTTTAATATTTAGATGGGGACGGAAATAAAAATGTTTGTAAAGAAACCACGCTTGGATTGGTGATACAATTTGGTGCGGAAGAAATTTAGAGCGATTGCGTTTTCACTGGAGTTCAGCCGGTGAAGTTTACCCCTCTGGCTGGTGCATGTTCACGATTTGTTTGGGTGCTGTTAAGGAACAAGATGACCTCTTTACAAGTGTTTTGTGCAAATTGCTGCCTCTCGCTCCCTGTGAATCGCTCGCATTCACGTCGCTGCCCTGCCGCCTTCATTCCCCCCTTGCCGGGAAGCCGTCGACTCTTCACTGCCTCCCACACGGAGAAGCAAATTCCTACCATGTTACTTCGATGTGCGTCACTCCAATTTGTACAGCGTTTAGAGATGGAGGTCACATTTGTGTGATTCCACAATTCATAGGGTACGGTATTATATTATAAAGTATGACATTATTACAAGTGTGAATTTTACATGTATGAATATTGTATCGGTTGGACCGTTGATTCAGTGGTTGGCTTAATACTGCGCTTTGAAACCGGCACCCTGAATTCGATTCCTCAATATCTGAACTCCGTCTTCAGCCCCGCCCTCTCGCACCCTTCCCTATTCCATACTGAGCAGCGTGATGAAGCATGGTCAAACAATCCCCATGATGGCTTGGCAACGAGAGTCACTGCGAGTTGTGATCGTGAATAATTGTATGCATGCGTGTGTGTGCACGCCCTCTGTGCAAATTTTTTGTGCCGCTTTGTCTCGAGACGGCGGTGACTATTTTTAACGACACAATTTGCCAACGATCATCGTCAGGTGACAACCATAAAATCACTTTTCTGACACCTCCCTACTCGGGGAAAATCTTGTTGGTAAAATAATTGCCGTCGGGGCCTGTCGACGTGACGCCGCGAAAGGGAAGAGAACCGAGGGAGCGAGCGCTGGGAGACACCGCTGCCCCTGCACTGGCCTCTCGCTCGCTCCGCGAGATGCGCCGCCAGGTTATTCATCGTTCCTCGTTATTCTCCACCCTGTGCCCTGTTTTGGCGTTGCTTGTGGAGTATAATAGCCTCGGGTTGTGCACGCAACAACACCGGGTCCATGAAAAGGAAAAATAAATATAATAGACGGCATTGTGGGCGATGGCCCTTGTGGATTATAGATGGAAGCGAGTTGTTGTGCTCATTGTGCACAACTGCCAATGCAGCATCACCATAGCATTTGCTTCAGTAGAAGTGTGGTTTCTGGCCATGACAAATATTATTTGTGAATGATATCTGGGTCGATTCTGGACCTCCCACCAACCTGCACCGGCCCTTTCTGACCGGCATGGTGAATTATGAACGAGAGGCATGGCACGAGGATCCCTATCATCCAGCGGTGGGTTGACAGAGCTGTAAAATTGAAGTATGGCAGCTGTAAAGATGACAGTCACCTCTCCCGCCCCTCCCCAAAGTTCATTATTAACACCTGAGGTTGATAAAATTCGTACCACTTTGCGTGAATATTTCTGTGCTGTCCAAATGAAGAACTGGGATCACCGCCATAGGAATGTGGAATTTCCACCGATGTGTCAGGGTAACGAGTGCTAATGAGCACCACGCAGCCTTCATTTAAGCATAGACACACCAGACCACTGTGGCATCAAGTGTCTTGGAAGAGAGGCCTACATGTTGCATAATAATTTACAGCCCTTCGTGAATTCAACTCCAGATGAAGTCCTCCCCATACGGCATTGGTCATGGGGTTGCCTTGACCATATTTCACCATTTGGCCAGTGGATGTTTGTGAATGGGGGGGACCCAAGTCTCGGTTTGTCCGGTCTCCTAACGCAAGGATGCTAAACACCACGCTGCCGCTAGCCCCGGCTGCACGTGTTTATTATTTGTTTCAAATGCAGGAATAGAACTGCAACGTTGTACATCCACGTACGTAAATAGATTTCACGCATCGGGCTATAAATTGTGCTGTGCCACCCGGAGCTGCAATTCAATCGGAGTTTTTGCTCCCACCCGAGTAAAACCACGGCAAGGGAGCACTCCGCCTAGTCCGGTGTCGGCGATTATTCTACTCCAGCCGGTGTGTAAAAAACGCCGGCCTAGTGTGTAAAACGCCGGCCTGCGCGTGAAACAGTGCCGGCCATGCCTTGAGCTCTGTTAGTGCAGGGCCTTGTGCCTTTTCATTGCCTTCTTTCTGCAGGTTGTGCACCTTGTTTGGATTTTAAATAACTACGCAAACCTGCATGGCATGTGTAGTGTCACAGTAAACATTTGAAGTTGGCCCAACGTGGCATTGTTACTGGGATAGTACTTAATGGCTTTTCTTCTTCAACGGTAATGGGCCAATGGGTCCGATTCAATTCATACATAATTTAGTGTCAACAACGTAGCTTTAGTTTATCAGATTAGACTGCTTGGATTACACGTTTCTCGGAAGAGAGGTCTAAATAATTTGCAGTCCTTTGTCGGTCCACTGCTGGATAAATGCCTCCCCAAGCTGCGCCGGCCATGTGGGTTGTTTGACCATACTTCACCATTCTGGTCAGTGCGGATTGTTGAAGGCGACATCCAACCCTGGTTCGGCTATCCGTGGCTGATGATATCCATGACCGGGTATCCAACTCATATACCTGGGTTTATAGTGCAAAGCGCTAACCACTGCTCCACCATGCCCTCCAAATACATCATACCATATTGTATAATTATATATTTATTAACTAGTTTCAAATGCGCAATGCAGCTAGGTTTGAAATGGCGCATATTTACCATTTCAACAGTGCACAAAGTAGCAATGTCCGAAATGTTTATTCTTCATTGCAGGGATGATGAAACGAGAGCGTGTGAGATGTATCCTGAGCAGGCAAAAGAGCCGGTTGTTTGTTACAGTGATTGCAGCGAGTGCAGCGCATTCCCGATGGTCCCACCGCATGGCCTCTCTTGCCGGGCAGCAGTGTATTACGCGTGCGCGCTCCCCGGTAAGCACCGTCCACAGCACGCTTCCTCCCAGCGGAGCCGGAGGAATGTTTAGGCCCACGACAGATTGAATGTGTGATAGATTCAAGTGCTGCAATTGTATTCTGGCAGATGCGCTGTGAAAACGTATTACCGCTGTGCCACTTACAACTTGGTACGATTTGCATACAACATGTGGCAATGAAAAAAGTAGTTTATTACAAATACAATTGTGAATTTAAGAATATACATTAATCGATCAACTGATGCGATATCATACAGAAGTCTTCTACAATATAGTCAAAAGCAGGGCTGGATTCCTCACAGAATATTGTCCAGGCTGCTGATGGACTGGAATAGGTGGCTTGTGAGTAGTCTACATAACCGTGGCCTGTCCCCAACATGATTCCATGATTCTGATTCCATCAGGAATCATATTCGATTCTTGGAATGGAGTCGTGATTGCAGGTTGGGATCGTGAGATGTCCCCATAACCTCTTGGAGAGTCTCCTGACGGCCTTCTAAATTGGTTTCTCTCCACTGCCACGCCACCTAAGACATGACTATGGTCTGTGCGGTTTGGAATAAGAATCTTGTTATTGTGTATGTTGCCTGATTGAGTCTGGGGAGTGGAAGTGTAGTGGTTAGTGCGCTGCGGTACGAACCCAGTGACTTGAATTCGATTCCTGCTTAGACACGTTAACAGTGGTGACTGTTTGAACTGGTTCTAGGCCTCCCCTAGGTCGACTGAGCCTTAATTGAGTATCTGACGCAGTGTGTATACATTAGTGGGGAGACAATGACAGCTGGGCATGGTGCTGGCCACCTACCACGTCATATGCCTTATTGGCTTTCATCGGTGCTAGCTCACAGAACATGCCCCCAAAGGCTATAAAGGCTATAAGGAGGATCTTTGTGTTTGCCCTGATTGAGTGCATGTGAATGCACCAGCCTTGCTTTTCCATGCCAGGCGCGCACATGTGGATGCTTTGGCACCAGAGGTCGAACCATGCTGCGGTTCATAGATTAATGCAAAGTTCTAATCTCTCCTGATGCATGCATTGAATCCAGGGTGTAAAGAATAAATGTGTTCTTATCAATGCATATGCCTCGTATGTCTTGGATTCACCCCACAGCAATGTTAACAAAGAACCAAGTCTCGAGTCGAATCGCGACCTTGAAACGCACCATTTTGTCAGATAGCGAGCGATTTTTAAAATCCTTTCACCCATGCTCCTCACATGTAGCGAGTTCACATTGCCCCCCCGCTCCCCCGTCCCCCCACGGCCGCTCGACGTTTACCAATTCGCCGCGGTGTTAAGACAAGAATCGCATTTCAATGTTGAATTGTGACAATTTGTCGGGGAGTTAAATTGTTCCGGCCCTTGCTACTCACAGTGCTGCCGTGCGATCACCAGCCTGTGCGTGCGCTGTTTTTACTGATGCCGCAGCTTGCCGTATCGTGCTCGTGTGTGCGCATATAAATACTCGCTTAACCAATTAGTGCGAGTGTTTACTTGGCACTTCTAAAGTGTGATGTATCCATCGATGACGTCCAGTCAAGCAACTGTTAATTGGTATTCCACACATGCCAAGAAAGTTGTTTAAACTAAAACTGTAATTGAATCACTTTTATTTTTTTGCATAATGATATGTGTTGGCAAGTATCTCGCATTCAATACAGTGCCATTGAGTACATCGCTAAATGGATGAAAATGTTTCTAATTAGAATTGGTATTTTTATAAAAATTCCAGAGGCACGCCCGGGATTACATTGGGAAACGGAAAGAGGAAGACGAGGGGTTAGAGAGCGCGATTTTAGCTTTCCGCAAATGGCATCTACAACTCTACATGACTGCATGGAGAGAGAGTGTGTGACGAGAGGGAATGTAACGCGAGAAAGTGATGCGAAAGAAGGCTTAGTGACGTATTTGTTTAAGGGACTTAATTCAAATATCATTGTCCGTGAATTTTGGTGTTCATGAGCATCTCCGTAACGTATCCCTCTACACGAATATTGAGGGAATACCGCACACAGGCTCATTAATGACACAGCGTTCGTAACATAAAGAGGAGTCCCCCCGGATGATCTAGAATGATGAGCGAGCGAGCTGCAGCCGAGAAGGTTGAGCGATGGATCCGGCTCGTGTGCAGCTGCTCTAAGATGGTTTGTTATATCATTGAAGGTGGAGACTACTTATGGAGGCCTTCATGCAGCGGTGGATTGATCATGGCTGATGATGATGATGATCACAATTCTCTCTGGGGTTTTGTCAGTTTTCCTGTTGTTGATTTGAGTAATCATAATACATTACCGTACATACGAACTTTAAATTATAACGCAGGGTTAAGTTTGTCTTTAGTGCATAGACATGGCATACTGATAACAATTAATATACATCACACGTTTCCCCTCTGTGTGTGTACACATGTTATTTCTTTTTTACCTAACAAAATACTTTCTAAGCAACAGGGATTCATAATACAAAATACAAATTCAGATGCATAACAAATGCCTTCTGGCAATAAACACAATTTATGGCACTCAGACTGTATGTTACGACCACGATTCATGTAATATTAAACGCAGGGTGCAAATATCCGTGGCGTGAGTGCTGCGAAGGCCTCATTTGCTGTATGGATGTGACCTCGTGCTTATGACGGTTATATGCAATCACGTGTGTGCCTTATGTTCTGAAATTATCTCCGTTCAAGCTGTTGCCATTTAATATCGGCCCCGCGCTGCTGCCAAGCTGAACGCTTGAGCACAGCGGAACAAAGAAACGAAGAGTGTCCGAGGCGAGACAAAGATCTCTCGCCCCGCGTCTCGAGGTGAACGAGCGAGTCCTGGGACCGCCGAAGGCTCCATCCAAGCCACGTCGAGTGGTGCGCGTGGTGCAGTTTCATTGGCTGCTCACAGGCATGGGTCAATTCGTGCTCAATCTTGGTGGGAAAGCGATCGCTGTTATCTGCTGCCTGTTGTTTTTCACGAAACCTGCATCTCCTCCAACATGTCAACGGGGCTGGCCACGTTATGGGCTATGGTACGTGTGGAAGATTAAGTAGCCATTTCCATGCAGTTTTGCTCCGTGCCTGCTTACGTGACCATCCTCTGTCAAACGCGCGTGTTTTCAAGTGAATTTACAATCCTATCGCAACGACGAGGAGTTGGTGAGCGATGTGTAGATGTTGATGTCGAGTTTGACGAGCCATTCTGTTGGTTAGTTCCAATCCTTCAGCTGTGCCTATCTACCGCAGTTTATCCGTATCGTACACGAGGATAGGATCAGGAACATTGCACACAGCAGGTAACATACAAGCTCACCTCTGAGACAGGGGCAAAAAGCTCATTCTAAGGTGTTGCGTGGGTCGGTGGTATCAAGTGAAGTACAGATTGGGAAGCTAATTCAGGAAAGGGAGGCAAGAGGAGGAATCGACTCGAAGAGAATTGAGCAGAGTTCCGTAATGTTTGTACAGTCGGTGGCAAATTAAGAAATACATGGAAACTCCCAAGTGCCAGATAGGGATCTTGGGTCTTGTCCAGAGCCGTGGCCGGAATTCGTAGTGTGCGTGCGTGGGTGCGTGCGTGTGTGAATCGACGGGGCCGCGACGGCTGCCAGCTACGACGGTGGCAGCCCCAGCACGGAAGGACGGGGGGCCGGCTGGGCTCGGAGGGCATCGGCGGCGGGCGGGTTGAACCGCGGCGGAGGCGGCAGCGAGCAGGGGGTGGCGGGGGCACGCGTGGATGCGTCGCAGGCCACTGAGGACTCGATGGGTTCCATTACCTTGAGCACTTGAATGTTTTCAGGTGCGTGGGTGGCTGTGAGGAGCATTGGCACAGTGGTTTACGCACTACGCTCTGAAACTGGGTCATCCCAGTTCGATTCCCAGCCACGGCTATCATCAGTGGCGAGTGATACCTTAACCGGTCGTTTGCCATGCGAGATTATGTTATTGTGCTGCTTGTCATTTAATGTCCTTATTGTTGACTAGGACAAACGTTTTTTGTCCTGGAATCCATGCATATGCATGCTTTTCTTTCATTGTAACTTTTACAGTAGCGAGTATAATTTACTTTCTTATCCTCGGAATGCTTCTGCGAGTGAGCCTGCTCTGTTAAACAAAAGGACTCTTGTGTTATGAGGAATATGAGACACACACACTTGAATGGTTCATCTTTTTGGTTCAATTATTTATTTGTGTGCATATTTAACAGATATTCAAATCGTAAAGCGTGATCGGGACTGGAGATCTTGCGCGATGCACATCACTTGAGTTTCTTTCATTTCCCAGCAAGCGGGGATATTGTTCTGAATAAAACATGTGCTCATGCCATTATCATGCTGGTGCCTTTTGAGAAACAAATCGTGGGTATTTACATTCTGGCGGACATGCTGACAAAAAATATTAGTATTTTGTTTTCAGTCACAATAAATACGACGCTGGGGTAGTAAGTAAAGCATTCTATAGAATCGTATAACAGACCTTGGTCAATCCTCTACTGTATGAAGACCATGCTGGTCAGCGTGGATTAGTGAAGTGGCGGGCAGTGAGAGGCAGTAAACAGAACATGCCAATTTGTCACTAGTACAGCACACCAGTGTGTTGGAGAGCCCAAGCCTCAACATTTACCATCTGAGTACGACGTTTCACCAGTAATTACAGCTAGCTTCATCAGGCGACAGCCAGATTTGTGGAGAAGTCTTTCTGTTTCATTCCTTATATAGAGGCGTCGATGTGTTGACCACTCTTCTGCGCACTTGCACAATGATGGGGAGGGGGGGATTACTGCGGCAACGTACATTATGCATGCGCATTATGCGAGTCCTTTGATCTTGTCCTCCCTGTCCATTTTGTTTATTAAAATAGCCCTACCAACGGTAATATAAGGAACTAAACATTTAAACTTCTCAAATCTGGCTGTCGCCTGATGAAGCTGGTTGTAATTACTGGCGAAACGTCATACTCGGATGGTAAATGTTGAGGCTTGGGCTCTCCAACACTCCGGTTAGTGCTGTACTAGTGACGAATTGGCCACGTTCTGTTTACGTGACAACCCTTACTAGTTGGCCGTGTCGGGTGGTGGCGGGTTTTAACGACACATTTATATATTTACACGATCTAACCCAAAAACTTCTTATGGACAAATGAAAGTAGTCGGCTTCATCGTGCAGTTGCGGTGGAGATTTTGCTCCGCTGCTGTAATTTTGCATTTTGCTTGAGACAACATCCACAGGGGTGACTCTGCTGTAAATGTATCGTGCTATATTGGTGTACATGCGCAGTGTAATCATATTCATACCTGTCAACCCCTTATCAGTGCTTACCTTATTACATTCATCCTACAAAATCCCCATCACGAAGGGAGAAACACGAACAAATATACAAAACAAATATTTGCCCGCATTGAAACGGCTTCACGCCGCATGGACCTGAAAACTAAATTTCCCTGTACAAGAATACGGGTAAACCATATGGGTGGACAGGTATGCATATTGAGTCCATTGTAGGCGTATAGTGATCAATCTGTCCAAGCTTAGTCTAACAATAACTGGTGCATGCACTCGCTTGGGCTTGTAAGATTCGGTCTCGTTATTCATGCAAATCGTACGCAAAAGTCACCTTTGTGTTCATGGTACAAACGACACCGTTACGAGACACCAATACCAAGCAAATTGTTAAAATGACACCAAAACAAATATATATTCTTGAATGTAATCCCTTCCCTGAGTCTTGACAGCTTATCGCATATTACTCTACACATTCCTCGCATGCAAGTTGTGAGCGACACGTGGTTTTCTCATGGTCATTGTCAGTCATGTTCAATCCGCTGCTGGATGAAGGCCTCCCGACATTGCCGTCATGCCACCTCTCTCTGTGGTCATCCTCTGGGGCGCGTCCCCTTGTTTGCTCGCTGCGCTACGATCCCAGCGGCCCGTTTGCTGGCCATGGTGCACAAGACCACCGCCAATTGACCTCTGGACTTGACCTGGGGTTTGCTCTGGGTTGGCTCGACCTCAGATGTCCTCCCGGCGCAGTGTGGTCACCATCGGGATTGGAGCCATGAAGGTTGCATGAGGGATCGTTGTATGTAGAGCGAAACTTCTCTTATCCACTCACTCTAACCGCCTTTCCTTTTATCAGCGTCCCCTGCATTGATCTGAGGAGCTTCCTATTGCTTCCGAGTCGATCATTAATACCGGATGCTTTCACTCCGATTATAAGTAGCGCATTGCACAATAATTGTCTACTCTGTAAGACCGGACAAGTAAGAACCAACAGACGAGGGGATAAAAACGACGGAGGGGAGGAGTGGCGGGGGGGGTGAGCGGAATTACGACAATTCATCACATTTCTGGAGGTGGAGCTGAATAAATAAATAATAATTTTACGTATGAATGCAGTTTCATAATTTTTAGATACTCAAAGACAAACACGCCCCATGTAGTCTTTACCAGACCGCTGGGCCAAGGTGCTGTGAGCACCGACACAGGCCGGCACGGAACACGAGCAGGTAGGTGGTCAGCACCGGGCTTGGACGCCTTTGTATCCCTCGTGGCAATGTTTGCACATCTCACCAGGTACTCATTTTAAAGCTGAGGTGTTACCTAGGGCGAGCCCGGGACCGGTTCAGAAAATCACCACTGCTGTTGGGTGTGGGCACGAACACGCGTGCCTGTCCCTAACACGCGTGCCTGTCCCTAACACGCGTGTGCGTCCCTTTCGTCTTGCGATGAGGATTGCGCCTCCTTTTGCCGTCGGCACGGGTCTATCCCTGGGCACGATTATGAAGACGGAAATGAGAGCCCCCCCCCCCCTTCTCCAGATGGTGCATTGCCCCCGTTGGTGCAACCGCACCCCTGCCATTTCGTGCAGCAAGGTGTGCGGACGCGTTTGCCGTTTAATATTGCAGCCCGCGAGCTTTGGCAGGAGTAATAATAACAACCAATAATAATAATAATAATGCTCTTAATTTGGTTATCCCCCTTCCCTTGTCATCGTATCTGCGCCCCCCCCCCCCCGTCTTTCTATCCCCTTGCTTTTCGAAACGGGTTTAGTTGATGTTCATGGTGTGTACGTGCGTCACAACGTGACGTACAAACGGGCCACCGGGCGTTGCCTCAATAAAATAAAAAAAAATTAAATTACCTTTGACTTACGGAAAACCTCGCCTCGTTGTTCAGTGGGGTCCTTCGTTGGGATGTTTGGATAACTAATTACGCGAATGAGTGATATTTGCTTTTATGGGAGAACATTGGAGTATCCGAAGAGAACTTGTCCTGGAGGAGATTACGCTCAAAGCTCTGCGCAGATTCAAGACCCCAGCGCCGGCTTCTCCTGGCCACCTCACAGCCCGAGCCTGCACCAGCCGGTATTCCCAGGCAGTCTCCTAGCCAGCTATGAAGCAAGCTCGCACCCCTGCTTGGCTTCTGAGATCTGATAAAATGGGGATGCTTCCATGGTGATTAGGTGGTGTGTCCGTGGCCGTATCGAGCACGGAGCCACTATCGCTGAGCCCCTGCATCCAAATCCAGTACTGCAAACAAACCTCCACCTGTGCTTTAAAACGGGTTTATCAATTGTATCTCGGCAGGTGTGGTTTTCTAGGTTATGCAAATGTAATTATTTTAGTTTCTTTAATGTGGTTCTTTATGCATTAACGTTCAAGTTTTTTTCCTTGCACTTATTTGTTTAACCGGGTGAAATCCCGAGAGACGTGCTGAGCGTACGTTGCGAACGGACGTGCACACGATTTGCGTTATCCTGCCGAAATGGATGGCGAAGCAGCATATCATCTCCATGGCGATCGTTATTTAATGGGGAATCGAGACACATCAACTGGAATCGATAAGTGTAACTCTTTAAACGGTTGAATATCCATTTACCAGCATTTTAATTACTGGGCGTGTAGCTGTGCATCGATTCGTCGATTTAAAATCGATTCTCGCACTCGATGTACGCGCTTCTAATTTTTCGTGTAAGGATTCATTATTCGTGGTTCGTGTATGTTTGTAGATGTTGTGTACCCTTGGCTCATGTGACCGCTGCAGCCACTAGGATTGACTTGCTGCACAATGGCACAACAATCACCCTTGAGCTGGCTGAAATTCTCAGGCCGAAACTTGACAATTCAACGAATTTCCGGGAGAGTGAATCATTGAGTGCCTCGTAATTTTGTTTTAAATTAGCAAAGTTTTGTGTTGCTTATGAGCGCATAGGGCAAACACATGTTGTAAGTGGATACATGGATGTACAGCTTGACCTCGGCAAGCACGACACGATCGTTTAATCTGACGCGTTAATATTTTAAGTGGTGAAAAATTGCGGAATTTGACACTGCGTTTTTAGAGGCTTGTGAACACAAAACTTGTCAAGTGTGTGCATACGTGCATGTCTACACGCACGCACGCATGGGGTGCATGCGTGCGTGTAGAACATGTTGTCCGAGATATGTCTTGCACAGACATGTTGGCGGTAATGCAAGAGGAGCCGATGCACAATACTCGGCTCTTTGGGCATGAAGCGGCTCGTCCAGTTCTTCAGCTGTAAGCCTCCCAGTGACCACCACCACCACCCCTTACATCATCCTCCCTCTCCACTTCTCCCTCCATCCCCGCCACGGCCCCTCCCGCCGGTCCCCTGCGCCTCCATCCTCCTCCCCCGTCCTCCTATCCATCTCTCCATTTCTCAACTTGGGCTGGCCTTGGCTGCCCGACTTAGGGGTTGCCTAGTAACCTTCGGGCCTGGCTGAAGGGAACCTTTCTTCTGATCTCTCACGGTGGTGGCGGCGAGCCTGCGCGCGTCTGCCCCTCCGTGCGCCGAATACGCGCTCCGCATAGGAATGCCGAGCACCGCCCCGCTCGCTGCCGCCGTGCCCGGCAGGCAGAGTCCCCGGCGGTTGGGAAAGGCGAGCGGGCGACCGGACGCGCGACCGAAAGTCGTTCGCCACCCACGCTAGGAAACGAAGCGTTGGCCGTCTTGTACGAGTGAGACGGTTCGTCACGTGCCGGTTGCTTGCTTCGCCGGACAGAGAGCCAAGGCTGCACGTGACATCAGTACGGCCGTAGAGAGGCCAATGCAGCACATTTTAGAGGAGAGTTCAGCTGCCTTGCTGGCCAAAGTGAACATGAGGCCTGTAACCATTAGTTTATTTTGAGTAATGCCCATTGAGCTGAGCTCTGTTCAGTGGCGACCCATTGACTATATTTCCCTGGTCGCTGGTAAATTGGAATAGGCACGTGACTAGTAGCCACATCAAGAAGTATACTTGATGTTGTGTGCCGGGTGTATGAATATTTTCCAGGTTGCCGAAGCGGGACAGATCTGAATGAATTTTTTTACAAATTTGGTGATGCTGCTGCGTTGACGGTGGTGCACAAGTAAAAATAACAAAAAATGCAGTCTCCACTGAAACCAAGTGGCCTTAAAAATAATGATATTATAATAGGTGACGTTTCAGGCAATAGCCCTTCTTCATGGCGCATAAAACTAACTTGATTTCATGTGCTGTGGAAAATGGGCCGTTGTTCAAAGCGTCGCCTGTCACATGGTTTGACATGAAGCCTCCTGCATCTACCGATCCGTCCCTCTCGTAATTCCACCAAATTTTACGGTTCAAAGGTCGTTACTTCTCGATCCGGGAGTCCATAATATTTTTTCAATTGTGGAGAATGTAGCGCCCACTATTCGCTGCAAGGGTCGTGTGAACGAATTTACGTGCAACAAGTATGAATGGAAAAGAGCCGATTCTTAACTGCCCACGATTCGACGTGTACAATCGGATCGGTCCTTCATTGACGACTCAACGATGCGTGGTTATGTTTCTGTTCGACATGCAGGGGGCGTACGGTGAAACAAATGGCAGCGGAGAGATATTTGAGGTTGTCACACTTGAGTAGATGCATTCGAATGCAGGCGCAGAGAATAATTGTGAGTGTGAGCCAAAGAGCCATTCGTGTTTGTGTATGAGATTGCCAAATCAAACAGAGCAAAACAATATTCATACACGGGTAGATGGAGAGTACATTTCCACACACATGCATGCAAATAATTTTGCCCAGCAATAGCAGCAGCAGCTGTTTGAGTTACACCTCTGCTTAGTTTCTATTCGTATATTCTGGGGATGGCTTCAGTGTGGGTGGGAAAGTCTGAGTTCACAAAGTAAAGAAATGTCGTTTATTTACTCGGGAGAGTCAAACGTCACTCACGGGATTATTTTTTCAGGAAGGGCCCTGCTTGGATCATTGGGATAATGCCTTCTGGGTATTTTTCCACGTGGGGAAGCTGGAGTAGCCGGCCATGACCTGATGCTCACGGTGCCGCATACGGACGTACGGAGTCGATCGGCGGCGCAGTGAATAGCGCCCTGCACTCTGAACCGGGCCCACCCGAGTTCAATTTCTGCCCACGGCTAACAATGAGTGGCTAAAATGAGCGGCGAGTGATGTCATAACACCTTCTCGGTACCACGGTGGATATCAGCAGCGAGTGAGATCTGAGCGGCGACTCTTCACCCTCCCTGCCCCGACCTGCAATGATCAATGTGGTGAAGTGTGGTCGAGCGACCCTCACGAATGACTCCAACAGTGGATTTCATATGAAGGTGTAATCCTTAAAATCCACTCGGATAGGACTGCAACCCACTTGCTGCGCTGTCGACCGACCACCTAGTAACTGTGCAGGTTGAGGACGTCACAAAATGCCTTGTGGGTTATCCTGTGGCTATCGGCATGATCAGAGATTTAGCCTTAAGTTCACGTACACAGGAGAGCAGTAAAACACCTCATTATTTTACATGGTTAAAGTACAAACATCAAAAATGATAGTTCTGATTAATTAGAACGGACGTTTGTTCACGAGGGATGGCGGTTAATCCTTCTCTCCACTTTTAAACGCGCTTGCGTCGAATTATTTCGGCACACTCGTGGACCAATAATTGACTCGAGAGGGCATCTGCTTGCCAGCTCTTCTGGGCGAGTGGTTTAAGTGCAACTGTGGATGCAAGCGAGTGTGGATGGATGAGCGACCCTGCGGATGCACTTAGAAGTCTGGACAGACCAATCCCTTCCTACTCCTGGCGGTGGAACAGTGGTGTTTGTGGAATAGCCCCTACGGCCTGGATGTATTTTTACATGGCCTGTTTGTACCAGCCCCATCGCTCCTCTTCTGCTGCTGTCAAATTCTTAAATTCCCTGACGCCAAACGTGCAGTCCGACGTCCCTCCTGGCTCCGTGCAAGTCCGGGCTGTCCTCTTCTGCTCTGCTAGTGACCGTCTGCACCCTCTCTTTAGAGTTTGTAATGGGTAGTGTGTGGCCTCCTTGTCCCCCTGATGTACGTGCTTTATTTTGTACAGCTTCCTAAAATGCGGTTGCGTTTTAAAATCTGCACTGGGGTAATTGGCTCGTACAGTATACTGATTGGCTGCAAGTTAGGCATTCGAACGTGGAATCTTGCTTTTAACCTGTATTTTGTAGAAAAAGGCGCATTTCAAAATATTGTTAATCCATCTACACTTGACAACTTTATTCCACCTTGTTGTTTTTTTATGATCAGGAGTGTATAAAAACAGTGATTTCTGCGCATGGCACACCTCGCAAAAATTCCTCGCACTCCTGGCGTGCAGTCGTGAACAGACAACAAGAACAAATAAAATCGATGCCTTGAACGTGGGGAAATTTTTATTCTGGATTCAAGTGGGTGTGCGGTCAGCTGCCTCTTGCCCTATGTAGATGCGGAACACTCTCCTCCTGAGCAATGCTTTAACTAGCCTTGTTAATGTTAAAGCTGGTAGATAAAAAGCTGGTAGCAGCTGACTGAGTAGGCTCCGCTATGCCCCTGTGAGAGCATGGAGCCGAGACTAATAATGCAATGGGGAGCTTGAACCTGGGCATTGGGAATGTAACGATGCATCGTTTAAGCGTCGATTCTTACGCTTTTATTATGCGAATTAGATTGTGCATTTTAATAATTCGTAACTTGCACATGTCAAGTGCAATTGATATGCTAATGTTACATTTCAGTTAACGGAGCAAATACTGCTGTAGAGACAAGTCAAGTAAAAAGATTGATATACAAAACGAGATCAAAAGCAACTCGTTTTATCAAATCGCATTATTATCATTACAAACCAGCCAACTCGGCGTTCGACAAGCAGTGATTCTCAAGTTATGCTGAGTTGGTGATCCTCAGCCCTGTCTCCAATGTCTTCACAAAAATACTGCTTCATATCGGATGATTTTTCACAAGATTTGGCCTTTTCTTGATGCGAGGGGCAGGACATTTGTAAACGCACTACTGCACAGTACATGGTCTTGTTTCGGGGCCCTTTTATCAACGTGATGTGATGTTCTGCTTTTTAATTCGCTTCTTGCCTAAAATCTGATAGCTTGGCCGGGCTGTGATTACCCACTAAATAAATCAAAATGTCATGACAATAAAACATTTTGAAATCCTCTGTCAATCGACAGCTCTATGAAGGCCTCCTCCCCTACCGTGTCAGGCCTGGAGGCGGTTTGACCATACTTCACTACGCTTGTCAGTGCCGCCTGGTAAAGAGCACGTCCACGGGACTGGTTGGGATGTCGTTCCGCCACCACTGTTTGCCGAAACTGGTCATTCGTCTGAGGATGTCGGTGGATTCCTTGTGTGGGGCATTCATCACTGCGGCAATGCTTCATTCTGAAAAATATCGTATCGCATTTAAAAAATCACTTTACCACTCATTGATTGCAACATTTCTTAGAATCAATGTTTCTCTCTTTTCCAGTGGACAACCCAGTTTGATACTTAAACGGGAAAGGCGTTTTTACGGCGTATTAAGTTATTTTGGTACCATAGTAACGCGACTTGATAGCTTTGACATTCAAATAATGAGGCAATAAATGACAAGCGGTTTTGAAATGTCACTTATAAAGATATGCAAATACCGAAGTGGGAGACGAAGCGTCGTGTGAACAGTTTGACCACGGGGGGTGTGCGCAACGCGGGGCCGTGATGAGGGATCGGAGCCCCCCACGAAGGTGCTTCCAATCTGCTACCCCCCATAAACTGAATCTCTGGTACCCCCTCAAACCCCACAGCCACACACGAGGCAGAGCAACACAAACCGCGGTTCCAGTTTGAACTTGGTTCGTCCACTTGACGTCTAGCGGCACGTGGGGACGGAGCCGAGGATAGATGTTTCCAACTCTTACCGGTATATTTTGATATTCGATTAAGTAAGAATCGGGTGGCCTGGCTCTCGTGCCATTTCTTGGTGGCGCGCGCAGTGACAGGTGGACGTGGCTGCCATTTGAGATTTTCTCTCGCCGTGGTTGCTGATCTTCAACGTAAGATGGACTTTTAAATATTTTTTATTAGTTGCAATCATCACGTGTCCACCCAATGATGATTTGTGGTGCATGTCCACCATATCGCTACGTAGAAAAGCTCAGTTAATTAAATTTTTCATACCCAATGCAATTATTCATGTTTTCTTTTAGGGGTTATGTCACGTGGTAGTAGACTTTGGCCAAAATTCGTGTTACAAAACCACCACAAGATTGTCACCATCACGTTTACCAACATGTTATTTATACGTACCAACATTACTGGTCAACTTGTGACGGCACAGCTCTTCACCTGTGGCTCAGGAGTTTTCATGACTAAAATCAACATCAATATTCGATCATGTTTAGCTCGGACTACTTTGAGCTTCCTCAGGTCATCAGGTGAGGCCGCTCGCTCGCTTAACGAGTTTTATTTTTTCTCTCATCCATGCCACCGTGGATGACGGCATGGACTGGGGAAACAAGATTTTGCAAAGGTACAAAACCTCACTTCATCACCTGCTAAAGCCCAAAGCAGTTTGATCAATTCGTCGTCGAGCGTCGCTGTTGAATAAAGTCCTGGAAAGTCTTTAGCCATGGGTGAGGAGGAGGAGCCTTATTGGTCAGAATTTGATCAATACATCCGTACATATGAATAATATCTGTGGACACGTGACAATCTTTTCGGGTGGTGGGGGTTAATGACAAGAATCAAAACATTGGAAGAGATTAATGTTTGTTCCACCAGGTAAAGTAAACGAAACACACATTTAGTCCATCGGTTTTTGGACCTTGTGAACAGTTGCTTTCCAGCACTATTGGCTTGAGCATAAAAATCTTTGTACTTGGCGTGCATCTCAGTGGCTGTCTTTTGAAGCCTGACATGACTGCCAGATATGACGTCTGTGCATCAGAGGTGCTTTTCAGCATCTTTCAACTTCACAAGGACAGGGTTCAGTTGTCGTCGCGCCCATCTCAAGCCCCCACCACAATAATTATAATAATTGCGTCAGAGCGGTATCAACATGCACACACCGTCTGCCATTTTTGAAGATGCAGATGGGTGTAAAGGGAGGGGGGCGGAGGGGGGAGGAAGATGCGGAGAGGATGACAGAGATCTAGGCTCAGACTTGCCTTGCCGTGGCTGCGTTGGGAGATTCGAAGTGAAGTAGCCCCATTCCCCTACAATACACACGGGGGGGGGGGGACCGCCTTGATTCGTCAGATATGCCGAGTGTCAGATGTTCGGGGTCTTTATTACGGTCTGCCAGTGACGGTGGAATAATCCCACGCGTTATCACGGGGCGTGGACATCGTTGTGAAAGTCGCGATTTTCATCTCCCCGGGTATGAAATTTCCGTAACGGCCGACTCGTGAAGGCGGCGGCAGCGCCCGTCGCCGCCTTTTTCGCCACATCATCATCGCCTCTCGGGCAGCGACCCAGAGCCAATCTCGCCGCCCTCCTTGCTCCCCCATCGGACCAGCATTTAGCTCGTGAACCATCGCCGACCTTGTGAGCCCTGGATATGTTTAATAATAATAATGAACTGCAAGCCTTCTCGTGGAATGCACAGATCGGACGTTACCACTGGACCCTGTCTCGTTTACCGATGTTTTTTGTGGAAGGTGGCACGCAGCTTTTGTTTGCGGTCTAACTTAAACCGCGTGGCAATTATATCTGGCGAAGAGACACTTGAGAAATTGGACTTATGTGGCCAATGGGCAGGCAGTATCGAGTCGTCATCCCCCCAGTGGGTGAATGACATGTTGTTACCCATTGGCTTTTTGTTGCGTTGACATTTTATTTGTTACGGCTGTACGACGGCCGTGTTTTTTATTGCAAAATATTTTATCCGTTTTGTTTTAATCATGAAAAAGTGTAGATTTACACCTGTCTAACAACACCCACGAGCCAAGATCACCTGCCAAGACTGTTTAAGACAGTCCTTTTTGTTAACCTCTTTGCTAAAGGACCCTTGATAGAAATGTCAGTCTTCCTTTTCTCTCAGTAATCGTCTGCTCATCATTACGTGCTCTCTTTAGTAGAGATGTGAGTCATCTAAGGTTTTGTGTCAGAGTCAATAATGATAAAGTATAGTTGTGGCGTAACGATGCATCGATCCAGCGATTTAACATGAATTATTTTTAAGCTCCTGGATACCATGCGTCGAATCACGTGTGTAATAATCGACATTTGTGATATATGTTGCACGTTAATGGGTTCACTTGATCCCCGCAGCCACGAGTTGCTGCTGCATTTGCCACGTAAATTGTTTTAAATGTATTCTTTCATCAAAGCACAATCCTTGAATCGCGACAATTCGTCGAATCGCCAGGTGACGGTGGAGGGGAGAATCGCGACCCCCTTTGCTGCTGCGTAGACGTATGCACGGTGTTTAAATATCTGTCCGCGTTGCCCGATGTTAAGCGATTTCATTTGGAGGATGCTTGGCACTTCTTCACGCCTGTGACCCAAAAATCACAGCACAGATGGGAGAACATTTACCCACGTTGACCTTTGTGCTAGCGGCTCGGCTGCTCGCACGCACACGCAGACACACACACGCTTGAGCAGAGCAACATTGTGGCCTCCTTGCAAGAAGCCAGCCAGCGACCCGTGATCGCCGTGGCGTGCCAACTACTAGCACAGCAGCCTTGCCGGCCGTGTTGTGCCGGGTGTTTTTCAGGTCATTCAAAGTGTTGCACGCAGTGAAGGATGCTGATGGAAATTGCATTACGTGCACCCCGCTTTTTTTTGTTATGTTTCGTACTTCAAAAGGAAAATGGAGGATGGCGCGCGAGCGCGTGTGTAAATGAAGTAATTGCGATGCGAGTGGGAGATCTGATTGGGCACACGTATTACATTTCAACAGGATGAATCGCGGGAAGAGGCTTTAAGGTGGGCGGGCGGATACGGAGGAATGAGAAGATTTCTGCATTAGCATGAAACCCAGAATTCTTGTCACAATTGGAAGCAGCGTAAAGAATGGTTTTAGCCCTGGCGCGAGGTCCTCAGGGGATCGTTGCGAGCCGCCCCCCCCCCCGTGTCCCAGGGAGCCGTATTAGCGCCTCGCAGGCCTGCAGCACCAGCTACCCCTTGGGGTAGTGTAATTGGTGGAAGCCATTGAGTGTGTAATTAGAACTGAGGCATCCTAAATTGTACGTTTTATAACGATTTACACACAATGGGCAGATGTTGAGATAAGCGCCGTGCATGGTGGAATCATTTTATCGGTGCTTTGGCGAGATTCCACGAGATCCCGCAATCCGTTACCGGCATTGCAACTGCTGCTGCGGTGCGTCCGTCCTTACGACTGCGCACCGTGCGTGCACCCCCTTCCTCGGCACGCTTCGCCAAATGAGGAGTTCCTCATTTGTGTACAAAGCGAACGTGTGATCCACGGCTAACACGAGTGGTGAGCGGTATCCGAAACAGTCCTGGCCACCCACGCTCCCTCCCCCTTCTTCACCAGGCCACGCTGGCTGGCTTGATGAAGTGAGGTCAAGCAAGCCACCTGGAACTCACTTCACACATGGTGTGGGGAAGCCTTCATCCAGCAGTAGATTGACAAAAGGGCTGGATGATTTTGGTACACCATGTGCACGCATGTATTGCGAGTTTAAGAATGGAAGCCATCCTTTTTGTTTATTTAACATCGCTTATAATGGCTTGCCATGTCACGGAACTGTAGAAATGGCCATCGTTATTATTATGATTGTAATATGTATTATCTACTTTGCAACAGACGGCATGTTTTAGTCGCCACCTGCAGTAATTACCAAGCGCCAGTGGCAGGAATCCAAACTGTTCAGTCCGCCTAACCTGGCCAGGGGAGTGTAATGATCCGTCCCCTGCCCCACAATTCGATGAATTTGCATGATTCTTGGCCACGATTCAGCTCAAGAAATAATTAGCTCTCTCAAGTTTGTATCGTCTCTTTCGTATCATTACTTTAGCCTAAACGTAACGTGTACATACAATTTTCTTGAATCGTAAATAATTGATTCTTGCATGCACAATTCTGTGCATGTGTCATGAATGTAAGAATCGGATTTTAATCGCTCGAGTTGTCGCATCCCTGCCGAGCATCCTCGCCAACGTATAGATAATCCGTTTCCCAGGGTGCACAATGTACAAAAACACATGTGCTCTGTATTAATCCGTATAATGGTCGCATCGTGTAGCCACGATCGCCATAAATCTGTCTTTTCATTGTTGTCTTGGAGGTGATAGGAACTGGAATGCATCTGGAATAAGTATAACCAGTAAAAACAAAGTTTTTCACTATAAATCCTTTATATGCGTGGCGGCTAGAGTCCTTTCGTCCTCTGGCTTGAGATGGCTGCCACCTATGGGTTAGATGATTGCATCGCAGCATTAAGAAATTGGTAATTAAATATAATATTTTTGTCCTAAAAAGTGTAAAATGTAGGATTTTTTTTTCACGAACATTAATTGTCACGCACAACGAGTCTGTGTGGAAAATGTCAGCTCGATTGGATCACGGGAAGTGGGTTAAAAAACGACCGAAAGATTTGCACGCAAGCAAGCAAGCACGCAAGCAAGCGAACTTAATATAAAGGATTTAAAAATATGTCTGCGGAGGAGATGGAGCCATAAAATGGGCTCGCATGCAGATGCTGGGTGGATGAGGTGGTGCGTGGCTTGGGGGAGGTTTTAATCTAGCAGTGGATTGATCAAGGGCAATGATGATGGTGATGGCGCAGTATTGACAAACAGCTGAAAACTGCTTTCTATACCCCCCCCCCCCCCCCCGTAAATCCGGCCTACGCTAAGAAAATGATGATGGGGGTTCAATGGGTGAACCGTGAACGCAGAACACATTTCCCTGCTCTTGCAAGTGCATGCATTAAACTCTTAAGGTCTTATCATTTACCCTAATGTAGCTTTACTGCTTAATATCCACAGTGTACGGCAGATTGAAAAGCACCTTTAATGCGGTTTAGGGAAGGCGGGCGGCAGACCATGCTCGATTTCCCAGGTGGAAATGACAGTGTGGCCAATGGGCAGTGTGGCGAAATAACGTTTCGAGTGAATTAGATGTATTTTTTTTTTACCGTTTGAAGAACATTCAATTTACTCTGTGCATATTATAGTATGAAGAGAACTAAATAAGGCATCGTTATGAATTTTGAAGAGGTCCACAGGAGTGTGTGGTGAAAGCTCGAGAGAAGGAAGAGGCCTAACTCACGGCACAACCGAGGAGGTACCACTCTTGGAAGTGCACACATCTGGTTTCAGATCTTAGCTGATAGGGGCTCGCGAAACCAACAACTGAAGTTTCCGCCGCGGACGTGACAATTGTTTTGCGGCCTCTTTCGTCACGGATCTACGCTAACCGTCTAGAAAACCAGAATTAAAACACGGACGGCCATGAAACCAACATCGCCGTCTTTCCGAGTCGGGTCGGAGATTGCGCCACGCGAACCGAAAACAGTCACGGGTCGTGCCCGTTTCCCGCAAAGCAATTTCCTGCCTTTTAAATAGTAGTCAATTTATTTCTACGCGTTCTGTGCTGCTGATAGTAGGCTGTTAACCTAGTTTCGTCACGGCTCAAGAGCTGCCTGTTATTGGAGAAAGATTTCAAGGCAGAAAGGTTTCTGCCTTGAGCAGCAGCTGCTGTGCAGGCAAATAGCGGCCTAGTCATGACCGATTACAGGATAAAACCTCTAACAGTGTGTCTAAACAGAAAGTGACAATACCATGAAACAGCAGAGCACTTTCCTCCCCGAGCAATACTTATTAAATTCCTACGTTTCAGCAGATGAAGTGTTCCAGTCTGCCTTGCGCTTAGTTCTGTGGAGCGTAATCCTCACGAAGCGTGCTTTGGCAAGACCCATTTTAGTGTTTTTGTCCTGCCCCAGTTGTCGCTAATTGAAATGAAGCGTCTGCATGCGGCAACCCGTATTAAACGAACCGCACACACGGAGCGGACAGCGCTGTCTCCCCGAGCCGGCCTGCACGCCGTGATGTGGTGCGTCTGGCACCGTCCAGCTAAAGAGAAATGTGCCCCCCCTTGACCAGGCAATTCGATTAATTTTCATGATTCTGGCCTACGATTCTATTCGAAGATCATTTTATTTCTGGTGCTAGAACATGGCCGTAGTAGTAACAGGAGTAATAAGAAGAAAAAGGTTGCACATGGAATAAGACTTGATGATGCAGGCATTTGTGAGAAGAAACTGGCACTATTTTTACACACGTAGCATGGACAACTGCAGAAAGATAAAAAGTGTGTTCGGAAAAAGAGAAATAACCAAAAAGAGGAAAACCTAATAGAGAATGGCTTGATGACACTATAAGGGATTGGTGCCAGACAGATGTGGCACCACTTGAGGAAATTGGCACTACAAGACAGAGGAAAGTGGAAATAAATGACGAAATGTGCAGTGGACACCTTTGGGGCTATCTCCCCATGGGTTGTGATGATGATTGCATGGCTGCGTTGAGGTGTGCACTTACGTTTCCATACTTTACCGCTAACATCACAGTGCCGATTGATATCTGAAGCATTCCTGGACCTTGCCTTGCCCCCCCCCCTCCGGCCTTCATCAACCCTCGCCGACCAGCATGGTGAAGTATGGTCAAATGACTGACATCGTCTGAGGAGGCCTCCATTCAATCGTGGTTTAGCAAAGGCGGGGGGGGGGGGGTGTAAAAATACCCCCAAATCTACCTCCATGACGGCAAAATGCTGTTTGCAACGCCTGCGTCAGCCATTTAACAAGTCGTCGCAAGGAGAGTGCGGCAGCGCACAGCGGAAGATGCCACCCGGCCCATCCCAACCCTCGCGCACACGGCCAAGTGGTGGTGGTGGCGGCAGATATTTTAGATGTTTTTTTTTACTACAAATGAAGTGAACGTCGCGATTTCATTTCGGGTTGGCATCGCTAAATTTACGTCAGGCATTTTGGCAAATTGGTTCAATAGCCCAACACAGTCCACACCTCGCCCCGAGCGGCGAAAATGAAAACACTGACGACAAGAGCAAAAAAAGAATAGTGACGCTGCCACCCGTACGACGTCGCTGCAGCGCGCGGTTGCGCTGCATCGCACGGCGGGGTTGCAGTGGGAGCAGCAGGAGGAGGAATGCTCCATTAGTCTGGCCTACGCAAAGACAAGCACAAATAGAGACATACAAGCAGCAATCCTTATATGAATAACAATACTAATACCATTCAAGAGACTGCCAATGTGAAATAGGTCTCGGAGTGAGCGGATATGATTGGCAAATGTACTAGATTGCATAGAGCCTTTGTGATGAAGCATTAGGTTGGAAGGCCAAACGGATGACCTCGTCCAATATTATGATTCACAATGGTTCTTAACGACATACTTGGTCAGGTCGCACGTGGCCTTGCACAGACGTCTATTACGAATCCGTTGCACTGTGAATAAAACTCAAAAGAGGTGTGAGAGTGGGACCAGATGAACACTGAATGCAGCCCCGTGCATTCAGTGTTCAACGTGCTATGAAGAAGGGCCATTAACCGAAACGTCGCCTATCATATATTTATCCTTTTAAGGCCACGTCGTTATTGATGAATGCGTTGTTGTTGGGGGGGGGGATCATTTGAAATGTGTTATTATGGTGTTGCTTGAAATGGCTACACAAATCACAGCGTACTGTATGCGTGTCCTAATTGCGCTGCCATAAGCCGTAAAATATATTTCCTGCAACAACGTCTGGAACACGTGGCGTGAATGAAGGGTGCGGTGATGTGGGAGAAAGTGGTATTTGTGTGTGTGTGCGCACACGTGTGTGGGTGTGTGCGTGCGCGCGTGCCTTTTATTTCTGCAGGTTGTTATTGCGTGTCGTATCAATGAGACGACGAATTTCTTAAAATACTGAATTTGTTCCGCTGCTCGTTGTGCCCTTTCAAATGCAACAAAGCTGTGAATAAGCAGCCTGGAGTTGGGGTGCAGACCTGAGAGAGAAAATAGATAATTTCTGTTAATTGCAGTCATCACCTCCATTTTCCGCCCGTTAAGGCCACCACAGGTTCCCTAAACGGATTGTGTATTTTTAAATTACCCTAATGACCAGTACAGGGTGAATAACAAACCAAACATGGTGGGAAAACACAATTTATGTAGATTAACCCTTAACCTTCGTACGGACAGTGAACTTAACTTGAATATGCTTCAGTCCTCATCACCATCGGCCATCGTCAATCCACTGCGAGATGAGGGCCTCCCCCAAGCTTCTGCCACCCTAGCACCTACACACAAGCTGATTTAATCGCTCCATCTCCTTGGTCAACATCCACTGGAATGCGTTCCACTCCTTGGCTCCCGCTCCCTAGCTTGCGCTGTCAGAAATAATAAATATTACATTAAAACCTGCCACATTCATCATTCGCACGGAAGTAAAAAAAAGCGCATAGGCTGGAGTTTAGATCAATGGGTTCTTCTGCAGAGGAGAGAGCAAAGGCGGTGGTTGAGTGACCAACGGTTGTAAGAATTGCTGTATGCTTGTGGGGCCATAGAAATCCTGGGACATTTCAAGGAAGTTGACCAGTGAACAATTTTAATTTGACGTATAAAGCGATTTTATTTAGTAGACACTACCAATTCAACCCTTCCAATGCCCAAAATATACGTTTACATTCAGTTTTCACACGTAGGCTTTTGCGACCAATATTATCCATAATAGAGGTTTTGTCGAGTTTAAGGATGCATTTATATTTACACGATCTAACCCAGAACCTTATATTATGGATACGTTTAAATTGTCACTTCTTCTCTCACTATGGCCATGGTTACCATTCCCATGAACTTAATTCGTTGATTTCCTTACCCGGTTTGAGGACTCTGTTTACCACACTGACTATTTCATCTCATCCTCATTTGGAATTCCCTCACGTCGTTTATTTTCCCTCATTCTTACCATCTTGATCAATTCAACAAACATTAACTTGCTATTTTGCCTTTAGTAGTGCTATTGGTTGCTGACCGCTGGACATTTTGGGCATATTTATATTCCAAGGAAGGGCATTTACAAAAAGTGAAGTGATTGGACTCTTCTGACAAACACCACGAGAGGGCAAACGTTGTGTGACTGTAGGCCCGAGTTAAATATTACAGTAACGTTTATATTGAAATAGCTTTCACCGAATTGCAGGTTTGCAATGTAGGAAGGTCGTTGAGTTATAAAATTAGAGGCCAATAGTTTCCCACAATTGTTAAGCGAATCTGAATAGGAAGTAAATGATTAGAAACACATTACATTGGAGTTCCAACGCGGCTGTGTGGCTCATGGGATGTGTAAAAACAAACTTAGTTTTTTACGTGGTGGGACGGACACGGGAAGGAGGTGAATTGTCCACTTGATAATTGTGTTCCTTAAATGCTTCACTACGACCAACTACAGGTAATTGGCATACAATTAGGGGTGCAACCAAACGAACCTGAGCGTATGACGAATGTTGTGACGTTGTCTTTTTAGTGTCGTTGTGCCTCTGCGCACTGCTGCCAATACAGTCCCCCCTTTTTTTCCCGTTGAAAAAATGAAATTGGGGTCAGAGTTCAATTGTGCTGTGACCACAAATAAACGTAATTCAAGCCTCATCCTTTTTTAAATGGTTTCCAGCTACCGTGCGCAGTGCGATGTGTAAAAGGTGAAGTGATGTTGGTTTAAATTTGTCAGCATAAATGAGTTTATAGTTTTATAATCTGGGTCCGCTGCCCACTTCCTACCCCCCCCCCCCCCATCCGTCCAGATCTGAAAAAGACGCTGGCTGTGCTGCTGGATAATATACTCCAGCGGGTCGGGAAGCTGGAGGCCAAGGTGGACTTCCTGTACAATGGGACACGGACCAACGCATCCAACACCAACCACTCGGGATTGCTGGGCACCACCCCGGCCAGCAGCGACAGCAGGGTCAACGCTGCAGGTGGGTGTCAACGCACACGGTTGTGCTACTCGGTGTGCCGTGTGTGTGTGAGTGTGTGTGCGCGTGTGGGGAGCAGTACTGTAGCGGTGAGGCACTGTGCTACAAACCTGGCGACCTGAGTTCGATTCCCGCTCACGGCCAACACCGGTGACGATTATTAGAACCAGTCCTCGGCCTCCCCTAGGTTGACTCAGCCTCAATAAGTACCTGGTGCGGTGTGTAAACATTGCCACTGGGGAGACAAAGGTGGCCGGGCGTGGTGCTGGCCACACCTTCTCTTCGTATACCGTGCTGGCCTTAATAGGTGCTTGCTAACAGCACTTGTCCCAACAGTCTTGAGGCTATACCAGGGATCTTTGTCTGTTTTATTTTTCCCGGAGAATGTGTGTGAGTGTAGTCATTGTTTTGCATGTATATGTTAGAGTTTTGTGTGGGTTGCCGTTAGGTGGTGTTGGATTGGTGGGCTGTTGGGATGGCGGGTGGTGGTGATTGTTGGGTGAGTTGGGGTTGGGTTATGGTTGTGGGTAGGTTGTTGGCAGGGTGGGCCTGACCTGGCTGTCGTTTTTCTTGTCGTATTCGTCCGGACTTCCTTGGGACTCTGCAGGTGCTGGGATTCTCCGTCGGTCCGTTGATTTTGGTGCCGTTCTTGGTCCTGTTTTCTAAGCCTTTATCTTTTCTTCCCCTCTTGTTTGCTCCGATGTGTTTTGTATTTCCTTTGTGTTTGGAGGTCTCCGAGATGCCGTATAAGAGTAAATGCAAATCTTTTGTTACTCAGCTACTCTGTCAATGTATGTGTGTATGTTGAACTTCTTTTGCACACCGCACGTAGCCAATCGTGTTCATCGGAGGTGTGCGGGACCAATGACACCGTTTTTTAACTCCTGGCCGTGATCTTCAATGGCATCTGTACTCAGTGCGGATCCTACTTAGATTCAATCTGTCAAAAATACAATGTGTGATATGGAGTGCCATCATGGGTAATGGAAAATGGAACGAGCGCGAGCATAATGATCATCTTATTGCCCATTGTGCTTCGTTGCTTTTAATAGGAGCTCGCCAACAGCACTCGCGTCCAAGACATTAACATTAAACGCGGCCGTGCCCACAGTCTGAACTTCAAAACGTCTCCACTGTAATGAATTGGGTTACATTAAATAAAGCTTTGGGGTGTATGTAGTTGCTAAAGAGGGGGAAAACAAATTGAACCAATTTGCGGGCTTCTGTCACGTTTGCGCTCGCTGTCGGGGGAAATTGGACATCCGATGTGGCAATTGCAAAGGTGGCGATTGCGGCGGCGTGCGTGCCGCCAAGCGGGACTGCTCGCAAACGCTTTCCCGCGCGCCCTGGTCCTCCCCACCTCAAGGGCTATCGTTGGGTTGCCATGCTCCGTGCACTTGGATGTGCTTGTGACTTGCGCATGGCCTTAAGACTTTTCAAAACCTGCTTTGTCACAATTGAAACGCAGCGTTGACAGGTGACCACAGTGGATTTGAAGTCGATGCTTATTTCCATCTTTTCTTTGCGTGAAGGTGCTGATTGTTACGTAGTATTTGGCTTATTTATACTTTGCCTCTCGCAAATACAAAATACTTTCAGCTCATTTTTATTACTACGGCTGCATGCATGAAATATTGAATTGCCCAGCACAGTGCCATTAAGTTTGGTGAATGCTGTTGGGAAATCTGATGCCAACACTGCAATTAGGAACAACATATTTCATTGCCCCTAAAGTGTCACAATTAGTAATGATTGAAACCTTTGCATTTGTAACATCTTTCTAAATTCTTGAGTGATGTTTTATTATTATTATAATGATAATAATAAACTCCTCTGCCTTTTATAATCTGTTAGCTTATGAAGCAGAGATGTTTTTAGATTGGATGAAATTATTGTTTTTCTCCAAATTATAAACTCAATGCAGACAAATTACTGGCACCAGCAAACATAATTAGTGGGTGCAATTTTTCAATTACAGCAACAAGCAAATGTTTCATTTAAAGTCAATGTGCTGGACTGACGCATCTCTGAATCGCCAAAGACCTAATCTCAGTGGCCTCTTGATGGGCTGTGGTGTCTGCTGTAGCACGGAGAAAAGCGTGTGATGAGCTCCAACACCCGGTAACCCACCCAGATTTAATTCGCGCTGAGTTCAAATTAATGCCGCCAGCTGTGCTTCTGCATGTTAGATTGTCCAGTGCCACGCTGCTGGGATGGGATCAAATGGTGCGTTCTCACAAGTGTCTCCTACTCGTTCCAGAACGTTCCTGAAACGGCCCAGAACATCTTGCTTCTTGTTCCAAAGCGGTGGGCTCGGTGGGCTCGGCAGGCTCGAGCCCTCCCCTCTATACTCCCACGCCCCCTCCCTCCCTTCCCTCTGCATACAGAGAGTGGCGTTGATATTTTTGTTTGCATTATTCACAAGGTTTTTTAACTCGTGGCCTGGGTAGGTTTACCGTACCCCAAATCAACATATACTGCGTTACGTTGCTCTTTTTCCACCACGGTGTTTTTTGCGCTCGTGAGAATGCAGCCCAGAAGTTACCTGGGATGAAAGCGGCTGGGGGGTGGAGGGGGGGGGGGCGTAGTCTCCTTGTCAAGCGGAGTGACCACGTAGGCCGGGCTCTGCAGACTGGGAGCAGTTTGCAGGCTGCCGTGAGAATCTATACTGGGCGGGCTATTGCGTGCTCATGGGGGACAGCTGCAGGAGAGAATATTTCAGAATATCTGTGTTTTTGCCATCTCAACCGCCTTCTTCTATGCAAAAGCGAAGCCACGGTAATGAGAACTATGGCACCGTGTGCTGGTTTTAGGAGTTCTATCCCCCGCACGAGAATCCGATGCATAATGCATGCTGTTGGTGGTTTTAGTCTTCTCGCCATTGCTACCAAATTTGTCCCAATTATTTTATGTCATCAGTTTTTGGAGGATTTTAAGTTTTTAACTTAAAAGATGGGTGCAATTTAAAACCTTGTTAATAAGGACAATTTTTTAAGTTGTGGAGAATTTTTGTGTTAATGATTATTTGATGTTCAATTTTACCCACTTAAAAAATAGAATTATTTGCGTAAACATTTCAAGAAACGTCTTGGGTACAAAAAAATACACCGTGAACCTAATCGCGTGGCATATTTTTCACAAACGGGGAATATTTGCGCGGAACTAATATATTTTCACAAAATATAAATTCATTCGTGACCAAATTAATAATGAATTAGTTTTATTTCCTTTGGTTTCATGATATCATGGTTTATTTTTATATCAGATGTGTAATTTCCTTTAGGTGCTCGAACATTCTCAGAACTGCCGCGAATGTTTGAAAAACTGGCAGCTCCCACCTGTGGATCTAAACCACGCTTGTGGCCTCGCCACTCGCCGCCGTTATTTTCCGGCTTGACATCATCGCCGCTAAAAGCCGTGGGCACGAGTAAAGTGGGGGCAGCAGCGACGCGGGACAGCCTGGAAAAAAACGTTCACGGGCACTTCAGTTACACACACGAGCCCCGTCGCTTGATGCCAATCACTCAATGAGCACGCAGACAGGCAGGGGTCTACAAATAATATAATTAAATATTATTGTGTATGGGGGGGGGGGATGCAATTCATCAATTCATCAAAAATCCGCAAACCTCTTGATTGTGCCTGATGATGGTGATGACTATACTACAGCTTTAATGACGTAACACAATTGCACCACTGCATTTATTACAATTAATTGTCCAACATGACGATGTATAAACCTTACACGTAAAATAATTACGACTGTACTTAACACGGTTAATACAAGATAAAGGTTTATTGCGCTGCTGTGCAATATTCATACAGAAAACTAATTTTTCATTGTTATCGAACTTTGCACATTTTTTCTACATTTCAGTAGAAAAGTGCATTCTCATCTTAAGCACAAAACGCTTTAAATTAACATATTTACTTAACTTTTGTGACTGCAGGAATTAATATTCTTTAGTTCTTTAGGTAAAGTCACGTAGATAAAAAAACAAGTGAATTAAAATATCGCGACGTTTCGATCGCAACACAAAGCGGTCGTCATCAGGAAAAGGGGTTAGCCTCTAAAGGCACACCGTTTATAAAGGTTTGGAGATGGGCGTAGCCCGAGTGTATCTGCAGCACCAGCAGCATGGGCAGGGCAGCAATGCCAATGCAGCAGCAATGCCAATGCAGCAGCAATGCCAATGCAGCAGCAATGCCAATGCAGCAGCAATGCCAATGCAGCAGCAATGCCAATGCGGCAGCAATGCCAATGCGGCAGCAATGCCAATGCGGCAGCAATGCCAATGCGGCAGCAATGCCAATGCAGCAGCAATGCCAATGCAGCAGCAATGCCAATGTAGCAGCAATGCCAATGCAGCAGCAATGCCAATGTAGCAGCAATGCCAATGCAGCAGCAATGACAATGCAGCAGCAATGCCAATGCGGCAGCAATGCCAATGCGGCAGCAATGCCAATGCGGCAGCAATGCCAATGCGGCAGCAATGCCAATGCGGCAGCAATGCCAATGCGGCAGCAATGCCAATGCGGCAGCAATGCCAATGCGGCAGCAATGCCAATGCGGCAGCAATGCCAATGTAGCAGCAATGCCAATGCAGCAGCAATGCCAATGTAGCAGCAATGCCAATGCAGCAGCAATGCCAATGTAGCAGCAATGCCAATGCAGCAGCAATGCCAATGCAGCAGCAATGCCAATGCAGCAGCAATGCCAATGTAGCAGCAATGCCAATGCAGCAGCAATGCCAATGCAGCAGCAATGCCAATGCAGCAGCAATGCCAATGCAGCAGCAATGCCAATGCAGCAGCAATGCCAATGCGGCAGCAATGCCAATGCGGCAGCAATGCCAATGCGGCAGCAATGCCAATGCGGCAGCAATGCCAATGCGGCAGCAATGCCAATGCGGCAGCAATGCCAATGCGGCAGCAATGCCAATGCGGCAGCAATGCCAATGCGGCAGCAATGCCAATGCGGCAGCAATGCCAATGCGGCAGCAATGCCAATGCGGCAGCAATGCCAATGCGGCAGCAATGCCAATGCGGCAGCAATGCCAATGCGGCAGCAATGCCAATGCGGCAGCAATGCCAATGCAGCAGCAATGCCAATGCAGCAGCAATGCCAATGCAGCAGCAATGCCAATGCAGCAGCAATGCCAATGCAGCAGCAATGCCAATGCAGCAGCAATGCCAATGCAGCAGCAATGCCAATGCAGCAGCAATGCCAATGCAGCAGCAATGCCAATGCAGCAGCAATGCCAATGCAGCAGCAATGCCAATGCAGCAGCAATGCCAATGCAGCAGCAATGCCAATGCAGCAGCAATGCCAATGCAGCAGCAATGCCAATGCAGCAGCAATGCCAATGCAGCAGCAATGCCAATGCAGCAGCAATGCCAATGCAGCAGCAATGCCAATGCAGCAGCAATGCCAATGCAGCAGCAATGCCAATGCAGCAGCAATGCCAATGCAGCAGCAATGCCATGCAGCAGCAATGCCAATGCAGCAGCAATGCCAATGCAGCAGCAATGCCAATGCAAGCAGCCAATGCCCATGCAGCAGCAATGCCAATGCAGCAGCAATGCCAATGCAGCAGCAATGCCAATGCAGCAGCAATGCCAATGCAGCAGCAATGCCAATGCAGCAGCAATGACAATGCAGCAGCAATGACAATGCAGCAAAGGGCCGCCAGGAAGTCACTGCACCCCGCTCCACACACCACACTCCACACACCACACTCCACACTCCACACACCACCCACTCCACACTCCACACACCACACTCCACACACCACACTCCACACACCACACTCCACACACCACACTCCACACACCACACTACACACACCACACTCCACACTACCACACACCACACTCCACACACCACACTCCACACACCACACTCCACACTCCACACACCACACTCCACACACCACACTCCACACTCCACACACCACACTACACACATCACACTACACACACCACACTACACACATCACACTCCACACACCACACTCCACACACCACACTCCACACACCACACTCCACACATCACACTCCACACATCACACTCCACACATCACACTCCACACATCACACTCCACACTCCACACATCACACTCCACACTCCACACACCACACACCACACACCACACTCCACACACCACACACCACACACCACACTCCACACACCACAGACCACACTACACACACCACATTCCACACACCACACTACACACCACACTACACACACCACACTGCTGACGGTGGAGGTTGATTGACAAGAAAACACAAGTCAAGTCATGACTCAAAGTGGTTGATGACATCTTTCTAATGATTGCTGAGTCTATAACCTTCCTCTCGATTGAAATTGTGTCTCTGTCTGTATACATGGATGGCTTCATGAACAAGTCTTTGTGGATAGCCAATCGTCTTAACATATTATGGTACAATCAAATTACTTAAATGGCTCCCGCTCTAGAGTGTAGTACAGGAATCCCTCGCACTTTCGTCTGATTAGGGACCAGAGCATGGACAAATGTCAAAGCAGAGCCTTTATTTAGCTGGCAAATTTATTTTGGCTGGCAAAAAACGTACATGCAAATAACTACAGTAACTATATAACACATGCATGCGAAACCTAAATAAACAGATATAAAAGAAAAATAAACGTAAGAATAAATACACATAAATAAATAAACAAAGTGTTACCTTGATATATTTTTTCTTGCGTAAGTGGACGATGAATATATTGGAAAATAACTATGAACACTGTTGTATTATACTGTTATCACAAAAATAATTATTAATTGTTTACAGTATAATCACAGAAATTAGTCCAGTATTAATAATATATGAATAAACACAAATTTAAGAGATGCTCACTGAACGACTTCTATTCAAAGACTGAACGAAAAAGACGGCGCGTGGCACGAACGTCGTGGAAGGTTTGGGATGAAATCGGACGAAAGAGGAGAGCCACATGGACGAAATTTGAAATGTGGTGATAATTGAAAACGGCCAAAAGAGCGAAGCGATGAAAGTCAAGTGGACAAAAGTCGCGGTATCGCAGGACACTTATTGTTGAATTGGCGCCAAATTTGCAGGGCACACCTGACAGGCTCGTTGCACGTACGTACGTATATTGTGTATGTGTGTATGTATGTTGAACTTCTTTCACACCGTACATAGTTAATCGGAGGTGCGCACGAGAATAAAAAAAGATGTGAAAATGCGCGGCTTATTTGTGCATCACTACACTCGGGGAATGGGGTCGACTCGTATGCTAATGAGCAGCTCGTGACCTCGCGGGGTCACAGGGTCACGCGTCAAATTACCGAGTAGTGAAGACGCGACTCTTTTGTGTGCAGCCTCAGCGCCGCGGTGGTGAGGTTTTTTTTTGCACAACGAGAGTCACTCAAAAAGGAGCAGTGACTGGCTCTGACTTCCATTCCATCGCAGTCACATAATTATTATAATTGATTTTCTAAATTACATTACGCAAGTTGATGCGGCAGTTGCCAAGGCATTTGGCATACATGCAGAAATGTTTAATTGATTGAAATCTTTATTTTGTTTCTATTACACAGCGGCTATTTTAAAACAACGCATGCTAATGAATGTACAGCTGAAGTGGCATTTTGGCAGAAATTGGGTCATACATTATTCATTAAGAATAAAGCGTGGAATGTTTGCATATATGAATGTTAAGTACAGAAACACTGTTTGCGTGAACGTGTGTGTGTGCAAGCAAATGGGGGGAGAGCGGTCTTGCAGTGGTGAGCGCGCGCTGTGTTACGAACCCGGCAACCCGAGTTTGATTCCCACTCACGACCAACACCGTTGCCGAATATCTGAACTGGTCCTGGGCCTCCCCGAGATCGATTCAGTCTTAAATGAGTACCTAGTGCGGTGTGTTAACATCCCCATGAGGGAGACAAAGGCGGCCGGGCGTGGTGCTCTGGACACTCACCCCCTCGTGTGCCCTGTCGTCCTTCAAAGGCGCTCGCTTAAAGCACTTGCCCCAATGGTCTAATAAGGCGACAAGAGGAATTTATTTTTTTGTATATACGCTCGTGTGTGTGTGCGCAAGCGTATGTGCGTGTGCGCATGGGTCAATGTGCGTGCATGCTATCGCATAGCACAGTCGTTGGAACAATATGCATTCTCTCTCAGCCTTGAATTGCTCCCCGCTGAGTGCATGGCAAGCTTCATATATCGCCGGTGCCATCGCTGAGGTGCATGTTTTTTGTGGCAAACAGTTTGTGTGCGTTTGTGCGTGCGTGCGTTTGTGCGTGCGTGCGTGTTGTGTGTGCGTGTTGTGTGTGCGTGCGTGCATAGGCCTGATAAACGGGGTGCAGGAAGAGTGCAAGCTGCAATCCTTGGACGACTTTCCACACTGCGAAACCAAACTCCAGGTATGCAAATGATGTAGCTCGCCGCTTCCCCCCCCTCCCCCGCTCATCACCATACCCCCCTTTGTACCCCCTGCCTTCCCAATTTCCTTCGGCGTCTGTGCAAGTGCCATTATTTTAAAGAAAGCTATTTTTGAATGCTGGGTTTTGTGTTCACGCTTGCATGATTATGTGGTGACGCTTCCTTAGTTCCAGTAGCTGGCGTGTCTTGATTGGCTGCTGCTTGTAATACGCACCAACACAATGAAGGAAACACACAAAAAAGCTTCCACTTCATTCTCTCAAAAAAAAAAATCCCACCTCGGCACAACCACAATAATATTAATAATAAACTCTTTTGTTTGTTTTTTCCATTTGCTAATGAATAAAAATGAGTAAAAGTTTACACTGACATTTATCAGCAATATGCAGCCACACGAACAATGCATTAACATCTTCTTGTTTCTTTCGGTAAAGTCACGTAGAAGGGAAGTAATAAAATAATAAAAATAAAACATAATAAAACAATTCTCACGACGTTTCGGCTACAACGCAAGCAGCCGTCTTCAGGTGAAGAATGAGACACTACCAAACTAGGAGCTTATATATAAGCTGCATTGGGGGTTGAAGAGCGCCTTAACAAAAAGAATGTGCATGTGAAGAGGGATTTAGCATATTCATGGAAAATGCGTAGGCGTTGGGCGGGGGGGTGTCAAAGTCATATTATGCCCATGCATTATGCAGGATCAGCAGCAACCAAGGGGGGTGCAGGGATTAGCAGTAACAAAGGAAAGGAATGTTAATGATATGTAGCTGCAGTTACTCAACAACCACGTAGAAAACTAAAGTATAAACTACATAAAAACTAAAGTATAAACTGCATCGCACCATCAGTATACTTACTATACTCTATAATAAGCTGAGTTACTAACAGCAAGTAATACATTACAATTTTACCTCGTAAAAATTCTATAATATGCTTCCATCTAAACCTTATTCTCTTACATCACACGAGCATATACCGTACTATATACTGCCATAGATAAACCCAACATTAAATTATATACTGTATTGCTGTAAACCAACCTATATCTTATACATTTAATATCACACTATGTATTATTCTACACACCCTAATGTGTATCGAAATGGTTTATTACGTCCTTCCAATGATTGCTGAGCCAGAATCCATCTTCTCGGTTAAAGTTGTCTCTGTGTTTGTATATGTGGATCGCCTCATGAACGAATCTCTCATGATAGCCAGATGGCTTGCAGAGAACCTCTGTCTTGGAGAAGTCAATATCATGTGAGCCCACTGAGTTGTAACAGTGATCTGCCACGGCTGAGGTGTTAGTCCTACCGTGTTTCAGGTCAGCTTTATGTTCACGGATGCGGTCCGAGACATGTCGTTTGGTTTCCCCAATGTAACTGCTACCACAGAGGCAACTTAGTTTGTAGACGCCAGGGTACTGTATGTCTGGAACCACATCTTTTACAGACGGTACCAGATCACGGATTTTATGTACTGTGTTGAATCGGACCTGGATCTTGTGTTTAATCAGGATTTTGGAGATCTTTTTTGTGACCCCAGCAATGTAGGGTAAGGTGATGGTCTTGAAAGGCTCCTCAACAGGATCCTTCTTGATGGTTGGAGTGATGGCTTTGCGGATTGTATAGTCGGAGTAACCATTTGCCTTAAGAGCTTGGCGTACGTGTTTGGCAAATGGTTACTCCGACTATACAATCCGCAAAGCCATCACTCCAACCATCAAGAAGGATCCTGTTGAGGAGCCTTTCAAGACCATCACCTTACCCTACATTGCTGGGGTCACAAAAAAGATCTCCAAAATCCTGATTAAACACAAGATCCAGGTCCGATTCAACACAGTACATAAAATCCGTGATCTGGTACCGTCTGTAAAAGATGTGGTTCCAGACATACAGTACCCTGGCGTCTACAAACTAAGTTGCCTCTGTGGTAGCAGTTACATTGGGGAAACCAAACGACATGTCTCGGACCGCATCCGTGAACATAAAGCTGACCTGAAACACGGTAGGACTAACACCTCAGCCGTGGCAGATCACTGTTACAACTCAGTGGGCTCACATGATATTGACTTCTCCAAGACAGAGGTTCTCTGCAAGCCATCTGGCTATCATGAGAGATTCGTTCATGAGGCGATCCACATATACAAACACAGAGACAACTTTAACCGAGAAGATGGATTCTGGCTCAGCAATCATTGGAAGGACGTAATAAACCATTTCGATACACATTAGGGTGTGTAGAATAATACATAGTGTGATATTAAATGTATAAGATATAGGTTGGTTTACAGCAATACAGTATATAATTTAATGTTGGGTTTATCTATGGCAGTATATAGTACGGTATATGCTCGTGTGATGTAAGAGAATAAGGTTTAGATGGAAGCATATTATAGAATTTTTACGAGGTAAAATTGTAATGTATTACTTGCTGTTAGTAACTCAGCTTATTATAGAGTATAGTAAGTATACTGATGGTGCGATGCAGTTTATACTTTAGTTTTTATGTAGTTTATACTTTAGTTTTCTACGTGGTTGTTGAGTAACTGCAGCTACATATCATTAACATTCCTTTCCTTTGTTACTGCTAATCCCTGCACCCCCCTTGGTTGCTGCTGATCCTGCATAATGCATGGGCATAATATGACTTTGACACCCCCCCGCCCAACGCCTACGCATTTTCCATGAATATGCTAAATCCCTCTTCACATGCACATTCTTTTTGTTAAGGCGCTCTTCAACCCCCAATGCAGCTTATATATAAGCTCCTAGTTTGGTAGTGTCTCATTCTTCACCTGAAGACGGCTGCTTGCGTTGTAGCCGAAACGTCGTGAGAATTGTTTTATTATGTTTTATTTTTATTATTTTATTACTTCCCTTCTACGTGACTTTACCGAAAGAAACAAGAAGATGAATCCCTGCAGTCACGAAAGCTTTAAATCGAAATGCATTAACACTTTTAATTTTGGCATCATCTTAACGCTGTGCGCTCGTGACGATGACACACGGCCCACATCACCGGGCGTTTGTCGGTGTTGTGGCAATTAAATCGACGCCTCCACTTCTGTCGCTCGGTCAAATTCTGGTGCATTGAGATGGCCAGCGGGCGAAAGCTCGCCCCCGTGTCTCCCTACCTCTCCGGCGAGCTTCCGTCGCCAACCTCCCCGTGCCGTGTCTTCCCGTTGGCAGTGGATGAAGGACATGTGGCAGTCGGACACGTGCTACGGCAGCTTTGGCGTCGACGGCTCACTGTGCTCCTTCATCATCTACCTGAGCGAGGTGCGTCAGCTCTGGTCTGCGGAGTTTTTGCCGGCTCGGCCCGGCTCGGCCCGGCTCGGCCCGGCCTGGCCCGGGGACGTGGCCTTCCCCATCCTAACGTTCAAACCTCGTCGACCGCCATGATGTAATTTGTAGGGCAGAGATGGTTACAACGAGCGTCTCGTGCTCTGGAGAGGAGGTTTGTAATGAAGCCCAATGATACGATGACATGTCGGGAGTCTGGATCACGACTCGATTAAAACAAATCTATAATTTTCTGTCCTGTGTTTACCGTTTGGCTTGTATTGTTTGCCATGGATAGATGTCTCTTATATGCATTTATCTGCCCTTCGCATTCAAATGTAACATGAGCATATGTCGTAAATAATAGATTGTGGCACACTTGATTCGATTGTGCACACCGCCCATCCATCCGTCGGCGTTCGCCGAGCTCCTCTGTTGGCACTGCGCTTGCACCTGCGGATCAGCCGGTTGCAGGAGCTTTGACTCTGCGCAAGGCGTGCACTGAAGCTTTGATTAAAGTGGACTGTTCGGAAGTCAGAGCGCTGAGCTGGCAATGCTGAGATCCAGGGCTTGAACACAGGCCTCTTGATCAAACGAGACGTAAAAAAGTATATATTCTTACGCTCGCGAATAAATGAGGATGTGCGGCGGCCATGTGACCCACAGCTGCGTTCTCGCGTTGAACCGACACTGCCGAGGCCCGGCGTTTGAACTCGCGCGCCAGGCCGAACAACGATTAATCGATTAAAAGTAGATGCTTGCATCTGTATCATGTCTCAGTTTTTTACTGCTGCAGAAAATTACGTCATCTTATGGATTAGACTGGTCCCCGTAATTTATGTGATTAGTTCAGGACCGCCAAGAGAGAACATCTCCCCAAAAACAGTTGTTTTGACTTTTTTTTTACATTGAATTAAGTGACCATTAGGTTGATGAGGCTCATTCGTGAAATCAGCTCTCGTGTCGGTGCTAGTGGTGGTTGAATACAGCGCTGGATAGTGAAGAGATGGCGACGATTTGTGGTGGCCTCCATCCAGCAGTGGATTTATCACGGTTGATTAATGTTGAGAAGAACCGGCAGCTAAATGTCGTGGAGATTTGAGGACGATCTGGTGACTCACTAAATCATTTACAAAGAACACTTTTTTTGACGAATTGTGTGCATCAGCCCACAGCCATCGCGCTGTCGGTTGATTCGCGTGTGGAAAAGGATGCTGTAGAAAGAGCTGAATATAAATAGTATATATAATATAGTGCCAAGCATGGGGGTAACACTTTCTCTCTCGCAGTGCTTCTAAATTACAACGCTTGTGTCAACACCACCTTCATCCCCAGGAGATAATAATTCACTGTACGGCAGTTAACGCAAATGTAAGCCACCCCACGCTCTTAATGAATTAAATTATTTAACAAAATTTGCATTTTCCTAATTACCTCAAGACTCGTTCAGTGTTAAACGGCGAGGTCGAAGAGCGACGAAAAATGACGGTGACGATCACGGCTCGCTTCTTGGCTTCCATTGTTTATTTCCGAGAGCGATCATTCAAAAAGTAGACGGACCGCAAATAGGTAAATATATTCATCAGCATGGCTGCAGAAATAATTGTTACCAATTTAGAGATTTTCAAGAGAAAAATATTTGGTTCGTTTTTGTTTGTTTGGACAGTTTATATCTGGGACTTAAGGTCGGTTGTGGTGACTGTATTGTATATGGGCTTCATGGCAGAATGTCGTGCGCTTTTTCTGATAGTCGTGAGTGGGAGTGTAAAGTGTGCAATCGTAGGATGGTTATTGCATTACCCATGAGAATGCGTGTGGGGGGGTGTGTGTGTGGCTTTTTTCCCAGCGTGCTCAAAAATAGCAGCTCGTACCTTTGGCCTACAGACATGGCAGTGTTATGAGAAATAGCCACTTGTACTATCATGTGAAAAGGTGTGCAGTCTTGAGACGCATTAATCTCTTCTGCGTTAGTGATCCTTAAACACAAGCGCACTTATCCTAGACACGTTGCGTGCCTGTATTTTACTGTCTGCATTGGATTTTTTTGTGCAGTCAGGTTCGAATGTAAGAAAATTACTGACTTTGTGGAGACAGTTATACATTTTACATAAATAAAAAATATAATTTGACGTCTCCTTAAATTTATTTGGTGTCGGAGATATTTCTCGCCCCTGAACGCAAACTTGTGTTGATGCTTATTATGTGATTGCGGGTTTTAATCATCGGCCCGCAAAGGAGTGGCTGCATGGATAATTGGATCCCTGCATGCAGTCTTGCCCCTTTCCCACACAACAAAAGGCACGCTTCACAAGGAACCGTGTCTAATGAAATCCATACGTTTCATAGTAGGAATGTTGTTTTGTCGGTGTGTGCTCTCCGCAGTAAATTAAGTGTTTTTACACCTATCCAGTCCATCAAGGATAATTGGCAGTGCATTCTCACATTCTACCAACTGCATTTATTCCTTTCTTTTTTGGGCTTGTCATAGACTGTCTGGTTTGTGTTAAAAGGAACACATTATTTATGTGAAGAGAGGTAAGCAAAGCCATCCTTGGTATAAAATACATAATTTTGATTATTCAGACTTCAGTCAAAACGTGCACCATTATTACCACCACCACCACCACGAAGGTGTAGTTCATAGCTCCCATTGTCCTCAACATCATCAAGACAGTCATTGGAATCGTCATCGTAATTCCCACCGTTATCTTTATCATGATCATCTTCCCATTGACGCCCAGAGGCGGCATGTGCGAATGCGGAGGACTGCCGTGTGTCCATCGCGGGGGCTCGGTGCTATGGCTCCGTATCGACACCGCCGCTCACAACCTCGCCACCCCCCCCCTCCCTTACGGCATCGCACCGCTCACCACGTCTCCACGTGGTTTTGCCCATGTGCTGCAGACTCGTTCCGCGTCGCGTGCAACCTCGCTCCGTTTCCCTCACACGTTTAGCTTGCATCTGCGTTTGTTCTGGAGGAGCTCGGGGCGTCCTCAGCGTTTGTCGTAAGGTGACGCCGCATTTTTCTTTGTCTCAGCAATTAAAAACGCGCTAGTCCTGGTTAATTCTGTTGCGAGCTCTCGCAGATAATGTGTCCACTATTCATGCCGCCCGGCCGCTGCTGGTGCCCCCCCCCCCAGCCTGCAAGTTCCACCTCCAACACTTGAGTTTGTGCCGCCTATTGTCTGCTGCTCGATGTTTCACCACCACGCTTCCAGTTGCCACTTCCGTGCGTCAGTGCCCCATTCAATCGTTACCCTGAGGAGTTACTGGCTGCCGTGGTTTCCACGCCTGCTTTGTTTTTTCTCTCTCTCCCTTTTTTCGTAACTTATTGATCAACGAGCTCGGTAATAAAATAAATCGAAATCCTTTCATCTTGAATCCAACGCCAAGATTGATTGCCCTTGTAAAATAGACATTGATCCTTTTTTTAAAACAGCGCAACACCTACTTATTTTTAAATAAGGTTTTCGTTAGCCTTGGCTTTGACTCTCTATTATTAACATTCGACAATAAGTCCCCTCGTTTCGTCTCTGTGCACTGTTTTTTGGTGTCCAGCTGTCCGCTGCCTGCGTGTATTCCAAATAACGAGACGGTTTTACCAATGTTTTTGTCATCGCAGCCTGCTCTAGACGTGTGCCATTGCTTTCCTCCTCCAAATGTCATCTTGAAAAATGTTCAACCTTAAGTTGGCACCCAACAGCAAATGTAGCTGTCATCGCAAGCAGTGGGCAGGTAAATAGTTTAGACCAAAAATAAAACGTCGGCATCTGCACAGGCCTGTCTGCATATTTGTTCTCACGCTGGATGTGAAAAGACATATAAAGACCTTTTTGTACCCTCCCGTGTGAATTGCACATTGTTTAAATGCATCTCACGTATAGGGGAACTGTAAAACTATACAGACACCTTGGTTCCTCATATCACGAGGATGACCTTGCCAAGGCTGTTTCATTGCCCACCGAGAGGAACAGAAGCGATCAGTCTTTCATAAATATTGCAATATTTACTTTTATTCTTGTACGCTGTCACGGCCCAGTTACTAATCTACATGTTAACATATTCCTATTGTCTTTTTAGCACGTAGTGCAGCGACACGGCCTAGAGGTAGCGTGTTTGCCATTTGCTGTGGAGGTTCACTCGTTTGGAATTCAGCGGCCGCCCTGGTTATTGCTGCGCGTGTCACAGCTGTAATAAAAACTACGCGCACTCTGCTTCGCAGCGGATGTTAAAGATCCCGGATGTCATTCGCGAGAGTCAACCGTTATGGGGCTGTGTCCGGATCCCAACTTTTGCGAATAAAAATATTATCTGCAGATTACTCAAGTGGGGTTGTACACAGATATCGTTGCTTTCTACTGACAAGCGAGTGACCCAGGTCACTCCATAAATGATACTCTGTCCTGGTCTCTTGAGTGCTCACCTGGTTAAACATAATAAACTTGCGATGTGGAATCAACTTCCTCATAAAAGAACAAGAGGAGGTCACGAGATGCTAGCGATAACAGCTGTCACCTTTAACGGCTTTGCGTTATCTCCTTCTGTACCTTGGCCTGTTTGGTTTGCCCGCAGAGATGATAAACGTATGAACGTTGTCGTTGCAGGTGGAGACGTGGTGTCCTCAACTTCCTTGGAGAAAAAAAGTCGCCAAGCCTGAAGGTCCCCTGGTGAGGATAGGCAGCCCAGCGAGGCTACACTCACCGTCGACATTTGGGCTGCTTTTTATTGGCTTGCAACAGTCAACGGGGTTGCAAAATGTACGAAGGCTGTTTAAAATAAACGCGTGTGCCTCAAATGCAGCTTGATTGCTGTGCACCTTGTAAAGTTTTGCAATGGAACTGATTGTGCACATGCAGTCATGCACACTTGCAAGGCCTCAAGAGGGTGTTAACCATAATGCTTTTTAGCACTTAAAAAAATTGCTGCTAATTTTATAAACACAGGCGCTGAAGTCTTTGCGCAAAGTGATTGTGTAACAATGTACAGTCCTCAATTTCATCGCTGGATAAAGGCCTCCCCCGCGACCTTTCGGTCATTTGGGATTGCTTGACCATACTTCACCACCATGGGCAGTGCTCGAGATTCGAATTCGGATCACCGGGGTCAAATTACAATACACCAATCACCGCGCCACCACTCTACCCCTTATGTACCATCGCCCGGCTTGAACTCCCTAATGCAGACATTTAACCACATGCACTGCGCTCAAGTATCAGTGAGGACAACTAGCGGGGTCACCCTGTGGGGTAATGGGGAAATTGTTCCAGGTTAATAAAAGAACATAATTTAAAGACTGAGCAATGGTTAACCCTGCCACCTCTCTGTTCCAGTATGACACCACCACCTGACCCCATGTTCATTTTTGTGTGCCGCGCTGACCTTAATGGGTGTTGGCTTGTAGCACTTGCCCCAACAATCTCTTGTTCACGGCTCAAAGAGGAGCATTGGCTTTGTTTATGACTTTATTGTACGTGTGTGCGAGCGGAGCGGTGGTGCAGTGGGTTAGCACACTGCCCTACGAACCAGGTGACCCAAGTTTAATTCTCGGCCATGGCTCGCATCAGTGGCGAGTGATATCTGAACCGGTCTGTACCCTCCCCTAGGTCGACTCGGCCGTAAATGAGTACGTGCTGCGGTGTGTAAAAATCGACACTCGAACACAGCACTGCTTGGGGTGCCTTGCGTAATTTTCCTCTATAAACTATAAACTAAATCTAAACTATTTATATCTTACCAAGTAAGTCCCTCTAAGCTACATGGCTCTTTATCAGAAGTGACCTGGACACAAATGATAGCTCAACGAAGTGGTTTATCACGTGGAAATTTCGGTAGTTCATTCGTTTCTCAGTCCGCTTGTCCTGGCGAGGTTCTAGCTCTTCCTGGGGAATTCCCAGGCATTCCCAGGCCAGCCGAGCGACATCGTCCCGCCAGCGTATCCTGGGCTGGCCCCGGGGCCAAATACTCTGCACGTTCGTTTCTAAATGTGGAGGGAAAAACCAGAGGTCCCGGAGAAAAATCCACGCGACCACGGGGAGAACATGCAAACTCCAAATATACAGGCGTTGGGGGTCTAGATCGAACCCACGACCTGTATACCAGGTGAGGTGGTTAACATCTCGCCACTGCGACCTAAATAGGTGCTCGCTAACAACGTCCCCCAACAGTCTGCTGTGCGCGGCAACCCGTTGTCTTTACGTGCGTTCCGCAGGCGGAGGTGAAGACCGACTTCAAGCAGCTGTTCCACCGCATGGCGTCACGCGAGGAGTTCCGCTGGATGAAGATGCGCATCCTGCGCATGGAGGAGTCGTGGCTCGCGGCCGTCCGCTCGCTCTCGGAGGAGCACGACTTGCAGGGCCGGACGCGCAAGAAGGTGAGCGCGTCCGTCTTCCAGCTCGCTGCGCTGCCACCAGTGCCGCCACCAGCGCTCCCACCGCCGCTGCTGGCTCTGCTGCTGGTGCTGCTGCTACCGCTCGTGCTGCTGGAACAGTTGACCCTGCTAATGCTGATACCGTTGGAACTTGATGCTGATGCACCTCATACTGCTGATGTTGCAGCTGATGCTATGGCTTCTGCTGATACTGGAGCTGATGCAGCTGCTGCTTCTGCTGCTGCTGTGCATGGTGGCAATCACGGTGCCAGTTCTTTCAATGGCTCTGGGCCCACAAGGCTTTGGGTGTCTTGAGTTGGCAGGCACGACTATTAATTGGCAGAGCACTCTTGCAATTAGATGCTTAACACGCCACCTGTGCAGCGATTAGTGAATCTGGGTCGCAATTCGGTTCAACTAGAAATTACTTCACCTTGTTTTTCCATCTCATTTCTATTGTTTCTCGCATCTCCTCTCTAATTTATACTGCTCCAGTCATTTCGTTAGCCTACATGTAATACATTTGTAGTGGGTTCTACGGAGGCACACACTTGAACTTGGAGGCAACACGTTTATTACACGGCCCTAACAGGGCTACTACTTAAACGTCACAGCAGGCTAACTGAACCCCAACAGGGTAACTACATAACTGGGTCCGTCAGTAACATACTGCCTGACCCACGATGCCGAACGTGACGACCGAAGACCGATAACCGAAGAGACGTCGCACCGAGGGTTCCATTCCAGCAGACAGCCGCGATTGCTCTCGGGACCTCCCCTTTATGCTCCCGAGAGGCGTGGCCTCACTCCCCCTTTGGCCACGCCCCCCTCTGGATCTCACCAGAAGGTTCTCGACCGAGCATCACGTGCCCCTCAAGCCCACTTCCATGCCATACCTACTCTGGTGCTAGAGAGAGGTTCAAGACGTACAGTTTCACTATTGTGACAGTCGCTGACACTAAACGCCATAGTGACTCCATTTACGTCACTACACATTTTTCACACGCGAACTATTCAGTGCAAGCGAGTGTAAAAATCAATCTTCGATCGATGAGGCAACGCGTCACCGGTTACCCCGTCGGGCCAAAACGGCATCCGGCCCCCGTGATGGTAACGAGGCCGCTGCTTCATCGCAACCAGCGCCGTTACCCCGAGACCGCTGTCCAGCAACCTTGTCAGCCTCGTTGTGTCATCCATAGCTGCGCGCTCGGGGTGTCAATCGGCGGCGAAAGTGCCGTGGGGCTCTTGCCGCACGTGTGCAGCCCTGTCTGTGCGTCGTCTCGTTGATAGCCGTGGCCGTGTGGGCGTTATCTATTGGCGACGAGGTCGACACTCGCAGCCACATGTCATCGTTCTTTGCTACGGTATTGTTGCTGTTGTTGCGCATTAATGAGGCCAGCCGACGTTTTGACTGTGTTGGCTCCTGGACACAATCGACTACAATCCATCCGGTGACTCGTTGTGTGTCTGCAGTTGTGTTGAATATCCTGTTCGCACAACAGGTCGCGGGGTCGGGAGTGATGTGATTGCAGACCTGGGGTAAATGGTAATTGTGCAATTCGTGATGAATTACGATCGCATTGTGACAATTTGATTGTAAACGTTGTTTCAGTTGACATTGTTCACGTGGAATTATAGTCGACCCCAGGTCAATGCTAAATGGGGGAATCACGCTGATCGTGGGAGAACCTTGGCTTCCTCCCGTCGCGTCACCCGCTCCTCGCCCCATGCCCGCCTGTGGCAGATTCTGGTTCACCTGGGCCTCCTGACGAAGGAGTCGGGCTTCAAGATCGCGGAGAGCGCCTTCTCGGGCGGCCCGCTCGGGGAGCTCGTGCAGTGGGGAGACGTCATCTCGGCCCTCTACCTCCTGGGTCACCACATCAAGCTCTCCGTGTCCGTGTCCGAGCTGCGAGAGTAAGCGCGCATCTCTCGGTCCCTCCCCGCTTCGCCTCCGTGTGCTTCACTGACTTTGACTTTACTTGGGCCAACTGCGGAGTAGACAGCGGTATTAAAACGAGTGTTCAGATGTTCAAACACCAAATAGATACCTATTTCAAGGCAGCAAGTCTAAATTAACCACACGTACTTGTGGAAAAACTTAAAGACAAACATGCTCTGATAATATTGCCAGAAAGGATAAAGCCTATTCTTATTTTTTTCATCATTTTGATGCTGGAAACAAGGTCCCATGAAGACTACGGTGTTGTTCTCGGGCACCGCGGTGGCAAGAAGTTAACTACCTCGCCTGGTATAGAGGAGATCGTGGGTTCGATTTGGAGTTTGCGTGTTCTCCCCGTGATCGTGTGGAGTGTTTAGCTGCAGTCATTTGTGGCCCAGGTCGCTGCTGAAAAAGAGCTACGAAGCTCATTGGGCCTTACCTGGTAAAATAAAAATAGTAGTTAAACGAAATGTCAACATTGTATTGCTGTTTACCTGTTCGGGGAGTCTCAGCTCCTGATGAAAGACAAATTAGCCTGTGTTTGGCCCCCTGTCTGAAACGTTTGGAGCAAATTTGACCATTTTTTCTCGCCTCTGGCTGGCGTCTCCCACCGCAGAGACGCCTTGCAGTGCTACTTTCATCATATAGCCATACGCAAGATGTTGAGTTATTATTGGAAATTTCCAACAGATTCTCGCTAAGCAAAGCAGTGATCAGATTTGTCCAGATCTGGGAAACTAAAATAAATTGACAAATAAAACCGGCACAAAAACCGTTGCCTTAAAATTGTCCTCGTGGTTTTAAATAAAAAAACTAAAAATCTCACCTGGATCATTTCTAACTTGAAGAGTTGGACAACATTTGTTCCAACATTGCATTCACTCATTGTCCACTGTGCACATGTTCCACTTTGTGAGAAGCTACCTGTAATCACCAAATGGATGGAGAGACTTGGCCCTGTCTCATTTGTTGGCCTTCGGGTAACGGCAGCCAACAGAGATGAGCACTGCCGCCATTGCTTGTTACCCTGGGAGACGCTCCACCTTGTCTCCATTTTAGTAACGTTTCTTATTATGATTCCATGCAATAATTATGAATTCATAACCCTCGCCGCAGAGAGAGAGGGTTATGTAACGGAATGCCGCTGTGTAGTTGAGTGCGTTGTGGCGCCGTAGTTTCATTTCTGCTTTTATCTTCGGTCGGTCATCATAAAAATAGCGAGTCATTGCTGTCAGTGAGATTCCTCAAGGCAGTAACATATAGACAAATCGGGATTGGTTCACTAAATCCACGGAGAAAGGCCCAAACATGTTTCAAGTGTGTTAGTCTAAGTACACTACTGGCTCACACTTATAGTTTCCTTTTCCATTCACTTCTCGTTTCATCTTTCCACGCAGTCACTATGACATCAGTGCCCTCGATTTTCACAGCGACCACGTTGGGAGCTAACAAAACGCTTCCAAGTTGGCCTTTACAATAAGTGAGCGGGTTCTGTGTTGGCCATTTCATTTCCAAGCCGCTCTCATCGCCCCAGTGTCGATTTACGAGTGAACTCGGCTCCTTCTGACTCGGACGCCTCCACTGTGGTGCCAGCGGTGGGACGACCCAGAGTCGTCTGCTCCACCGAGGGCCACATTGAATCTTCGCCTTGCACATTCTGACGCGTCAGCAGCTGGCTTGTCTGACTTCAAGCGGGTGACCAATGTCCATCCCCTTCGCCGTGTCGTCTCTCTCGCGCCATACTTAGTCTCCATCGGCCACTGAGACATTTTCTCGATCGATTTCATTGATCGTGATGAGAACGCTACTAGAAAGACGCCTCTCGCTGTCTCGCGATGGAACTTTGTATGCCATGATAATTTTATTTCACTGTGGCTGGTGTTTTTGCTCTTTCGTGCAGTCGTTTTTTTATTTGTGCCTGAACTTCAAGGTTCAACTTTTGTTGCCGAGTTAATGTGTGCAGCTTTTACATTCCTGAATGCGAGTAGCGTTTATTGCAATGCTGTAACAAAGTTCGCATTTGCATCCCTTTGGCTGTCTTGAGCACTTGACAAAGCCTTGTGATAAGATGTTGGAATTGAGGTCATCACTACACCTGTATTTTTCACGCAGAGTATCCACCCCCTGTAGATACCATCACAGCTTTCATCTCCAATGGTAATTTTTCAAAGCAATCAAAGCTCACTTGAGGCCCCTTCAGAGTCTTTGCAGCTCAGGGGCTTTGGAACTTTGAATGCAAGTGAACGCCACACGGCGTTAGGTTGCTATGGGACCCCGAGCTGTAAACAGTTGCAAGCTCTGTGCCCAGAATGCACCGCAGGGCTCCTCTGTGGATTGTGGGCGCGAAAGACCTCCACTCAGCACAATTCTCACATATATTTATATCCTGCATGCAAGTCTCTCAACTTGCTAGACAGATGGGCAAATGCTGTTATGTATGCAGCTGCATAGAAAACACATACTAATTTTATTCAGTATTTTTACAATCACAATCTTTTTTTTAGCCGGCCCTTTGTTTTAATTGAAAGTGTGACCTAGAATTCATTGAAGTTGATCAACCTCGGTGCAGCTCTGCTTACTATCACAGATTCAAAAACGTTTGTGTACACGCGTAATTTCGTGTTTTCTACGTGCGTGTGTGTGCGTGCGTGTCACCTGACACCCCTGGACACCCCTGGATACCCCTTGTAAACGGACGACCCCCGGGTATCGTATTTTATATATAATTTTAAAAATTAATGAACGGTGGTGACGTGCGCCGTTGATGGCGGTGTTTCCCGCCGCTCAGGGTGATGAAGCGTGTGGCCGGCGTGAAGTCCGGGTGCCCCGTCAAAGGGGAGAAGGTCGTCGACCTGATCTACATCGACATCGTGGGCCTTACGCAGTTCAAGAAGGCCGTGGGTCCACCCTGGGTCCACTACCAGTAAGCACCGCCCTCTGCGCTGCACGCTCGGAGATTCGTGCAGCGCGGCGGGGAAATCTCGTCCCTTCCACAGTGGAGGGGGGGGTACCCTTGGCTAAATTATTCGCCTGGCTTTGTGTTCGGTGAAAATCATCGTAAATCATTTAACCAATGGGGAAAATGAAGATTATCCGTAATTGCTTTCCTTTCAATTTATTCAAATTATACGCGCTACCTGCTGGTGCGCGCACAATTGTGCGACTTGTCGCAACTATTCTAATCCTCCGGCCTTTCGACTGGAGAGCGGGCGCGCCTTTTTTGGCGCCACAGCTAGAGGAAATTATCTTGGGTGTCTTCGCTCGCAAATTAAACTGCTCACCGATCTACACTTCCCACCCCCTGGTCCCCCGTGCCGCGTGAACGAAGCGCAAACGGTCCTCGTGAGTGCTCGGGATGCCACGGTTACGATGGAATCCGCTTGGGTTCCCCAGCAGCACTGCAGTGGCTTGGCAGAGGGAAGCGACACTTCAACGCCTCTTCTCTCCCCCCCCCCAAAACCCCAACCCTCCCCCTCGCCGCACGCGAGCGCAGGTGCATGCTGCGAGTCCTCGACTCCTTCGGGACAGAGCCCGAGTTCAACCACGCCCAGTACGCGCAGTCCCGCGGACACAAGACGCCCTGGGGGAAGTGGAGCCTCGTGCCGCGCCAGTTCTACACCATGTTCCGTACGTCGCGCCCGGCCGGGGTTACGGGTCGACCGACGCGTGCCGGTATCTGGAGGTGGCGGGTGGTGCTGTGCGGCGGTCGACCGAAGCGGTGGGGAGGCGAATGTCGTCGCGCACGGTGCTGGGCACGCCGACCCCTTGCGGTGCCACGCCGGCCTTAATAATTAATAGGTGCTTGCTAACATTGCTGGGCCCCAAGTTTGGGCGAAATTCATCGGTATTTGTTGCGGCTCCAGGGGTAGTATGGGTGCAGCAATTAATGCATTCGTCGATTAACTTAAATTTGCCTGCATGATTTGTGTATCTACTCGTGTGCGTAATCAGTTTATCGGTTTGTGCGTGTCGTGTGCAATGAGTTCAGATCTCCGCTGCAGCCACTGGAGATGCCCTTATTTCACCGCAAGGTTGAAAAAAAAATTCTATTCTCGAATGGAATCTCGACCCTGAATCGTGACAAATCCTCATCGTCCTGGGGGAAGTGGAGGAATGTGTCGGGGAGTTGTTCCACCAAAATAGAAAACGAATAAAAAATATTGACGAACCAATAATCCATGTTTTAGTCCTTCAGCCAACCTATTAACCTCAATGTTATCCTGCAGAATGTATTTCATCTCTGGAATGGTTTCCACCTTCGAGGTGTCATGAGCAGTCACGCACTGCTGCATTGTCTGATGTTATCGGCAAGAGCATTCCACCTGCACGATGGGGCCCTGTCAGCGCAAAAAAAACCACATTACAATATAAAAACCTCGTTATGCATTGTCGTAAAACAGAATTTCACGCAGCACAAGTCCCGTCCTTTATTTATCCAGGACCAGATGCGCACCGTCACACCAACTATGAAAACAGCTTGGGATTTGCACTCGCGAGATAGGTGATGTCGATAACGTGCCGTGGCCACCGCACGCATGTGGCGGTGCACTGCCCAACGCTGTCGGGGATGGGTGGGGTTATTATTTTTAATAATATTTATTTTCATGAACTGTGCTCCTGTCCTTGTGGACGTGTTTCTACTTCGAGTTTGCGTGCCTCCGAGGATTGATGACTGCGCTGCGAACCCAATTTACTAAACGATGCTTGATGGAGAAAAATGAAGTGACAGAGTGTCTTAATATCTGTTTCACATCGGATGCTGTCATGTTCAGTGTCGCGTTAGAATAACATTGCCGCTGACCTTACGGGCGTGTGGGCGTGTGGGCGGGCGCACGCACGCGCGCGTGAGCGTGTGCTCGTGCGTCCGTATAGGCCTGCCTGTGTCCTCAATACCGGGCTAATTTATGGAAGGGCCGTGTTGCCTTGGTACACTGCTCGTCTTCACAAACCCCCCCCCCCCCCCCCCCCCCCCGCTGTTTCTGTGAAGAACACATTTAACCTCTATACAGGTTGTAGTATTATTTTTATTGTTTAAAAATCTCAAAAAACGATGCAACAACCAGAAGCTAAATCTGTTACGCACAAAATCAATGCTACAGTAGCTACAGCACTAAACCCGGACTGCCCGACATGGCGTTCATGTGCAGCATGGCGACGCAGTGAACAACAACATGAGCAGCAGCAGCTCGGGATTGTGTTGCGCACTTTGTTCAGTTCTCGAGCTCTGTCGGTTAGATTGCGTTTACTTTACACGTAAATGCCGCCTCTTCTTTGTTCGTCGTGTTGTTCCCGCGGGGCCATGGAATATCTGCAGAGCAAGGACACACCGCATGACTTCCTCTGCCGTCTACCCACAATTCCTCGCATTTTTCAATGGCTTAAATTTCTTTGGTTTGTCACCGAAACTCCTCGCCGTATGTGTGACGCGTTTGCTATCCGCCCGCGCTATTTCTCTTGGACGCACTTGTAGATGCCTACCTCCTGTAAAACGCTTGCTCACGAGTCCGTGTATATGCGTGTCCTTCATGTGTGCAGCCCACACGCCCGACAACAGCTTCCTTGGTTTTGTGGTGGAGCAGCACCTAAACTCGAGCGACGCGGCTCACATGGAAGATGTGAAGAGGCAGAACCAGTCTCTGGTCTACGGAAAAGTGGACAACTTCTGGAAGGTACCGTGTGTGCGCGTGTGCTTGCGCGCGAGTGTCATTCCGTTGCAAACGTGCAGACCAGAGTTCGATTCCCGGCGGAAGCGAACATCAATGGCGAATAATCCCAACCAGTCCTGGGCCCTCCCTGCGTTTCACTCGGCCTTAAATGAGTAGCCAGTGCGGTGGGTGAACATCAGCGCAGGGGAAACAAAGGCAGTCGGTTGCGGTGCTGGCCCTACCTTCCCCACATACGGCACGGCGGCCTAATGAGGTACGCTCACAGCACTTGCCACAACAGTCTAAAATCTTTGACTTTGTTTTACGTGTGTGTTTTTATTTGTGCACGAGTCTCAATTAAAATAAAGAATATGTGAATGTTTACTCTCGATCTGCCCATTGCTGTCCGTGCTTAAAATGTTCTCAGGATTTCTGTAATTATAATTTTTTTTGTTTGCTTGGTACTGCAATTACCCCCAACCACCCCCCCCAGCACGAGCCTTGAGACTCGGCGAGGCTTTTTGCGGTAAACGGCACGCGCTCCTTTTGTTTTGTTATCGCAATACCCTCGGCGCGGAGTCGCGGGCCAAACCACCGGTCGGTGTGACCGCTGCGAACGCACGCACAAACGCACGCACGCTAATTACTCCGCTGCACAATGCGATGACAGGGACCCATTGTGCGACACGCGCACGCTTCATTAACGAGAGCAGCCACAATGGGGGCAAACAGGAAGCACGGAAGCAGATATCGTCGTCGCCATTGAAACCCCCTTGTTGATTTGTTCTCTGTGGAGGCAAGAAAGATATTAAACACTGCAGCCCTGCAGCCGCTCGCTCACACCACTGCCCGCAGCAGGGCCTCGACTCGAGGGAGCACCAGAGAGCCGCTCTTGCGGGCATTTGGCCACCTCTTCCACACACGCCACCCAAGACAACTTGGAAGAGGCGAGAGTGCGCCCACTTATTCCCACCGCACACGACCTGCCCATGCACTAATTATGGTGCTGCACCCATTTGTACCGATGGGTGCACAGACGCAGTAGAGGGTTGGGTATTTATTAAATGTGAACCGTTGTTCCAGCTGCCGCGCCAGGAGGTTGAATATAGCCGGCGACTTCTGCATTGCTAAGCGTGACACCTTTGTGAACAGCATTCCCCGTGGCTTATTTAAAATAAGTCCGATTCGTTTAGAACCGTTTATTTTCACCACGGCTGCGTGCAGCTGCTGTGAATGCGTGTCCCGCTCTGCCATTCTCGGTTTCGAAATGCCTGCCGTCGCAAACGGCCGTGTAGGATTAGCGCGACGCGGTGCTCGGGGGGGGGGGGGGGGGGCACGAGGTGGGTGGCTGCGGTAGGGAAGTGGAATTGCCAGGGGGAGCAGAGGGGTGATGGGTGGGTGGGGTGGCGCAGGGCCACACACTGAAAGTACGAAATGGGCTTAAATAATAGATTTTCTGGCACTGATGGAAAAGGCCGGCGCGCATGATGGGGATGTCGGCGCTGACGAAGTGCGTGCGTGCGCGCTGCGCCGGTTGGCAGTCGTCGGCTTGGCCGTTTGGTGTGTTGCCTCAAGGGCTTCCGCCACTGCACGAGGAACTTAGCAGAGGGACGGGGTTCGTCAATGGCAAGAGGCCTCGCTCGTTCGTGCCGTGGCAGCGAATTCAAATATCTAGTCTGTGATGTTTACCATGATTTGTGGCATATTTTCATCATCGTCATTGTCATCATTACCAGCCGTGGTCAATCCGTTGATAAATAAAGGCATCCTCATGCCATCTCCGTCATGGCTCGTGGTCCTGCGACACCACAATCCATCTCACTCCTGGGTGTGAACGGACCTCGGTTTACTTTTTTTACTTACAATTTGAAAAGAATCAGGAACCATGAATCACAATCACAAAACACACATCAGTAATGCTAGCATCCACAAAGTTACTTTGGGGCAAATGAACCGACTCGCTCACCAACCTCGAATATACGAACGTCTTTGATCAACGTCCCACCGCACCAAAGAAGTGAACTCTTGTCCGATACCGAGCAAAGTGTGCAGAGCGGTGATTGTACCGTGACCCGAAGAACCCGTGTGGTGTAAACATCCCATCGCTGCAGCCAGTGCTGGAGGGATTGGGTGTTTAAGCAGTGGCTTTTGGCTGGCCATCGAACAAAAATGGTCACTGCATCGCGTGCTTTCAGATGTGCTCCTCCTTCCGATATTAGGAAGCCACGGGAGTTGTGCACTTTTAAATCTAGATAGAAAACTCGTTTCTTAAAAACTGATTTTTGTGTTTCGTTTATTTTCTTTAAACCGCACCTCTTATCACCACGGTTGGCTATGTATGGTGTGAAAGAAGTTCAACCTACATGCAAACTGTGTATACTTGCAGCTTGTATGGTTTCAACAGCCAGCACTTTATTGGATCTTAAATTAAAGTACACACCCCTCCCTTCCCCCCCAAAAAAATCCGTGTAATTAAATTCGCTGTTATGAAAACATGATACTTGTAAGCGGTGTCCTTACGTAGACAAAAGGCTATGAAAAGTGAGAGCCCCACAGCCCGTTCCCGCTTAGAATAACAATAACAACAACCACCAGACAGGGGCTTGTCCAGTGCTGGGGCTGTGCTCATGGGGGCTGCCAACGAGCAAGCGACAACAACAACAACAACAACGCCGCCTTGCAGGGTAATGAGCACTCCCTGAAGCAACATCACCGCTTGGGGAAGTAAAGTCTATCGGCTCACCACATGTCTGTCGCGTCCTGTACAGGAGCGAGGTGTCGCGTTGGATCGCTTGGCGACGATTAAAGATGGCTAGTACGCTCACAATACACACGTATTGAGTAATGTAACATTTAGGCAATTTGAGGGAACAAAGCTATACAAACGGGACGAACGAACCGAGATGATTCGACGTTTTGCCCGAATCAAAACCAAGAATTGTGATAATTAATCAAATCACTGGAGCGGCTGGCCAACGTGCACCATTACATCCCTCACTCGGGCACCGACGCTAAAAAAAGATTTTGCTCGTGTACACGATCTCCTTCAGTGCTGTGCCCTACGATCCTGGCAACCTGGCTTAGACTCGTGGCCAAACGGAGCACAGCAACGCCAAGTGGTATCTGGGCTGTGCATCGGCGCTGCCAAGACACCGGCAGTCAGCCGCGGCCACGATTGGCCGCGCTGTGCCCGTTCCACGGCTGCTCGCTGACGGCAACAGTCGTTGGGCTAATTGTGGATCATTGTCTGCCCTTCTTATCACGCACGCACGCTCACAGTCGCTGAACAAAACGCGATGGAACAATTCACCCCCCACTCCTTGCGAGCCAACGAAATGTCACATTTTGAGGTCTCAATTCCATTCATGGATCGTGTCTCGTTTTTTTTATTTTGGGTTCAGCATCCCTCGCCGCAGCAGAGGTCGCATTAACCCGTGTCATAATTGAAAATAATCGATTCTTACGCGCTAAAATACAAGGATGTAATGTAACATGAAGAATAGGCTTCCTTAACCTTGTGACACATGCACCCCTATTAAACAGTCTGCAAATTTAATCAAGAAACTTATTAACATTTTTTTTCTGTAACCGACATTGATTAAAGACCAAACGTAGTCTGCAAAGCCACTGTTGTGTTTTGAAAACGAATTTCTTCAGAACTGCTTTTTGCGTTTAATTTGTCCTACCCTCGCAGCTCAAATTAGCACGGTTGGCTACGTACGCTGCGACAATTTGTACATGCATACACAACATGCTACGCATTTTCACTCAAGTCTCGCGACGACGCTGTGCGGACCCGCGCACTTGGGTGGGGCGGGCACGGCGCCGTGTTTGTGCTGAACGAGCACAGCGGCCGTGTCGGCGTCAAGGCCTCTCGAGGTGAGGATGAGGCAATGGCTCGCAGCTCGCCATCACCTCTTGGGCTTGTTATCTCGCGCATAACCCGAGACCCGTGCAGAGTACAAAGACTAGAACCGGGCCTTGCCCCACCCCTGGATAGTCACGCCAGCGGGGGTCCTCACAGCGAGCGTCTCCATCTGGAGGTTTCAGCAGGTGAATTCTCTTCCCGCAGAATCTCCCAGAACGTGGAGCGAAACGTCGGGCACCGTCGTGCCGAACAACTCAGCCCGAAAACGCGACGGGGGGAGGCTCTCGGTTTATTTTAGTTTCTTTTTTATGGCACTCAAACTTGGGTTTGTCCCTTGTGTGCAGCTACAAAAGCTGGGCTTATTGACCGTTGGAGATCGCTAAAATTATCAACAAAGAGATTACTGCACACACCTGGCGTTTCTGTTGGTCCTAGGGCAGCCTAAGAGTGTCCGATTATAAATTGTTTACCAAAGTACGAAAAGCAGCGAACGTATTTATCCAGCACAAACCGGGCACGCTGCCCAGCCTGGCCTCGGCGCACTTAGCGCTTTTGTTTGGTTACGTCCCGTGGCACTGTCGTGTTGCGAATCTGTAATTCGGTTGCTCGTGTGGCCGAATCTTCTCTCCATAAGCGATTGAGAGGTTGGGTTTGACTACCATTGTCTTGGGAACTTACCGACTACTTCAGAGCCACAGTGGCAAGATGTTAACTCCCTCGCCTGGTATGCAGGAGGTCGTGGTTTCGAGCCCAACGCCCGTATATTTGGAGTGAGTTTGCGTTCCCCAGGAAACCCTCGGCGAGTCTCAAGACTAATTTTTAGAAGGGTGCTGCTGCATTTTAGGATGTTTGTTCAGTTCGGTTGAGGAGCGTACTTGCACGTGGGAGGAAACCGGAGTGCCCAGAGGGAACCCACGGGACACGAGGGGACAGCGCGCGGGTCCGCAACAAGACGTTGGGGTGCAGTAGCTCTGATTAATGGGCACCCATTGAGACCAGCAGTCTCCTTTTCAAGGGGGACCCGGGGAAATATAATTATGGCGCACGAGCGTACGATCTCTTTGAGCGCATGCGCGTTTGCGTTGTCCAAGTAAAATTAATTGGGGGGCCTCAAGTAATACGGTGATTCACATTTGAACAAAAAAACAAATGCCCTACATGAAGAACTCTAAGTTTCTTGTGTCACATTCATGGTTGTGGTGGGTGGGGCAGGGCGGCTTCGTGGCAGGAGACTCCGCTGGTGACATACAAGAGAGCCGTGTGTGCACAGCGGTGATCGCGCTGCGCTACGAACCCGGCGACCCGAGTTCGATTCCAATTATCTGAACCAGTCCTAGTCCTCCCGTAGGTCGACTTGGCCTCAAATTAAACCTGGTGCGATACGTAACACATTGCCACTAGGGTGGCGAAGGCTGCCGGGCGTGGCGATGTCACACCACCACCCCATCGTGTGCCATGCCGGCCTTCAGAGTTGCTCGCTAACAGCACCTTCCAACACAGTCTGTCATGCTGCTCGCTGGATATTTGGTGTGTGCCAGTGCAACTGTAAGAATGCAAATTGAAATATGATAACAGAAAACTGGTTCACATGTGATTCGTAAAAATACCACAGTTACACGCATCATATCAATAAACTTACGGAATAAATTCAAATGTGCAATATATTAGACACTGATATCAACATCTTGTTATAGTTTATAACGGCAAACTCTTAGTATGCCATAAGCTGAAACTCGAAAAAAGGTGTATAACAGCTACGGATTCTAAACTGCAAACAACTTAAGCCACGCAGTTGTACGTTTTGAAGGTAATCAACACGTCGCATTCCAGCAAGCACAGAGTAAACTAAACTTAGTCACACAAAACACAGGCTTTTTTTTTGGGTTAGATCGCGTAAATATAAATGTGTTGTTAAACCCGCCACCACCCGACACAGACAATTACGTGGCAAGGTTTGTCACGTAAACAGAACGTGCCAATTCGTTGCTAGTACAGCACACCGGTGTGTTGGAGAGAAAATGCACAACATTTACAATCTGAGTACGATGTTTCGCCAGTCAATACAACTAACTAAATAGACGATATTGATCACGAAAGCCTACGTGTTCAACTAAACTTAGTAAAAACACAGTGAAAAACAGGATTCAACAGCCCGCTTGCTGTACCTCCATTTCTTGGCCATCTCCAGCCCGGCGGGTTTTGGAGTTTCAGGATCGTCGACTAGGATTCGCCAAATCTCTTCTGTCTGCACATGATAATAAATTCGTCCAATCACCTTCTTGGTTTTTAAATATTATCAATCCTGCATTTCTGCTTAAGTATGCTTTTACCCATAATGCTACACAAACGTCAGGATGGCGCAGTAGTTACACCCATGACTCACGGCAAGCGTGGCCTGGGTTTGGGTCCCGACTCGGGCGGCACCCTTTCTGTGCTCAACTTGTTCCTTGACGGGTTTCCTCCGGTTTCTCCGGTTTCCTCTGAAAGCTAAAAACAAAAACATAGAATGTGACTGATATTGACCCAAACAAACATCCCATTGCTTGCAAATTACTTAATTGGGATTGTGCACAGCAACAGCGCCCCCTGCTGCGAGAGCCTGGCGGTGGCCTTCTGAGGAAACTTGACCAACACAGCTGCCGTTCTGGCAAACATAGGACAATAGACTGTGTGCTGCCGAGTTAAAGGAGACCTTTACGGAGAGAGATGTGGTCATTAAAATTGTATTTTGATATGCCACGCAGCATTGCTTTTGTTATACTATCTACATGTTTAGTTACTCAGAGGATGCACCCTCATAAGTACATGGATTCTTTGTCAACAGGACCCATTGTGAGCTCTTCCGACCGATCTTAAAAAGAAAATACGGCACATACACGTACGCACGCGTGTGTTTGCGGTTTAATTTGTCTCCGATTTCCACCTTTTAAAGGAGTCACTGTTAACACCTCGTTAATATTGCCAAGAAACTTGCCATTTGCATCTCTGGGTGTGCACGAAAGGCCAACTCTCGCGCCAACTCTCACACCGTGCCCATTCCCGGGATGGCGTCGTGGCACGGAGGGCGAACGTCTTGTGCGTCCGTGGGCTGCTCCGTCCGCGTCTTCACGTGGCCGCTTAGCACGCGGTCGCTGGGGGTCGCAGGGTCGTGGAACAGTTTCCCCTCTCCGCTCGTAGCTGGCGCTTGGGTTGACAAGGCGCCGCCTCTGCGCGTTCCGCTCCGTGCCGCAACCGGGAGAGTGTGGCGTTAGAACTCCTCTTCCGGGTCTGTGCATCGACACTTGGGGTGGGTGAGCGCGCTTTCCCTTGGTAAATTCATACTTGGAAAACGGAAACTCAACCCATTTGTCAATAAACTGTGTGGCCCTGAAGAAAAACAAGTATATAATGGACAAGATTTCGGGGAATATCCCTACTATATAGCACAGCGAGGCTGCCAGAAACGTTCTCTATAGATAACCGTATATAATTATAATTATACGGCTACCCCTTGAGGGCAGTGTTATTGATGAATGTAGGGTTTTTTGTGTGCTCTCACTGTCAATGCAGTTTAAAAAAACAATTTGTGGCACCGAAGATATTTGCAATGACTGTGACTTCAGTTTGTAACAATGTAGGGAAGAGATTCGATGGATTGCCGGGATTCAGATTTGCGAATTGACTATTAATTATTTATTGAAGCCGTTTCCCCCACGGCGCCTGCCGCTGCAGAGAAAAATTTCCGCTGAAACGGAACAATCTCCACCTTGAAGAGGTATAGCCGAGTCACGTGATCGTCCAGCGAGTTCGCTCCACTCCTCTGCAGCAGCCGCGTAGCGGCAACAAAGCGTTGCTCCGTAGCTTTGTTGATTTTTCCGACGTTTTCCTTGTCGGTAGGGAGAGATGTTATTCAAAATAGATTTTTTTCTTCTGCATTTCGTGGTGAGTTTAGCGGCCTCTAGTGGCTGCAGCAGTCACGCGAACCAGTTGCACACTACGTACACGTGTCAAAAGAATCTCGGGTCTCATGCGATCCACCTTTAAACCCCTACCCATGATTACAGCACGGTTTACTGTGACCGGAATGCACACGACAAGTAATACGAAATACAGCGTAGTGGAGCCTCGGTGTATGCAAGTGGAATGCGTTTTGGTCTCGTGATGTGTGTTCTTGGACTGTGGCTGCCATAAGCACTTTGCCTGCAATCCAGAACGTTGGAGGCAAGGGTTGATGGATCACCCCCATTCATTCAACGCCAAAACCCGCAGCGCTGTCAGGTCACTGGAAGCTTTCCTGTGCAAATAATTGGCAGTGCATTAAATAGGCTCGTAAAATCCATCTGTGCGGAATTTTGAGTGTTATGCATTGAGATTTTTACGGGCACTCGGTTTTCTTCACACCATCAAAATACGGCTAACGTGGGCCAAATGTCCCAATGCAGGACCCTCCTGAAAGAGTCTTGAGACTCGGTTAGCCTTTACAAATGAATGGAATTGTTGTTATTATTCACCTTTGCTTCCACGTGAGCCTTTGCAACCGATATAATGAAAATCCATTGTAGGATCGCGTCGCGCGAGTGAAATGTGTTGGGTGGAGCCGGGTGTACGACACTTTTCACTCATCCGCTCCGACCCAAACATAAATTACGAATCCACGTTTTTACTTTTTACCCACGTTCATATAACAATTAACCTGCCTCACCTCTCGAAGGGAAAATCTGACGGCACCCATTCATGCGTCTACCCCCCACCCTGCTCGTGCGTGTTGTCACGGCTCCGCGTGCAGGGCAAGATGCAGTACCTGGACATCATCGGCAAGTACACGGAGATCCACGGAACCGTGCACGGGGCCACGGTCAACGTGCCGCCCTACGTCAAGAACCACGGCATCCTGAGCGGTCGCGAGCTTCAGTTCCTGCTGCGTGAGACCAAGGTACCCTTTCTCCCTTTTTTTTGCCACCTGGCGAAGCCAAAACGAGAACTCTGAGCGGGAAGCGAGTGGGAGGATTGCCGTCCCCCGCGAGCACAGAGGGGCGACTGGGAAAGGGCGCAAGTCTCTTTTTACTTTTTGTTTAACCCCCTTTGGATTCGGCACGTCTTGGAATTGGAGGCGGGGGGGGGGGGCATCTAAATTCGACCACATATCCCTCGGCGAGATGCTGTACGAAATAGTGCTACGCGTGTATCGCTCGGCGGTGGAAAGGGTGCGTAGAACATACGCGGTGTGTGTTAATAGAGAAGAGACGGCCCTAGAAAGAAGGGGAAGATGACGGTTTTGAGTCTCGACTTGAATATGGGCAGGGGAGTTAACAACGTGCCTCCGATTAGCACGGTTGGCTATGTACACTGCGAAAGTAGTTCAACGTACATACAGAGGGGTAGGCACAACCTCCCACTGAGCAATGGTTGACTGGGTAGCTCCAACAAAAAAGCCCTTCGTTACTTTTGTGTCGAGAGTATTTATCGGAGTAGAGTGAGCTGAGAAGGGGAGAGATCGGAGGGTGCCTGGATGGTGAGATGAGCAATGAGATGCGATTCCATAAAGGATTCTTGGAAACGGTGAGTGCGAGACTGCCGGGAGTCTGGCAGCGGCATCTGTTCCCTGGTATCACACTCCCAGCAGCCTGCAGCAGCTTCTGTTTCCACACCGTTACTCGCTGACCCTGTACCTCCTGCTGGACATCTATGAAAGAAAGTTTCATAGCTCATCGGATTTCCCCAGTCTAAATACAGATTTTGATTGGGCGCCAGTTTCGTTGGCGGGTGGTGGGCGTTGTGCGACCTCGTGAAAGCTGCAGCGCCACCCCGTGTGTGTCGCTGGGACATTGGCGGTTTTGATTCAAAGGTCAATTGCTTTGAAGTGGTCAAAAGTCGTGACTTTACCCGCACCCCTCCCCCGGGCGGAGCGGTTGAAGAGAAGCCTGCGCAAGGGGTCCACATCCCAGCCTGTGGTTGTGCTCGAGGCTGCGCTCAGCACCGCCTTGCCGGGGCTCGCAGCGTCGTGTTCCATTTTAAGCGATGTTACTTTATAATTAATGTCGAATCGTCTTACATCCTCCATGGTTTCATATTCATTCTTAAATTTTGCTCAAACAATTGTCGGATTGTTTTTTCCGGTGCTGTTCGGTGTGCACCCGAGAATGTGTTGGTGTTTTTCTGTCCAAATTATTTATTTACTTATCTGCACATCATGTTCCCCGGTCACTGTGGGCGCTTGAAAAGATAAAGGAGCAGCCCTGCAATTGCTTGTTCATGCCACAGCTGGTGGAAGGGCCTCCACAATAGGTAGCTGCAGAGAACCCCTCATGGGTTGTTTTGGTCTCCTCTTCCATGTACAGTGGCTTCTTAACTGGTTATAAATAGATGTTAAGCTTCGTATGTATGTTGAACTTCTTTATACCGTACGTAGCCAACTGCTAATCGGAGGTGCAAATAAACGTCGTATATTTCTGTAATCTATGAGAATCCCTTGAGGGAGCAGTCGTCCAGGGAACGTGCGACGTCGGCCCGACGTTGCACGTTCTACTGGGCAGTGGCGTGTGGTCGGGCTGGCGGAGGGCGATCTTCTTAATCTTGAACACGTTTAAACGTTTCCTGATATCGTGCGGTAGTGATCGTGCGGCTGGCATTGGGGAAGCCGCTGCATCTGTCGCACAGCCACGAGGGGTGGCCGTGGATTCTTTTGTCACGAGTGGTGAAATGTAAACCAACTGGGGGCGAATCACGAGCTCAATTTTGGCAGCCACATCGATGCGCCCGGAGGGGCCGAGGGAACGGGAATTAAATCTGCGAGTTAGAAAAGCATCAACTTCCTTCGCGGTACGGTCTCCATATGGCAAATTAGAAAGGTTACTCTCCAGGTGTATATAATTAAAGTGGGTGGTCGCTTTCTAGGGTCTACTTGGAATCGTCCAACAAATATCATCAGAAGTCCGAGATATGATGCCATAGGGCATCATCAGGAGTGAAGACGCCTCCGGTTGTGAGTGGCGGAAGCTTGAGCGCTGACAAGCTCAACGAGCGGCTCGACCCAGACGCACCACGCTGGGCTTCGGAGTCGCTGCGGGCACCCACGTGCCGAATCTCTTGGCGTCACGGAAACGGGGACGAGCGTGAAATGTGTTACCGTGCAGCAGCGGTTGCACTCTGCAATGAGTTGCATGCAAGTGTTTTGTTTTCAATGATCAACCCAAATCACCCCGACCTATTAAAAATTCTTCACGGCGCGTGCGATCGATACGAGTGCATAATTGTGAAAGATCAATTTTGGACAACACCTGCTCCTTGGTAAAATCACAGGAGCTCTGCCTTAACATTAGCCACACAATCACCAACTGACAAAAAAATTCCTAACAACGCTCACGAGGCAATGACGCGCCGTCACGTGTTCGTAATAACCGTGAGATTTCCGTTTAACAAACACGAGGAGATTCGTTCCTTGGCAAAAACAGCGCGAGGTTGTGCGTTTGGTTTTGGTAAAATAAATTAAAGCTGAGCATTTCTCTCATTGCGGTTCCCCCACTCCACAGCTGTTTGTGGGGCTGGGCTTCCCGTACGAGGGCCCCGCGCCGCTGGAGGCCATCGCCAACGGCTGCGTCTTCCTCAACCCTCGCTTCCGTCCCCCCAAGAGCAGCAAAAACACCGACTTCTTCAAGGGGAAGCCCACCCTGAGAGAGGTACACGAGCGAGCGCCACCCCGTCGCGACGCGCCCCCTCGCTGCCCACGGCGCGATCGTGGAATCGTTCGCGCCGCGTGGTCTCGAGCCCGTGGGGACGGCGTGTCCCTACGAAGACTCTAATCGCAGGCTCATCGCCCTGGCCTGACGGTCGCCACATGTCCCGGTTTTCCCACCATCGCCCTCTTGCAGCAGCAGCCGCTGTCCTGGGCAATCTGTAAATCTTCCTGTTTTTGATTCAGTTGTGTAATTATTGCGTAATGATTTGTCCTTCCCGCTTCTTTCGCACTGTACGTAGCCTACCCGTGCTAATCGGAGGTGCGGGGGGGAAGGACAACAAGGGCAACTACATACATATATATACATAATAGCAATAATCCACCACTCAAGACTGGTTCCCCCTTTCGGGATTGTGAGATATTCTTCTTCCCGGAGGTGACAACGTTGGCCCACGCCACGATGCCGGTTAAACTTGATTACCCTCGCCCTCCCCCTCCCCCCCGCCCACCTCTGTGAGACGATACGGAGGCAGCGTAACCGCTCGGGCAAAGCGGGGACGCTGCCCCGACCTGGCCTCGACGCACTTGGCGCTTTTGTTTGGTTCCGTCACGTGGCGCTCTCGTGTTGCGAACCTGTAATTCAGTCGCTCGTGTAACCGAGTCGACTCGCTGAGTTTTAGTCGCTTTCACTTTTCCCGAAGTAATTAGGGGTGAGGTTTTAATTATGCAACATTTGAAAATTACTGACCGCTTAGTTCACATAAGGGTAGCTTACTAATAAGGCCAGTTATTTTTTGAGATTGTAATTATGCCAATTATTTGCCCAGGAAAGCTTCACTGAGTCTGCAGACTTTTTTGAGGGTTCTGGATGTTTGGTCGGTACCACTTATAATTGCTTTGCTTGTGAGAGGTAAATGGAGGGTAGAGAGAAAACCCACGCATACGAGGGGAGAACACAAAAACTCTGCACAAACGGATGCAGATTGTCCACTGAGTAGACCAGATGTAAGGGTGTACTGCACCGATCACTGTTCTGCCGTCTCCCGACACGTGGCAGTCAGGTGCCTGCAACGCATCTCCCGTCCAGGCACTTGCTGCCTCAAGCCTGCTTAGCTTCCCAGATCTAACGAGGTGCGGAGACCAATATTTGTGGCGTTCTTCGTGGACTCTCATGAACTCTGCGGGCCGAGCTACAGACACCGTACCAACAAAAAGCGTTTTCTCTTGCTGTCGACCAGACGCAGGATAATGGCCATTTTAATGGAATTGATGTTGTTGAATGTGGGGAGTCTTAAAGAGACAAGTATCCCAAAATGATAAAACATTAAATGTTTAAAAGTGGAGGAAAACACAAACTCGCGCTGATTGAAATGAGTGAAGCGCAAGAATAACGGAGCGTTACGCACTGAGCACGGATGCCACGCGCACATCATCGCGATGCGTTATACGACTTACCTGTGGCTCACCCGCGGCCCTCGTGCCGTGCCGTCTCGCTGTGCTGTGCGTTCCCCCTCCAACGTCTCTCCCCCCTCTCCCCGTTTGCCGCTTGCCCGCCAGTTGACGTCGCAGCACCCGTACGCCGAGGTGTACATCGGCAAGCCTCACGTGTGGACGATCGACATCGACGACCCGCAGGAGGTGGAGGCGGCAGTGCGGCAGATCGTGGCACAGAAGGTGAACAACGCACGCTGGGAACGACTCTAACCAACACCGACAACACCACAACCACCAACAAACCATGACGACCACCAACAAATACCAACCACCTGAAAAAAACACCAACCAGTACCGCCGCCGCTACCAGCACAAACCATGAACACAGCAAAGTGCCACCACCGTTGTCAGCACCAGTGTAGGTCAACACTCGCCAATAACAACACCAAATATCACCAATCAATAGCACCACCAATCTAAACGCCAACCAGCACCACCAGCTGAGGATGCCCTGGGACTAATTGGTGTTGCCCTGGCTGCCCCGGCTACACCTGTGGCTTGTTGTTGTCGCTACTGTTCTTGTTTTGTTGTTGTTGTTGTGGGCTTGGGCGTTGGTTGCCTTACCCCGATCTGCGCCGTCGCAGTGTTCATTTTTGTCAAGCGCCTTGAGATGGAATTCCATGCAGACGTGATAATAGCGTGTTGAAATCTTTGTTACTGTTCATGTTGTTGTTCCAGCAGTCTGCACGGCTAAACGGTAGTCGCGCCTTGTCTTCGCCTTTCCCACGAGCGTGCATGTGCGTGTCTTTGTGCTCGCCCACAGCACTTGCCCTAAACAGTCTGTTAAGGCTATACGGGGGGATCTTTGTTTTTGTGCATTTGCCCTTGGGTGGTGTCTGTGTGTATGTGTGTGTGTCTGTGTGTGTGTTGGGGGAGCTGGTGATGGTGGTGGTGTGTGTCTGTGTGTGTGTTGGGGGAGCTGGTGATGATCGTGGTGTGTATGTGTGTATGTGTCTGTGTGTGTTGGGGAAGCTGGTGGTGGTGTGTGTATGTGTGTGTGTATGTATGTTGGGGGAGCTGGTGATGATGGTGGTGTGTGTGTGTATGTGTGTTGGGGGAGCTGGTGATGGTGGTGGTGTGTGTCTGTGTGTGTGTTGGGGGAGCTGGTGATGATGGTGGTGTGTGTATGTGTATGTATGTGTGTGTGGGGAGCGGTAGTGTAGCGGTTAGCGCGCTGCGCTATGAACCTGGCGACCCGGGTTCGATTCCCGCTCACGGCTAACACCAGTGACGACTATCTGAACCGGTCCTGGGCCTCCCCTAGGTCGACTCAGCCTTAAATGAGTACCTGGTGTGGTGTGTAAACATCGCCACTAGGGAGACAAAGGCGGTCGGGCGTGGTGCTGGCCACCCACCCCCTCGTGTACCGTTCCGGCCTTCATAGGTGCTCGCTAACAGCACTTGCCCCTACAGTCTGTTCAGGCTATACGGGGGATCTTTGTTTTATCTTTGTGTGTCTCCGCCACGCACTCGGCGGTCCTGCTTGGATTCCCGGGCACGGCTCGTGTCAGCGTCGCTTTGTTTTGTGCCCCCCCCCCTAAGACGGAGCCGTACATGCCGTACGAGTTCACGTGCGAGGGCATGCTGCAGCGGGTGAATGCGTTCATCGAGAAGCAGGTGAGAGACGCCCCCCCCCCCGCCGCGTAGCGCGCCGAAGGAGCGCCGCGTGGGCCGCAGGGATCGGTCCCTCCGTGCCCTCTCCTCACATCGCCAAGACCCCCCCTCCCCCCCCCTCCTCCCCCCTCCTCCCCCCTCCCCTCCTCCCCCCCCACTCCCCCCACCACGGCTCAGGGGATAGAAAATAAATCCATACTTCACAGCAGGCAACGTTAGAGCATTTCCAGAATCGTTATGAATTGATTTTTTTTGCTCTTTTGGAAGCTTGTTATCTGCCAACTGTGGCAGCCGGCGCTTCTCGCTACTTATTTGTAATTAGTAGCTTTGTAACATCGCATCGATCCGCGGATTAAAATCTTTTCTGACGCTTGCGATGCGTGCTCTGAAACTCGGTACGTAAGAATGCATCGGTGGCCTTTTTGTGAAAAATAATACGCCTGTGATTTGCTGACGTTGCATTTAGGTGTGCCCAGCGAAGGCAACTGTACAAATGAGAACACGTTTAGACATAATGGAAATGAAACTATAAAAAAAATGTGTTGGGGGAGAAAAGCATTGAATGTTGATTCAAGTCTTATTCCCTGAGTTGTGACGATTCATTGGATCACTTAGGAGGATGAATCGTGACATGTCTGATAATTAGCACCCCATCATCTCTCCAGGATCGATAAAATTGGTAACGAATTGTGGGAAATCTGCAATGGTTGTACTGTGCAGGCATTGGTCCCTGCCATAAGACATGCTCTGTGTCTGCTATTTGAGACCACCATTCAATGCACATTTGAGTGGCTTTTTGTAGTAAGGGTTGAAGTTCTTTATCATTATGATTCTTTTTTTACTCATGAGTCTAGAATATCCCAAAGTTGAATGTATGTTCAACTTATTCAGCACCGTAAATTGCCAAACCGTGTGATTGGTTTATATTCCTATCCGCTTCACTTGTGTTCCATAAAAAAAATTGCAATACGACTTTAAGCTTTTGTATCATGGTGAATTTGTGTTTAGAATTGAAATGTTCAGTAAATGCCACAATTTTGGTATCATGCTAATGTAAATGTTGGCAATAGCCGAGGTGATGGTTGGTGGTGGAGGTGGTGGAGTGAATCATCACGTTCTTCCTCAAATAGCCGAGGTGATGGTTGGTGGTGGAGCGAATCATCACATTCTTCCCCAAATAGCCGAGGTGATGGTTGGTGGTGGAGGTGGTGGAGCGAATCATCACGTTCTTCCCCAGACCCTCGGCGTTATTAACCACGCACGCATGTCACGCTGCGCGCACCACGCCGCTTCCCCTGCTGCAGGACTTCTGCCATCAGAAGCGGCTGTGGCCACCTCTGAGCGCCCTGCAGGTGAAGGTGGCCCAGCCAGGCCAGTCGTGCAAGCACCTGTGCCAGGAGAGCCAGCTGATCTGCGAGCCGACGTACTTTGCTCACCTCAACAAGGAGCAGGACCTTAGACGGTAAGGCTTTGTCCATCACCAATAACAAAGCTTCAGACTCGTGGGGAGTTGTTTGTTTTTGGGTTTCGTCTTCCGTCGTTATTGAGCTCGTTTACCCGGGAGAGCCTCGCTGACTCTCAAAGGACACCCTTTTCAGGAGGGTCCTGCCAAGTCTTATCAGTGGGGGACGGTGTTGTTGCATGTGATCGCAATCGAGTAATTTGCGTCTCAGTATTTCACAATTGGGACGTTTGGCCAATACAAGTCACATTTTACCCATATATTTTTGTTAGCTATGTGAGGAAACTTGAAAACCCGGAGGGAAACCCCTGCAGAACAAGGGGAGAACACACAAACGCCGCACAGAAAGGCACCGGAATCGGGAGTCAAACCCCCCAGGCGCTTGTGGCTGCCAGTGGGACCGAGTGTCGCCCTCGCAGCCGCCCGATGAAACATTTCCCGATTTGACTCTTGTGCCCCCATTGGCAGCGCGCGCGGTGGCCTCTACTATCGTAAGTAGTTTCCGGCCGCCTTTAAAAAAAAAAGCCCGTTTTACGTCAAACAGCAACTCGCTTTGGTAATTGCGTTTTGAAATCTGCAGGCTGTCGTGGGATTCGAGGATTTCTGGCCGACATAAATGGGGCTCGGTGGCCGCTCGGCTATCTCTCTGCCGCGTTGACGCGTGCGAGACGGATCCGCTTGATATACCACGCAGCCCGTCACCCGGACGTCCGCTCGTTTCGTAGGAATTGGCAGAGCACGGGGGGAGCACACGGACAGACTGGCACTTCTATTGACCCGCGTGAGCAGGGACACCGTTCTTAATAATTACCGCATGGGTCTTTTATAGAGTGCACCACGAAGTCATTAAAATCCCAAGAGTGGGACAGGAGCCAAGATTAAACATCTCATCTGGATGGGAGCCTCTGAGGCAGCGCTTCGTTCTCTAGCACTTAGACTTCGAGCTCCGGAGCCTGAACATGTGATGCCGAGAAAACTCTTTGGCTTTATACGGCAAAAGATGACCGTCTTCAAGGTCCTCCGTGAACCCACTCGCTTGCTTCCGCACCTCCGATTAGCACGGTTGACTTCGTACTGTGCGAAAGAAGTTCAACGTACATTTCAACGTCTACCTCTCCTGCCGCAGCTTAACTCGGCTCCCTCTCTTGTCCTCTTCGCTCCAGCAACCACGACCTTTTGTCAGCCCCAGTAATCTGCCGAGAGTGAGGCCTTCCTGAGTAAACTAGTAGACTAATCATCAACGCTTCTCTCAGTGAGTGGGAGGTCGCTCCTCTGTTGTGCCCACGGACTGGAACCCCCTCCCCCTGCCGTCCGTGCTGTCCCTGGTCAAGTCCAGGCTCAAGACCTTTCCCCTAATCCTCTCTCTGTCCGACTGCCTCGTCTATTTAATTTTTTAAAAAGTTAATTGTGTCCATTATTAATGTTCCGCCTTGTTTCCCCATGATTAATGTATCCCACTGTTTTGCACAGCATCTGGAGAAGCGGTCTCGTGTACACGCCTTGTGTGTGCACGCCTTGTGTGTGCACGCCTTGTGTGTGCACGCCTTGTGTGTAAATTAAACGTTGACCCCCAATCGGCCTCGCGTCGCACAACCAACACCACCTTCTGGTGGAACCCGATCCCTTGGCCTTTAAACGACAGAAACATCAAATTGGTGCGATAATCTCCCAGCATCATTTATTTCCGTGCGAATAGCTCTGCGTATTAGGCTACAGAAATATGATTTTGTTGAATGTCGGTCATTATTTTCTCTTGAGGCTGTTCCATATGAAAATGAATCCTTTCATTTTGTCCGGGCAGCTCGGGTGACGGGGCAACGTTCACGCGCGCTTTCTATATGTATTACTTGGTCTGCGTAGTACTACAAGTTGTTTTGGACCTTCCTTCGTCTTCTGCCTATCCATGAATTCACTCCTGTTCTCCTGCAGACTCCTCTCCCTAACTTCCTTCTTTGCCTTGAATAGAGAACCTCTCCTCTTGTGCGTTTTCTATCACGTACATGCAGCGTCTCATTTAGGCGCTTTATAAATTCAAATTGCCTCGTGTGTAGTAGTCCTAGAGATTAAGAGTGCGCACGTCAAGGTGCGTGTTTGGAATGACAATGAGAGACCGAGAGGAACACCTGGGTTCGAGAAGGCGCACACGTTAGAGACATCGTATTGACAGTTCAGAACGTGGGTCTTGGGCAGGAGCACGCTGTTAGACAGGACGATGGCCGGCAGTCGAGACCAACGGCTGAGTGAGATGGCAGTGGCTAGGTAGGGGAGGCCTTCATCCAGTCGTGGATAGCTCATGGCTGAGGCTAGTGATCAGTTTTTTCAGTTTTTTTCAGGTTCATTTATTAGGTATAGCCCTGCGAGCCATGCGGCTCTTGACTCGGGTGCAACCGCAACAAACAAAGACATGAACAAAGAACATCTTAAAGTGACCACGCGCAACAGAAAAATCCAGGAAAAAACAGCAAATTTTGACTTTTAAAGCTTTCGTGACTGCAGGAATTCATATTCTTGGGTCTTTCGGTAAAGTCACGTAGATAGGTTCAATAATAAGTAGTTTTCTGTTATTTTTGATTATTTTATTTGAACCTATCTACGTGACTTTACCGAAAGACCCAAGAATATAAAAACAGCAAAGTAATGATAATAGCCTAACAACCAAATCACCCTCAATATGCCGTTTCTGGGAATTGACAATAGCTAATCCAAGTAATAACCAGGAGATTCGATGAGATCAGTCATATTCTGGGTGCTTTGGTTTGGTGGTGAGGTCACCATCATCATCACCATCAGCCATGATCAATCCACTGCTGGATGAATGCCTCCCCGAAGCCACTGCCGTATCTCGTGTCTCACGCCCTTGGGTTGCAACACAACTGCGCATGGAAGTCGTCCTCTCATCCGAGTTCCCAACTGTGGCTGCCACTCGCGTCGTGAGCCTCGTCGGCAAATCTTCACCGCGTCGAGAAAGTGCTTGCCGAGCATTGACGGGGGCGCGCGTTGGGGGCGTGCCGTTGCAGGCACGGCGTCGAGTGCGACTCGGCGGAGGTGCAGAACGAGGTGTTTGTGCCGGCGCTCGAGTCCGGCCGAAAGAAGTGCCTCCTGCAGGGCGATTACCTCCTCTTCAGCTGCGCCGGCAGCCACGACACGCACCGGCGAATCTGCCCGTGCCGCGACTACATGAAGGGCCAGGTGGCGCTGTGCCGGGACTGCTTGTGAAGGGCTCGCGACCCGCCGCCGCCCCCGACCCCCTCGCGTGGATGCCGGACGGCAGGACGAGTCGCATCCTGAGGGAGGTTGAGCCAGGATTTCTCCATCTTTTTCCACGTCAATTTGATTTTTTTGTGACCGAGCCGTTTGTGCTTAAGCCTTAACTCAACTACCCAAATGGATTGAAATTAATGTTTTGTTTTGTTTCGAGAAAGAAAAAAAATCGCCCCAAAACAAGGAAAAAGGTGGCCGTCTGCCTTTTTTGTTTTCTTTTCATTGAGCATCGATTGTGGAGCATCACAAATGACGATCGCACGGAGGAAGAGCAAACGTGACCTCCGGACCGGGTCGCTGGTACAAGTTTGGTTCGGGGGAAGGTGATTTAACAGCCCAATTTTTGGGGAGCCTGATTAACAGCCGAATCTGGTGCAAGCCGGCGGAAGACTCTGCGTTCACAGTCGAAAGCGGAGGAGCTGCCTTTGGCCCGTCGCGCTGCGGGGGGCGAAACGTGGAGCGCCTCTCCGGCTGCACGCAAACAAGGGACTCGGCCCGTGCACATCCCTAGCGCATGCATCATCGCGTCCCGGCGTGCCGCGGTTAAACGGCGGTTCGTGTTTTCTACGTTGTGCTTGGCCATGTCCTCCTCCCTCCCCGTTGCTGCTGCCACCCCTCCCTGATCCACCGAACTTGCGTCTTCATACTCCCGTGTACATTTGAATATTCCTGGAAGGCAGCTGTTCCACAGCCTTACGATATTTAAATGATATCATGAAAACGGTGAACTGAGGAGACACTAACCTATCTCCTCGTCGGGGGATGTGTTCCGATCTTTACTTTTGTGTATGATTATCTTTACCATGTTAATGGATTATTGTTTTTTATGAAGAAACTGGACGGAGATTGGCATTTCTTTTTGTCCTTGTAAATGTGTAAACTCGAGATAGACAGGAAATCTATATATGAAATGTGTTGTTTGGTTTGTCCGGTACAATCACGCAGGCACTCGCACTTAACCGAGAAGTACGTTCGAGTATAAAACTGTGTCCGTGGTACAGAATTGTCTTTCGAGGTGGTTGGCGCAGATTTTGCGGCGTGCGTTTTAACGTCAAAGGTACGGAGTGCGTTTGGTAGCGCTGCTCTGTTACCCACGATGCATGAATGAAGGCAGACGCGCATCATGTGAGCGTGGCGTATTTATTACGGTGTAACGCGGTACATCTGCTGCCGCTGCTGCTGCTTTGCGAGATGAGCGTCACTCCGGACGGTTGGACCGGCGCGTCGTTATCCGCTGGGGCTCGCTGTGGCGGACGCTGCTGCTCCGTCTCTGCGCGTGGCCTGAACCTGCGGTGGCCGTTCCAATTCACATTGCAGGGCCTCCGCAGATGCTTCTCCGTCCCCATTGGGCAGACAGTTGCTGCTGTAAGTGACGGTACACGTTGTAACAGGAAATGTTAGTGAATGCGTTCTTCAAACTGAAGCAAGCGTTTTGTTGTATTTATGCAATTGAGATGGATTTTTTTTACGTTTCTCTGGAATTTGCGTGACGTGCGCTCTTGGCCGGTGTCCCCGTTTGGTTACGATCGGTGTCGCGTGTTTGGCCGACGGAGATTAACTCTCACACTCAAAAGCTACTGAATTCTGAGTTCATACACTGCTCGTTCTCTCTGCTTTGTGGCCGCGTTCGAACGGGGGTTGAGCCAGGCCCCGGCTTTCATTCGCGTGCGCGAGGGAGGGGGGGAGAAGGAAACAAACATCACGGGAGAATCTAAATTTGGAAACTGAATTTAATCATCCCACTTGCTGCCACCACCGCTTTGAATCAGCACCACCGCTCAGCAGCCTTGTATATGCGAGTCATATTTGTGCCTGTCACACGGCTAGCGAGCGAGTGTGTCGACGCGCACGTGAGGATTTTTCTTGCGTGTTGGGCCAGTATTGGCGTGTGTTCTTTCTAATGGCTTGATTATTGTTATTGTGTTTTCTTCTTCGCGATTGACCGGTAGTTTGGAGCTTAATTTGGCAGAGCACTGCAAAGCCCAAGGCAGGTTGTGTGCACCTCCTGAAATGAGTGAAGCCGCGTTGACAGGCTGTCGTACAGCAGCATTGTTGTGAAGCCCTTCGTGTAGTTGTGATGGTGGTGATACATAAATCAAGACATTGACTCCATGTCGGCGTTTAGCGATGCGTCATTTCGCAGATTCAAATCGATCCTGATGCCCACAATACACGCATTCAATCATGTGTGTGTACAAATCGGTTGTTTATACAAAATGCCTTTGTTATATTTTAGGCTAATGTAGTGGAGAGAAAAAAAACGAAACACCAGAAAATACAAATCATACGATAACAAAGAGATGAAAGAAAATTGCATGCTGGAACAAAAATATAGCTCGCATCGTGACAGTTCACGGAGTTGCTGGAAAGATGAATCGTAACATGCCGACTATGGAGTCCTATAATTACCTCTTTATAATTAACACATCTGCGTGATGTTATTCAGGCCGTGGCAGGAAGCCCCCGGGGCTTAAACAGCCACGCACAAATTCAGATTGTCACGTCAACCGCTCGATGTTCATGCATGCGGCATGGCAAGGTTCCGGATTTACGAGCAAATGGAATTAATTGGTTTTACGAGCAGAGGCGGAGAGTTCCATGTGGCTACAGGGGTCTGGATTTGACCGCCCTCCTTACGTGTAGCTGTGTAATGGGTAATACCCTCGCGAGTAATTTATTTGATGTGTGAATTTTTTTACCAACGGTTTTGCCGATGTGCACCGCCTATCTCGGTAGTTCTGGGGGCGTCAGCAGTAGCAGAAGTGTGTCTCTGGACAGCGTTGGCTGGGATTGACGGATGATTCGTGACTTAGGTTAAGACGACATCTCACCCAGAGCAGCGACCCCGGTAGGCCATTGGAGTTTTATAGAAATGGACAACGACACATGCAAGACACGGCTCGGCACGGTTCAGTTGAACCCTACACGCACAGACACTGCTCGGCACGGCTCAAACTGGCACCGCAATGGCGGGGGTGGGTTTGAATCCAGGTTTCGGCCGTCTGTGATTAAAACTATGTTCTCAAATGTAGCGAGTTGATGATCTCAGCCCAGTCACAAATGACTGCGCAAAAAAAACCCCATCCGATTTAAATTTGGTTCTGCATTTAGTCTGGCTAACTTCCCAGCCGTACACCGTCCGCAACCACGGAGATCTGAACGAATACTTTCTCATGACATGACGCTGGGACCAAAACAAATACTGGAATAAAATTCGAAACTTTTAGAAAAATGACGGAGAGTTCGTTGGCCTGCTATTTGAGTTTTTTTTACGAAGGGAAACTACGGTAGTAGGAGAGATGTATTTTATCATGCAATGCCATCTCGTCCGACATTTCAGAACGTTAAGAAGAAGTAAGCGTTTACGACGGACCGCTGTTCAGAATGCTTGCGTGCTCTGAATGTGAAATGTAACGTCCGTAAGCAAGTGTGCCCTTGTAGCCATTCTCCAAAACAATTATAGCGTTTTAAATGTTAACATTCTAAAGTTCCAACCTGGTTTAAATTTCACTGCGTAAAATGCCCAAGTGTGGAAAACCGACTCCGATGGTACATGGACATCATTGTTTATTTAACCCGTCATTTTGGCAAAAAATGCACAATCCGAAAAAAAGACGTGAAAAAAAGTTTTTTTCTCTGGTTTATGGAAAGTCTGTAAAAATCTAAACACGGAACGCGTCTCTGGTTTTTATATATACTGTTATCGTAATATCGTGTTTCAACTACATTGTGTGTGCTCTGTGCTATACTTACAAATGCGTGGCAGTCTTGTTGGGTTTCGTAGCCACACTTAACTCGTTTCAAACTTGAATTTGTTTTCAATTTTATTTTTACAATGATGATATATGCCATTATTGGTTGTCCAATTTGAGTAAAAAACCATGTATATTGGCGTGTATTGTATATTTATTAATTAGGCTAGGCTTTATTTTGTTCCAGGTTTAATGCACTAGATTCACCAAAGCGGCGAGGCACCTTTGGCTCTGGGCAATGAAAGCGACGTGCGTGCAGAGCCCTTCGACAGTCCTCGCCACCGCGGCTGAGAGCGACTTTGACGCGGGCCCCGCTGCGAGGAGTGAATTGGGTGGGGGGGTCTGTCAAACCCCCCCCCCGCCCCCTCTTTGTAGCCGATGCCTGGGGTCCCCTCTGGCCCTTAGGCCCTGCTGCATCGTTCGGTAGCTACGGCACTCGCTTAAACGTTAAACGAGCGGTGCATATAGACGAATGTCCCTATTCCTGTGATGTGGGGGGAGGGCTGTTTGGCCATTGCAGGACCGCTGTTTTGACGACTTCTAACGGAGTGGTAATTCTCTTAATTGGCCCTGGAGGGTGAGGGGGGGATGCTGAGCCGAGTCGATCTTCGCTGGGATTTCAACTCTCGCAGTCTTTCCATTCATTACGTGCTCTAACCACAGCGGCCCCTGTCTTGAATTGGTTGCATCCATACATACATGTGTGTGTGTATATGAACCTTATGGCGGGACCCCGGGGTCCCATAAGCCCCTGGCTCTCGCATAAACTGCGTTGCCACGTCATTTTATGTCTGTTGAAGGCGAACGATACGGCGATCTGTCCCTCTCGACGAGCTCTACACGATGCGCCAAAAAGAAATGTAGTAATTACGATTTTGACTTCCGTTTATTCGGGGCCCTGGGCTCACGCCATCAGGTTCATATACTGACTCAATCGAAGATAATTATTTACTGACTCGGTCAAAGATAATTATTCTCCGTGCTTTTGTTTCATTGCCCAGCCGCTGTATTGTGGGCAGCTGTCTCGGTCAGCAGTCGCCCACCGCGCTACCGTCTTGTGTTCTGCTGTGTTGACTAAACCCAAAGTCTCTCTCTCCTCGCCCCCACTCTCGCTCGCTCCAGCATTGCAATGCTTGGGGTTGACGCTCTCGACAAACTAACGTCAACATCACCGTGCCAGCGTCGTATTAATTAGTTTTCGTTTGCTATTTTTACAGACATACTGTGTGCCTCGTCTCGTCGTCACGTGAACATTGCCTTATCACACACACACCCACACACACACCCACACAACAAACACACAAAACACAAAGCCACCCACACACACACACACCCACACACACACACCCAGACCACACACCCACACACACCCACACACACACACACCACACACGCACACCCACGCCTGCCTGCCTGCCTGTGTAGCTCTGTGTGTGTGCGCGCGTGGCGCCCACGCCGGTCACACAAACCGCGTCTCGCCATCGTCGTGCGGCGGTGCCATCATCGCGGCAAAGACTCCCCGCGCGTTTTCGCGTCGCGATTTCGCCCGTCGACGATTTTAAACGGTTGTTGTTGTTTATTTATTTGCGTGGCTTTTCTGCGGCGGCTGCGGCGGCGTTGTGGTGCCATCGGTCTCGCTGATCGGATCCGTAGCGGGGATCGTCAAACGCATACCTCGGCCAACTTGCATCGCGAGCTGCAGTCAGAGTTTATCTGCACATTATTATTATTTGTAATGTACAGTGACAAGACATGAAGCAAAAAAGACGGAAGGGGTGAAATGATGACCCAGGCAACTCGTGTCGCGTCGTCGTAGACGATCAGTGTCGGTACGCGGGCCGTGGCCGGATCTGTAGAATAGGAGAATAAAATCCTCTAGAACAGGACTTCTCAAACTCCATTCCACCTTTTACACATTTACCAATCCATATACATCCATAACTAAAATTGCTACACATCGCTGCACACAATAATTGGTAAATACCGGAGTTTGAGAAGCTTCACTGTGTAAACTAAAGGACACAAGCCTTAACACTGAATACGATGTATATCATTTGCACATTCTTTTTTGTTTTTCATGAAGGCAATGATCAACTTTATAAGGTGACCCGAAAACAAACGTGAATTTATTTGCAGCATTAATCGCAGCTCGGTAGATAAGAGGAACCTCGAGATAAAATCGCCCCTGAAACGAAATTTCACCCGTGACTCTCACCCGCCAGTCGTCTTCATCATTGCACCTGACGGCGGGGAGCTCGTGGAGCTGGACACACGACCCGTGCGCGACGTGGCGACAGCCGCGTTCATCGACGAGTCGTCGTCGTGGCTTGGGATTCCCTTCGTTGTCGACTCGAACTTGGACGTTCCGCAGCCAGTTCGCGCCCAACGCCCCCATCAGCTGAGATGTCACCCGAGTCGCCCCTGCGGTCTCGCGCGCCACCTCTGAGACATCATCGCGCGCGTGCGTGGCCGCGTGCGCGTTGCGGGATGGGTGACGCGAGCTGGGTGACGCGGACGGTCGTAGCGGGGAGGGGGGGAGCTGCTGTCGGCCGCGTCCCATTTTCGGGTGATTTTTTTTTTGACAGTGGTGGATTGTTGTTTTTTGTTAAAAACAATAAAAGAGAATAATCGTGATTGGAAAAAAAAACACTTTGAATAGGGTTTGGCTTTCTGGTGACTTTAAAATACTGCACTCATTAAACTCCTTGGTGGGCGGATGTTAAGGGTGGAGGGCTACCAATACAAACATTCCAAAAAGCTATTGGATTGAACAACAATACTGTTTGGGTGGCAATATTGCCAGAATTACATACTTTTTCTGAGCCTCTTAATTCATAACGAGGTGTTGCCAAGTCAGGTTGTTTTTTTTGTTTACAGCTCAATCTGAACGCCACATTTATGTATATTATGTATTTATATTCTCGGGAAATCTGTTGGAGGAACTACAAAAATAAGCGCAAATGCTTTTATGAGTGAGCAGTGTTTACATCGATGTGACGCGCAGGCGCTGCCGAACACATTATTACCTACATGTGAAATGAAAACCCATTGAATGCGCTCTGATCGTCCTATGAAAGGGGCCTAATGGGCATCTTCAAAGGGAAGCTGCTGCTTCTGCTGCTGCTCGCAGTTCCCTGGGCCTCCCGCTCAATAGCCGCGTGGAAGCGGCGCCGTAAGAGGAATGAAAGAGAGGTGTGAATGAAAGAGAGGTGTGAATGAAAGAGAGGTGTGAATGAAAGAGAGGTGTGAATGAAAGAGAGGTGTGAACGAAAGGGAGGTGTGAACGAAAGAGGTGTGAACGAAAGAGAGGTGTGAACGGAAGAGAGGTGTGAATGAAAGAGGTTTGAATGAAAGAGAGGTGTGAATGAAAGAGAGGTGTGAACGAAAGAGAGGTGTGAACGAAAGAGAGGTGTGAATGAAAGAGAGGTGTGAATGAAAGAGAGGTGTGAATGAAAGAGAGGTGTGAATGAAAGAGGTGTGAACGAAAGAGAGGTTTGAATGAAAGAGAGGTTTGAATGAAAGAGAGGTGTGAATAAAAGAGGTGTGAATGACGTGTGAATGAAATCAAGCGGCCGAGCCATTGAATTGAGACCGCGACAAGCGTGTGTTGGGTGCGTCACGAAATTAACTGCTTTTTAAAAAACACACGGAAAGTGTTATGAGCAAAAGGTGTCGTAGCTTGTGAATTTGATTATGTCTGTGAACGTTTGTCTTTTCTGTAACTGCTCCACTTCGAAGACTTATTTAATTTCAAAACATTGTCGAAATATTTTGTTAAAAAAAATAGTTTTATTTGCTGGTAACTAATACAGTTGTAGCTGATGTCATGATGGGCTGTAGATTGTGTGTATATGCCATCACAGCGAGCAACAACATCATCAGGGTCATCATTATTATTGATCATCACAATCTGCTCATAACTGCCTGTCAAGGATTTTAAGCCAAGAAAGCTTTTACCTGCTCTCTGCTGTCACTGATTGCAGAGGGCGGTGTTTGCTGTCTGTTGTAGCAGAATAGAAAGACTGCGAATCTCCCGTCAGCTGCTTCCCGACTTCCCTCGAGGCGGCCCGTCACCCTGAGGCCCGACAGTGAAAAGTCTCGGCCATGGGGCAGCTCTGGCAATGTGCACGCCTGCCGCAGCATGGACGTGTGGAACATATCAGAATAGATGTTAAGATGGTCAAACACCAAAAAGATACCTTTCGCAAATAATCAAGTCTGCATTAACCACGCGTGCTTGTGGTGAACATGCAAACGCACATGCTCTTGACAATATAGTGTACAAACCTATTCTTATTTTTCATTATTTGGTATTGGAAAAAAAGGCCCCGTGATATTAATTAACGTGTTGCCGTTTCAGGTTATACCGAGTCAATGTTGCCTTCACTGTATTTTTGCGGGTTAAGATGTGGGTAGGGTGGTTGAGGGGGGGTAACGGGGAGAGGAGGCTTTTGATGTGTGCAAAGATGTTGGAACATAAGCCATTGGTTGTGGGGTTGTGTGGCCACCACGGAAGGGGACATACTTACAGGTGGTCGTGTTTGTGGCGGAACGCCGCGTAGAACGTGAATCGACGACGCACACAGACCGACAGCGATTTTATGTTTTTTTCCACAGAGAAGGAATATACTCCTTCAAAAAAATTGCACTTATATGGGACTATCGCTTTTAATGGAAAAAGGGATACTCCACTAACATTTGCATGCAAATTATATCTCTAGCTCCGCCCACTTACGCTTGGGTTGAGCCCACCTAAAGCCTCTATAACCTCGTGTTGCAGCAGCTCGTTCTCCTGCCTCAGCAGTTCTCCTGCTGTGTTTGTCTCACCTGATGACGATTGCTTGTGTTGCGATCAAAACGTCGTGATGTATTAATTTTCTAGCTACGTGACTTTACCGAAAAAACTAAAGAGTATGGATTCCTGCAGTCACGAAAGTTTCAAATCAAGAATAGTTTCCACTTGTTCGCCATCATCGTCAACGCACGCCTGGAATCTTCTCCAGGTGGTCTCCAGAGCCCGGAGGCGGCACATTTCTCGTGGTCTTGTTTCAAATTCTGCGAAGTGTTCACATTTTTTTTGAAGCACCCTGTATTTCCGTACCCTGTTCCCATGGGGTGACCTTGAGGGGTGGGGGTGTCTTTAACTCTCCACGCGTGGCCTCTTCAATGATTGTGAACACTTTTGTCGTTATTTGTTTCCATCATTAAAATCACGGCACCCCCCCCCCTCCACACAAAAACACATGTGTTCCCTGCAGTGTATGTTCTTGGAATATCTCTCCATCTTATAACTGAACGTCACATAAAGCGTTCATTATTCATCATCGCCATCAATGATTCACAAGGCCCACTTCCACAAACTCGGCTTCAAACACTTGCCGTCGCTCGTGTCCCCGGCAAACAGATGAGAAATAATTAAAGACGCCTCCGTGTAACGATCGTGAGACGCGAGCGTGGGAAGAGCAGGACAACACATACTGGAGCCGGGCTTCTTGAGGTCTCCTCCTCCTTACCGGCAGCCGCACGGGGCAAGCTATTGCAGGGGCTGCACCATTGCCACCTGCGAGCGATCGATAAGAGCGGCACGTTCGTCCAACGAGAGGCAAAGTCATCACCCCCCCCCCCCACCGTTTGCCGGACAGATTCATTAAAAGTGCACCGGCATCTGCTCGTGCGCGAGGCGGCCTGTCGCTTTGCGTTCCGCGTGTCCGTTGAAGCGCCACGGGAGGAGATGAATCTCGGCCGCTCCTCGGGCCGAGCGCGCCCAGCCAGCGGCGCGCGTGACCCACGGCGCGCGCGCGTGACCCACGGCGCGCGCGCGTGACCCACGGCGCGCGCGCGCGTTCCTCGGGCACGGCGCGGGCTGGGGGTTGCCGCGTGCTGCCGAGGGCGGTCGGCCAGGGCCCACGTCGCGGTCGGCTCGCCACGGCTCGACTCCTTCGCTCCAAGTGTGGCCTTGACAAAGCACGGGGCTCTTCTCCCATGTTCTCAGACAGGCCTCGCTCGGGTCTCGGTCATCGCTTTTTCAGGGCGGGGGGGGGGGTCTCCTGCATCGAGATGTTTGGCCAATTTCACGAATAATTGCGTGGAATGTTTGAAAAGAAAACCCCACACCCATAAAAGGGGAAAACACTCAAAGCTTCGCACAGATAGACTCAATAATTGTTTTCCTGTACTGCCATCTGTCACCTGGTACCTCGTCCTAAAACAACACTGTATCCAGTCGTATATCGGCGTGTGAATGTGAAGCTAATTGGGGGTGATAATGGAGCGAACCTTTTCCACTGTTAACACGTTGCCATTAGTCTCTTCGTGTCATTGAGATAACATCGGACTTACATTAACTACAAAAACTCATGAAATGCCTTGTATGTGGGTCTACAAATGAGTGAATGTGCGCATCTGATTGCGTGTGGTGTGGGTGCAGTCGTGTCGCGGGTAGCGCAGCGCGCGATGAACCCGTCGATCCAAGTTTGATTCCCGCTCACGGCCAACACCAGTGACGATTATTTTAATCGATCCTGGGCCTCCTCAAGGTCGACTCGGCCTCAACTGAGTACCTGGTGCGGTGTGTAAACATCGCCACTCAGGAGACAAAGGCAGCCGGGCGTGGTGTTGGCCACCCACCCCCTCGTGTGCCGTGTCAGCCCTCAGAGGTGCCCGCTAACAGCACTTGCCCCTACAGCCTGTCAAAAGCTGTACGGGGGTGGGGGGGTCTTTGTCTCTGGCGTGGATAGAACTCTGCGAGCTGAGCAGTGTGATGCGATACAAATGGCTTTATATCGTCATATACATGTTTTATTGTTGAAGTGGTTGTTACTCAGTTAATTAACGATTCATATGCCAATTGAAAACATGTATCTTTTCTAATTCCTATTAGGCCCCATGGTGTAAAGTGCAGTCTCCATCTCTTATCCACTCTCTGACCTCTCATTCATGTGCTATAAAGGGAGCCCACTTCCCAAAACGTTGCCGATTATAGATTTTTGTTTTGCTTTTAAGTGCCACACAGCGGTATCGACGGGCGCGGTGAGTGTTTTGTTATTTGTGTTCGGCTTCACTCTCACAATCCGAGTTCTACTTTCTCTAATCTGCCACCTTTCTCCCCTTACAACTTGCACACATCACCAGGCATCTCAGCATTCCGCTTAGGAAAAGAAGAGACATTGCTATTTTATTACAGTTGTATACAACAATACTACCCATGTGCAAACATACACAAAATAAAATCGTACTTTTTAGAATCCTCTGGACGTCTCGTAAGTCAGCTACAAATTATATTCTTCGGTTTTTAATTTACGCCAGTGCTTCCCCAACTTCCTGAACATACAGACCACTGCCAGCCCTGCAACGGTCCCGCAAACCACTTCCCACGGCTTTTCAGACCGCCAGTGGCCCACGGACCATCGGCTGAGGCCCCACTGGTCTGCTAGAAAAGAAAAGAAACTAGAAAACAAAAACAAAAGAAACTAGAAAACTAAAGGTAGAGAGATATTTTGAGAGAGAGGCGTGATTTGTTGCGACCACGGCGCTTCACGTGTGGTCGAACGTCGCTTTGAAAACGACGACCATCGTCAAACTTAAGAATCGAGGAAACATTTCAAGAAGAGGCATGTCCATCCTTCAGTACCATTGCTTTGTTCCTTAATCTTTAACCTCTGAGCTTAATATTTAAACTCCCTTAACCTTAACATGGAAGTGTTAAAAAGTGCACATCAGCCAGTAGTTCATAGATAACATGTGCTGTGAGAATCCACGCTTGAGCTGACACAGAGTCACCTTCGACTGGGTAACAAGAACCACTTGCTGCCCGAGAAGCCTCGAGCACCAATCGCTCGCGCAGTCTCAAGGAATACCTGGCACAGCTGGCATTCAACTCCAGGTGTAGAACGCCAATTTGCGTGTACGGGGAAAAGACAAGGCAGGAATTTGAAACTCGAGATGAATACCGCACGCGTTCTCCACAGAAGCACTTTGACCAGCGGCATACGTTGTGTTTGCTTGTGTCCCAATCGAGGGCGTGACCTCCATGGATCTCCTCGGTGGCTGCCGATACAAATTCACGAGCGTCGTCTGAGAGTGCGTGCCGAGCGCAGCCTCCACTGCGCCTCCTCCGCCATCAGCCGAGGTTCTCGTAGAGCCGTGCGCGCCGTACCCGAGGCACCATGTCCACCAGCAGCCTGTGGGCGACAGAGCCACGGCGCTCGCTCCGTGCTGCCGTGCGCCACTCCGATGCGCTTTGCGTGGTGGTGGTGGCGCCTGGTGCGACGTGTAAAAACATCGCTGTTCGGGAGACAAAGGCGTCCGGGCGTGGTGCTGGCAACCCACCCCCTCGTGTGTCGTTCCAACCTTAATAGGTGCTCGCTAACAACACTTGCCCAAATAGTCTGTTAAGGCTGTACTGGGGGAGCTTTGGCTTTCTTGTTACCGAGCATTGGGCTGAATTAGCCTTTTTTTAAATAGTTAAAATGTTAATGGGCTAGCAAGTTATAAGCCTCATGAATTTTGTGCTTTATATATCGTATGAGAGAGATCATTTTATTCATGTTTTGCAGTGAAAAATATCAGGCGGAAGCATTCCAATGGTCTTAAAACAAGGTTGCGTAATTAACTTTAAGCTCCTGATATTCTCCTGAATTTGTTTCTTAACAGAGGGCAGTTATTACCGGCTTGCTGCTCAGAGTGGCTGGGTGTATTTGTGAGCTAATCCATAGAAAACAATTTAACAAATGACTCGCAGAGTGTGGTGACCGACTTGTTACAAAAACAACATTTCTAGCGCTCTCTCTCGAAAACTACATCTAACTAAAATGTGCTGTGACGGAGGAAACGTGTATGATTATTGCGACATATCCAAAACAGATGGTGCACGTGGGCAGACGGAAACGAAGATGTCGTTGACAGTAAATGATTATGGCTGGTTTTGCTAAAATTATTGTGAAACTGCAGATACAACAAATGGTAAATGCTATGGAATCAGGCGGCTCCGAGGACAATAGACCACAATGCAATGTCCGTTGCGTCCTGGGTAACGATGCGTCCCAGGTAACGATGCTATAAACTATACAACGAAACTATGAGCTACGTTTTCTTTTACCAGGTAAGGCACTGAGTCATATAGTTCTCTTTCAGAAGCGACCCGTTATCGCAAATGCTCGTTCAAGATAGCAGCTTATCACGTGGATATTTATAGCAGCAAATACCCTGAACGCGTGTTTCTCAATGTGGAGGGGAAAAACCGGACGACCCGGAAAAAAAGCCACGCGACCCCGGGGCGACCCCGGGGAGAGCGACGCGCAAACTCCAAATATACAGCAGCAGCGGCAGGCGTCAGGGTGGGGCTTGAACCCACGACCTCCTGTGTACCAGGCGAGGTAGTTAACATCTCGCCACGCTGCTCACACTGCCAGCGGCATCTGCATGCTCAGCTCGTTTGGTGTGCTATGACGAAGGGCCATTGACCGAAACGTCACCTGTTATATTCCCATTTGAGGCAATGTTCTTAATGAATGTGTTCAGTGTTTTTTTTCGTCTCGATTGAGGGCAGTTTGCTCCCCTTTGCGACGCCGGGTGAACAAAACCCGGTGGTGGACTCGCCCAAGGTGGACGATACGCCACTGGGGTTGAGCCGAGGTCACCAGCCTCGAGTCCACTGTGCTGCCCACCGGTGTTACGACTGGTGTCGCCACCCAGCCACGCGTGGTGTCAGCTCCCCGACCGATTCACGTCTAAGGCGTCATTGTTCTACTCCGCCTAGACTATGCTGCCTTCTCGCTGTACGATACGTGTGCCCACCGTTGCTCGCAGGGTGTCTCCGGAGATGTCGTCACATTTCGACGGCTTCTATTCATCCGCATCGTGTTGTACCCCCATCGAGACCCAGCGACTGGTACCGCCACCTGCTGGCCGAACCTCTGCAATGCCCCCCAGAGCAGACTCCCGCTGCAGGCGGCGGTTTGCGTGGATTGCGCCGCTCTCTCGCGACCCTGCACGAATCTCGCCTCTCTTTTCGAGATTAAGTCATTACATGCCGTACGTGCCCGATGATTGCTAAACGCGTACCACGCGTTTGGCAAGAGCGCGCAGGTTCAGATCAGGACGGGGATCATGCGTCTTGTGTTGCGTACACGTGCATTCAGATTCACCTGCACCCTCCACAGCCATTGGGGCGTGTTTATCAGTCGGTCACGTGCACTTTGGGAATATTCAAGGGTCATATGGTTGAGAGGTCATCATCGTCATCATCGCCGTCAGCCAATGGGCGGCCTCGTGGTGGACGACGAGAGGCCGACCAGACCCTGGCCACCTCTCACGGTCCCGAGATGCAGCGGCCGCTCGAGCTCCTCGCACACGAGCGGATTTCACCGCTCCATCTCCTCGGCGCGCGAATCCTAGCGACGCGCTCTGCTCACCCGCGTCCTCTTAACAGCCGCGGTGACGTATGCACGTTGAACCTCTTTCGCACCGTACGTAGCCAACCGCGCCGATCGGAGGTGCGCTAACCGCCCGCATCTCCGATCCGCGCGTGCTCCACGTTGCGTCTCTCAGCTCAGTTCTCTGGCGTTCTTCCTGTTTCCCTTTGGCTCGACGTTGGACGTTTACCGGGCCGGCCGCGTGCACTCACTTGACGCCGTAGCCAAAGATGACGAGTCCCATGAGAACCCCCGTGGAGCCGTCCAAGTACCAGATGTCGGGGAAGTGGTTGAACACCTCGGCGCTGGCCAGGATGCTGAAGCCCATCACGGCACCCACGAGCGAGTTGAACCCTGACGAAGCAGCCGCAGCAGAAGGGCGGCGTCAGGTGACACAGACACGCGTGCGGTCAGGGTGTGGGGGCCGCGGGATGGGAAGTTCTGGAGGGGTCGTGGTGACAGGGCTGGGAGGAGGGAGAGTTGTCTTCGGGCCGGATACTAAAGAGGACCCCCACGACGGGCTAATTTGTGTCGCTTTTGAACAAGAATGGGGGTGGGGGGCACGTGGCGTCGTGTCCCGGGCCCCCAGGCCCAGGGCGTGCAGGAGACTCTGGGCTGCCCAGGATGGTGGGGGTCGATGGTGGGGGGGGGGGGGGGAGATGCCGAGAAAGGGGGGCGTAAGATTTAGATTTCATCCTGACTGCCACTTGGATCTGTACCAGTTCAAGCGTATTGTGGCCGTGACCACTAATTCCCCGCATGTGACTGCACATTCCCCTGCAAGCAGGAGCGCAACTCGTGATCGCCGTTGTGCGTGTGTCAGTTCGTGTATCGCAGTGCGTGTGTGTCCTTGTGGGTCTCACTCTGCCTTGACAGCACAGGCAGTGTAGCGGTGAGCGCGCTGTGCTACGAGCCCAGCAACGCGGGTTCAATTCCTGCTCATGGCCAGCACCAGTGACGATTATTTGAACCGGTCATGGGCCTCCCCTAGGTCGACTCAGCCTCTGGTGTAGGGTGTAAACATCGCCACTAGGGGGACAAAGGCGGCCGTGGTGCTGGCCACACACCCCATGGAGTGCCATTCCGGCCTTCATAGGTGCTCGCTAACAGCACTTTCCCCAACAATGTGTTAAGGCGATACGGCGGATTTGTGTCTTTGTTACACTGTGTGTGTGTCTTTTGTCTCTGCGTGTATCAGTCTGAAATGAGTACCTGGTGTAGCGTGTAAACATCAGCACTGGGGAGCCTAGGGAGTGAACCCATCTGTGCGGACATTTGTCCGTTATCTCCTGGTGCATGGATTTTCTCCGGACACTCCGGTTTTCACTCCGTTAACACTCCCCACATTTGCTTCATATGATTATACAGATGCAACCCTCCATAAGGGTCTCCGCTCAAGGATTCAGTTCCCATTAGCACGGTTGCCTACGTACGGTGCGAAAAAAAGTTCAACATACATCCGTACGGATAGTCTATCTTAGAGGGTATTTGCCCTACTCATCCACGCTGGCCATACATCTTACTTATGTATCTATGAAACCCATAGAGGCGTGGGAATTTTTTTCCAAGACGGTCCTGCTACGTTGGGTTTCTATTTTCAAGATGTTTGTGGTCAATCGCGAGAACTGATCATCGTGTCGTATCGTGGAAGAAACGATATCACAGCAAGCCGAGCCATAGAGGGTGGCAAGGAGTCCGCGCAGAACGGGGGGCCTCACCGTCCGTGATGAGGGCGCAACTCGTGAGCACCCTGCCCAGCAGGAACTTGCCAGCCGCAAGGAGGAGGCACAGCACCCCGCTCAGGATGGACACCGTGAACAGGAAAGTGTCCTTGCACGGCGAGACGCACACGCACGCGGGAAATAAATTAATTTGTACTCTTTGGTTTTTTCGGTAAAGTCACGTAGAAGGGAAATTTTCGAAAAAAAAACGCCATTTTTTTCAAAAAATGTATTGCTGTGCTTTTCACACCTGATGATAATTGCTTGTGTCGCAATCGAAACGTCGTGAGAATTTTATTTTTATTATTTTATTACTTTCCTTTTACGTGACTTTACCGAAAGAACCAAGAAAATCAATCCCTGTAGTCACGAACGCTTTAAATCGAAGAAAATACATTTGGTTTTCGTCTGCGAAGGCGTTACAAAGGTCTAAGAGCTATATGAGAAAAGAGGCTCTCACCCACGATGGAACTAAGTCGAAACGCTCGGGGGGGGGGAGGTGGGGGGGGGGGTAAAGCTTCGCTTACGATGTGTTTAGATCTACACGTGGCGCTAAGAGGCGGCGGGAGCGCAGAGGTCAGAGCGCTGAGTCGGCACCGCTAAGATGCTGGGTTCAAATGTTGGCGGCCGCCCGTGACTGAACCAAGTTCTCAAGTGTAGCCAGCCGCTGATGGTTTCAGGCTGGTCACCGATAACTGCATTAAAGAAAAGCATGTGAAATGTAGTTATGCAGTTGGTTTGGCTAAATTCCTGCTGTGAGAATTTTAAATGTTTAACACGTACGCTTCCGCGATCAATATTATCCACAATAGAGGTTTCCTTTGGGTTATATCGCGTTCAACACTCGTATATTTACGCGATCTAACCCCAAAAAAACGCGATTATGGAGAATTTGCCATATCAATGTTTCAGTTGCGTGATAACTTCGTGGCAGTGCGTGGACAAGGGCACTCTCTGTACAAGATTAAAGACGCCACTTGAAGGCGATTGAAAAGATTACGCGGAAAAGTCTCTTTCTGGGCCGCTCTCTGATGCGTCGGGCCGTGCTTCTCCTGTGAAAGTTCCGAGCACATTCTTTGTCTCGAGATAGCAACTCGCGGGGATTAAAACTGGGGGGGGGGGGGGGGGGGGAACAGCCGTAACTTCTCTATCTCGAATTGAACTTCGAACCGCAGCGCTCACATGAGAGGCCTGTTGAGCTCGCTCGCTGGGAAGCTGCGTCTGGGGTCGCTGCTCTTGGGAGGGGCTGAAGGCCGCCGATTGTCGAGGAATTGTCTCAAAGTACGGAAGGGGGAGGCGGGGATGGCCAATTTCCTTCCCCAAACTTGCACACGACCGCTGTATGTCAGACCATTTTTTTCTATAAATTATATTGCCTGGCATGATTTGACTTTTTATGAACACTGAAGCAATTTGTTCCCTCCAATTGTTTATCTGGGTGTGTCAGTGACGCTTCTGAAAGGTCGTGTTTGATAAGGCAGCGTGGCGATGGTGACTGTTGTGGAACTCAAACAGAAGCCATCGAATGAATGCTTCAAGATAGATTAAAAACACACCACGTGTGTGTGTGTCTCCCTCTGTCTTAGTTGCCTTGGATAATTAATTTTTTTGTAGGAGACAAGCGGTGGCTCTGGGTTTCAGACGCTGGAATTGGACTTCACACTTCACACCGGTTCCCTCGTGGATCATCCCATCGCGTTCCCTCTCCCTTAGCGCAAGGAGCCGTGCGCGCGCGCCGCTGTTTAAACGCGACTCCAGCAGGTTTCACTTGACGATAATGAATCCTCTTGAAGTTTAAATTGCACTGCCAATTACAATTTGCATGGCATTCGGGCGATGTTGCAAGGGTCTTGTTAATCCGCATGCAGGTGCCAATGTTTACGCTGCGGCACAGACAACTGTGGCACCGGCCATCATGGAATGCTCCCAATACGAACGTCGCGCCTCTCCCAGTGTCGAGCGCTATTTCAAACTCCAGCCATTCTCAAGCTGCTACTGAATGAAGGCCTCTCCACGCCGTGTCCGTCATGGGATTCTGTGACTCCACTTCACCACGCTGGTCAATGCGGGTTGATGAAGGGGCCGGGGGGCACACGTCACCGATGTTAGCCCTGGCCCGGGACCGAACTCGGGCGGCTGGGATTAGTCGTCGCCATGATGCTCGACTCGTAGCTACCCACGGCTACGATTAGACACAGTCACCCACGGCTACTTGCTGCATCCCAACAAGTTCGCCAATCGAGCTGAGCACCCGACGGCCAAGGCCCTCGTCCCCGTCGCCAGGTGTGAGGAGCCAACCGAAACTCGGAGGAGCAAGAGCGTCGGATGGAGCGTCGGATGGAGCGTCGGATGGAGCGTCGGATGGAGCGTCGGATGGAGCGTCGGATGGAGCGTCGGATGGAGCGTCGGATGGAGCGTCGGATGGAGCGTCGGATGGAGCGTCGGATGGAGCGTCGGATGGAGCGTTGGATGGAGCGTCGGATGGAGCGTCGAGCGGAGCAGCGGAGCGCGTCGAGTCCCCCGCGGCGGCGAGGGGGCCTCACCACGTCTGGGAGCATCTTGACGGCCAGGTCGTGGATGGCCTTGCCCTCGATGCACAGCGACGAGATGATGAACACGACGCCCAGCACCACGCACGCCCTGCGGCGGTGGCAGCAGCACGAGCGTTGCGGACAACAAGAGGTTAAATAAACGTTTGCATTGGCGGATTCATGAACCCTCTTGCCAGCAATGCAATATCCTGGCCATGTGTGTGTGTGCACGTCAGTGTGTAAGCGGTGTGCATGCAAGCCACGTCTGTTTGCTGAAAGGAAAGGACAATGAGCCTTTCCATCAACTTGTCTACAAGGTAAATATTTCCCTTTTTGGCAATTGTGTAACATTTGCTGCACGGTTGCATTTTACTCAGATAATGAATGTTCCCTTGTAGCTGTGTATATTTATCGAATTTCCTGAAGCGCATATTCTTGGTAAAATAAATACGTATACGCAAGCTACAGGGGCAATTGTACTTGCATCATCATTGCAATTATTTATTCAAAATATCACAATAAGAATAATGATGAGCTGGAGTAGTGATGATGGTAATTGTGGTGGTCATAATAGTGGTTGTGATGCGGGTGATGGTGCTAATGGTCATGAATTGTGAGTGATGATACACACCACGCACAAGCACACACCACGCACATGCACACACCACACACTACACACAGACAACACATCCCACGCCACGCACAAGCACACACCACGCCAATGCACACACCACGCACACCACGCACACCGACCCACATGTACTCCCGCATGGCAGAGTGCACGGCCGCCGCGTTGCTGTAGCGCCACGCCACGATAGCAGAGGACAGCACGTCGAGTAGAGCGTCGAACTGTGCGGTGAGAGGCGGGGTGGGGGGTGGGGAGTGGGGGGGTGGGGGGTGGGGAGTGGGGGGGTGGGGAGAGGGGGGGTGGGGGGTGGGGAGTGGGGGGGTGGGGAGTGGGGGGGTGGGGGAGTGGGAGGGGTGGGGAGTGGGGGGGCGAGGAGTGGGGGTCGGGGGGTGGGGAGTGGGGGGGTGGGAAGTGGAGAGGTGAGGGGTGGGGAGTGGGGGAGTGGTGGCTCATGTCAGACAAACAACGGCAGCAGTGGTGATATTGAAACGCTGCGGCGTTGGGCTGATGATGATGTAAGTATTTTTGAGAACGTGGCGTTACTCAGGCGGATGAGAATATGAGCATATTCTTTGGGTCTTTCGGTCAAGCCACGTAGATGGAAAAACATAATAAAAAATATCACGACGTTTCGGTCGCAGCACAAACAATCGTCATCAGGTGAAAAAAATAGCAAGAGAGCTGCTGAGGCAGGCTGCTAACATCCTGTCTCAGGGAAACGTCGTGATATTTTATTTATTTTTCTATCTACGTGGCTTCACGGAAAGACCAAAAGAATATGAATTCCTGCAGTCACGAAAGCTTTAGGTCAATATGAGCAGAGTTGTGTGGGAAGTTGGCAGTCGTGGTGCTGTGGATAAACTGGCTCAGGCCCGAGGAATGTGTAATTTCCACTCCTGGATGTGGGCGCATGCGTGATTGACTTGATTCACAAGAGTGCCTGATAACAAGTATTTATATTTACTTTAATGGCGATGTATGTACAGCGTGTTGAACTTCTTTTCCACCGTACGTAGCCAACCGTGCAAATCGGAGATTATTAATGCCCCATGCTAGTTTGAGCCGAGAGGCGTGTATGGCTTTATTACTTTCTACGACACAGTAAAGAGCTTTGTCTCTAAGTCACGTGCTACGAGTTTAGTCATCATCTGGCACGTAAAGCGTGTAACGACTTACTGCATTTGGAACGGAGAAGACTGTTTAACAAAGATAGGTGGAGCACTTATTCATGCATTGAGATTATTTACATTACTTCGCTGCGGTCAATTTGCACAGGATAAGCAACTTTGGAGAACGATCGTTTGCAACCAAATAAGTGAATGCCTCAGTGGGCTTTGCCTGGTATGATGGGAATGGTTTAGATTTTTTTTATATATTTTAGGTGATTTAGTTTACCTTTCTTGTACTGTACACTACTATCCTGTGTTTGCAGTGATTGTTGTTGTAACGTTCTGACCTGCCCCGAATGGAAATCTGTGAAAAAGAGCTTTATAGCTCATTGGATTCCGCCGGTATAAATATTCTGATTCTGACATGCGTGGGCGCTCGGACTGGAGCTGGGATCGCCTGCTCTCTGCGCGCGTGTCTCTCTCAGCACATCGCTAATCTCCTAAAAAATATAAAAATAAACAATAAACCTCCAAGTGTCCATCTTTACGTCAACAAATATTTCTGAACAGCCAAGATCTCCTGGGAGTGCATCATTTCAGAAACTTTATTCAAGACGAGCCAAGCACGGGTTTTGACACGCAGTGTCTAATCAGCAGTCAGACTTGTCCGAATCTAAATCGGAATCTGTATCTATCAAGGAGATATCCGATGAGCTACGATGCCCTTTTTCACAGGCGTGCAGTAGGAACTGCTGGTGAACTGCCATTCTTACAGACAATGACCCTTCTTCCACATTGCGCTTGATACACTCGGTCATTTATATTCTCTACAATGACGCTCATGATTATTTTGAGTTATCCTCAACCGACTGTGTTGTTATGCAGTGGTTTTAAGTTTCTGCATTTCTACACGTGGATTGTGGAGTCATTCATCCAGCAGTGGATGGACCAAGGCTGACGATAACGGTGATGATGTCCTCTATACGCACGATCATCATTGCCTCGAGGTAGTTTTGCCCTTGGCAGGTGAGTGAGTAATGAATAATTATTTTTCAGAGTAATATTTTTAAACAGATTACAGCTAGCTCTGTTGAAATATGACTTTTTAAATGAATATATTTTCATTGTAGGCTGCTTATGAGCGCATTATTCTCGACAGCTACTGCACACTTGAAAACGCTTGTTGCACGTATTCACAATGGATGAGTACACGCGACAATTTTCCATTTTCTGACCACTCTGCTCTGGCTCCCCCATGTCTAACAGTAACCATGGATACCTGTGTCTAACAGTAGCCATGGAGAGCCTTATCCATTAGTAGCCCTGGGGATCGCGGCGACACGGCTGCACAAAGTTGTGTGGCCAGCTGCCACTCTGCCCCGTGCGTCCCACGTGCATGAGCCCTGGGAGGCGTCGCCGCCCCAGCGCGCTTCGTGATGCCTCCGCGTCGCTGGGGCGTCTCCACGCGGAATTGGAGGAGTGTGACCGCGTGCGGATGATGAAATACATTGGCAGCTTTCGGGGAGAAATTAAATATCCGAGATCCCATTCAACTCCCTGTTTGTTCACTATCGTGAGATGTTGTGGCATTCATATGATAAAAATAAATATATACTATATAAATAACTTACAGTGCTTTGTCAATCCACTGATGCATGAATTTTCATTGAGGGTTGTTTGACCATATTTCACCATCCTGAGTTAGCGATTAGTGAAGAGGGAGAGGGACTGGTTCAGGTGTCGCAGACGTTACCCATGTCCGGAATTCGAACTCAGGTGCCCGCTTCATAGCAATGCTCGCCTGCTCACTCTTCACCAGCCCGCTCCCTCCACGAATCGTTCCCCACCCCGTAGCCGTGGCTGGTGCTCGTGTTGTTGTGTGGGTGCGGACTGTGGTTGCGCTTGGCTGTGGCTCTGTATTAGTGTACTCACGCCAAATCCAAACGCTGACGCACTGGAGCGCATAGCAGACACCGCTGTGAAGGGAACACATTGGTGCACACTGCATTGACAGTTCACGGACGATCGAGGCAATCGTTGTCAGCCAACACAAAGGCCACCGTCGCCTTTCCAGCCCCGTGCTGATTCGTTACACAACGCACCAGGTACGCGTTTGAGTCATCCTTAGGGAGGCCCAGGATCGCTTCAGACATCCCGCGCCACTGATGTTCGCCGTAGCCGTAAACCGAACGTGGATAACCAGCCAGATGTGTAGCCTATTGTACACACCACGACACTACCGCTCGCCACACAAAACAAAGATCCCCAATGCAGTATCGCCTTAACAGGGGTGGTGTGGCCAGTTCCACGCCCGGCCGCCTTTGTCTCCCAAGTGCTGATGTTCACACATTGTACCAGGTACTCATGTAAGTCTGAGTACTGACAGGAGGGAGACCCAGGGGACCGGTTCAGACAATCGCCACTGTCGTACTGCGAACGGGAATGGAACTCGGGTCGCCGGGATAAAAGCGCAGTGCGCTAAACACCGCTGCTTTAACACTTCCCGGACACACACAGACACACACCCACTAATCAGAGTCATATGTGCAATCACGGCCAGGTGGCAGGGTCGTCCATCAGCGGCAGGACGCACGTGGACGAATGAATCTCGACGAGATGCGGATGGGTTTCGTGCACGCGTCGTTCACGAGGAGGGGGGCATCCTCCGTGCGCTCTGCCCACCACGGCGAGCACGTGGTTGTTGATGTGGCACGCCGATATATGACGGGGTGAGTGTGTGACGAGTGAGTCGTTTGGAGCGCGCGGCTTAACGCAATGTCAAATCGTATTTGTTGACAGTCCTGCTACGTTGGAAGGGGTACGCAAGCAAAATAAAATAAAACAAAACTCTACACCGTGACCTAAAAAGTAAAAAATAGGCGACGTTTTGGGGAATGGCCCTCATATATTAGCATATTGTACTCAATAATACATTATCCTATCATATATATCTCGCACCTCCGATTAGCACTGCTGGCTACATACGGTGCCAAAGAAGTTACACATACATAGATCATCGGTGATTCATAAATAATTCACCTGGAGTGTGACACAAAAGTCAATAAAAAGCCAGAAAAGCCCCGGGCATCTCTCTACTCCGAAGAAGAACAATTGCCAGAAACGTCAGCCTATTATATATATACAAAAACATTTTTAAGACAGCGATAATGACTAACAATGCGAGTTTCTTGTTTTCAATTTATATTTGCGTGCCTATTCTTAGGTGTTTTCGGTAAAGTCACGTAGGTAAAACATCAAAATTAATAAAAAGAATAAAATAAAAATAAAGATCACGACGTTTCGGAGGCAACACAAGTCTCCGTCATCAGGTGGGACAGTCACAGCCAGATCAGCTGCATCAAGTGAGGCAATGATTCAAGATGTAATCCCTTAAAAGCGAGTTGAGGGGGGGGAGGAGAGGGGGGGGCTCATCAGAATGTGGTAGCCAATGAATGGAAAGTATCGGGAGAGAAGGGCCAACAAAAAGGTGGGCCCTTCTCTCCCGATACTTTCCATTCATTGGCTACCACATTCTGATGAGCCCCCCCCCTCTCCTCCCCCCCTCAACTCGCTTTTAAGGGATTACATCTTGAATCATTGCCTCACTTGATGCAGCTGATCTGGCTGTGACTGTCCCACCTGATGACGGAGACTTGTGTTGCCTCCGAAACGTCGTGATCTTTATTTTTATTTTATTCTTTTTATTAATTTTGATGTTTTACCTACGTGACTTTACCGAAAACACCTAAGAATATGATTCCTTGCAGTCACGAAAGCTTCAAGTCTAGAATTTGCGTGCCTGTACAACACTAGAGACAGGAAGAAGCGCTCACTGATCAGGGGGAAAAGCAAATCAGAGAAATAATATAAACCGTAGAGAAAAATAAAGTGGGCTTGGGCAGGCAGGCCACATCATTGTTAGAAGGACGAGCCTGGTGATGGAATAGCAGGCAAAGCAACGAACATGCTAGAGAAGACTATCACAGGAATGAGGCGACGAGCTAAGATCATTAACCGGCATGAGATGAACTTTGGCATCGCAGCGCCATTTGGTAATGGCGTGAGCCCGAGACAGATCTTCATTCAGCAGTGGAAAGACCATAGCTAATGATGGTAATGATGTACATCACTGGCAATGGAGCATCTTATTTTTTGTACGGTGTAATGAATAAAGTGCAACTGTGTACACATTGGCGTGCGCGCGCGCACACACACCTACATGCAGTATTCCTGTTCTACTTTCCAGCACATCTCGATTGTGAGCTATTCTAAGCTGTTGTTCTGTTGCGCGAGCCTTGCCCGGGAGCAACATGTGCCGTGATGGCCGTGCGGGCAGCAAAAGGAAGTTTCGAGAGGGGTCGGGGGGGTAGGAGACCGACCAGGGACCACAGTGGGAGTCTAGGGGTGGGTGGGTGGGGGTCTGGGGGTGGGTGGGTGGGGGAGCGAGGCCTTCACCCTCAAATCTCATCCCAGTCGCTTGAAAAATACAACCCACGCAGGCAGCCGTCATGTGATATCGTCATGTGATATCGTCATGTGACATCGAGCAGCACGGCATGGTCGTGACCAGTGAGGCCATCCCTGGAATTGAGTCCGTGGGCCAGAACAGAAATCAGTACCACCCGGGGTAAGACCGATTCAATGCTACCGATGTATTTGTACGACCAATGCGAGTGAATTATTTGACAACCTCACTCATTTCAGAATCAGAAGATGTATTTGTACTGGAGGAAGCTGATGAGCTATAAAGCTCTTTCCCACAGATGTCCAGTAGATAACCATCATAATTCACTGGTATTGGCCACATAAGGAAACTGGAAACGCGAAAGTCATGCCACCTCAGGTTCTGTTGGGTTTAATTTGGCACAGGTAAAGCACATTGGGCAATACGTACTTATTTCGATGGGGGCCTGGTTACACTTTTGGAAACCTGGCTACAGCCAAAAATAACACGAACAAAAGAATAAAAACGACGACTGGACATGGTGAAGTTTCCAAATGGCAAGGCCGTGCAGTTTGATGAATTGTCAGAGTTGAAATCACGAATTAGACCGATTTTAAGAATTGATTGTTTGTTCCCCCATTGTTTGTGCCATTTCGTTTACCCAGGGCACTCTTGCAAATGAGACGCAGGCTGGTCTCTTGAGTTCTCATCTCGTTAAATAAATTTAACTTTAAACTTGTACTGCCTGTCTCGTATGCTCAATATGGTTTCGCCTTGCAGATAATTTCCATATAATGCCGATAAATCGCATATCAATTAACAGACGCATGATTTGTTGCTTGCATCACGAGCGAAATAATTAATTTCACAAATGGGTGAATCCTCGCACGCCGAGTGGCCAGCCAGTTGAGAGAGCGCAAGTTGGAATTGTACCGATTAAAAAAACATTCATATTTATATCCATCGATCTATCTCGGAAAGCCTCATCGCTCAAGTAACCACCACGACCCACCCACACGGGGTGGAGAAGCCCTTCATTAGGTTCTGGCAAGTTGCAGTTTCGCAGCGCAAGACGCCCAAGCACCAGCACAGTGCAGGAGATGCACTCACGACGGGATGACGTCTTGGCGTCTCGCCAGCTGCAGGGAACATCTTATGATTATTTGAATGGGGAAAAAAGTGTCCGCGTAAACTCACGCTTGTCAGCCACGTGCACTTGATATTCCGCACGCGACTGCGGGGTTTTGGCAAGGTTGGGGCGCTCGGTGAGTGGGTGTCAGCCATCCGGTCTGTTGGGTTTTGGAGTAATCTCGCCTCAACGGAATAACAGAAACAAAAGGAAGACTTTCGTTTCGTTGCGCTACGTGTGGTTGTGAATAGAAGGCTATGTGGATGTGTATTGTGTGCAGTACGTATATGTTTGTTAATGCATTACCATGAGAAGGTGAAGCGGTGGTTTGCGCGCTGTCCTACGAAACCGGCAGTCTGAATTCGATTCCTCGCCAAGGTTGACGTCAGTGGCGAGTCATTTGTGAACAGGTTCTGGACCTCCCCTAGGTTGGGTCAGCCTTAAGTGAGTACCTGGTGTGTGTCAACGTCAGCATTAGCGAGACAAAGGCCGTGGTGCTCGCCTCGCCATCAGGCGAATGAGGGTTCATTGTGCGCGGTGGAGCTTGGATGCTGCACCTGCCAGTCACCCTCTGTGTGTTGTGGCCTTCGTAACCTGGGGCGTGGGCCCTCCTCTTTGCAGGGTTAGGGCTGTGTGGCCTGCACTGGAGCCCACCACAACAGAAAGGTTGAGAACCACTGGTGTAAGCAGTTGCTGTGTTCAACACCATAACCCCAAAGCAGCTGGTTAACCAGTGACTAGTGATAGCCAACCAGCCACTAGTACCAGCCAAGCAGCCCCTAGTGATAGCCAACCAGCAACTAATACCAGCCACTAATACCAGCCAAGCAGCCCCGAGTGATAGCCAATCAGCCACTAGTGATAGCCAACCAGCCACTAATACCAGCCACTAATACCAGCCACTAATACCAGCCAAGCAACCCCTAGTGATAGCCAATCAGCCCCTAGTGATAGCCAACCAGCCACTAATACCAGCCACTAATACCAGCCACTAGTACCAGCCAAGCAGCCCCTAGTGATAGCCAACCAGCCACTAATACCAGCCACTAATACCAGCCACTAATACCAGCCAAGCAGCCCCTAGTGATAGCCAATCAGCCACTAGTGATAGCCAAGCAGCCCCTAGTGATAGCCAACCGGCCACTAATACCAGCCACTAATACCAGCCAAGCAGCCCCTAGTGATAGCCAATCAGCCGCTAGTGATAGCCAAGCAGCCCCTAGTGATAGCCAACCAGCCACTAATACCAGCCACTAATACCAGCCACTAATACCAGCCAAGCAGCCCCTAGTGATAGCCAATCAGCCACTAGTGATAGCCAACCAGCCACTAATACCAGCCACTAATACCAGCCAAGCAGCCTCTAGTGATAGCCAATCAGCCACTAGTGATAGCCAACCAGCCACTAATACCAGCCACTAATACCAGCCAAGCAGCCCCTAGTGATAGCCAATCAGCCGCTAGTGATAGCCAAGCAGCCCCTAGTGATAGCCAACAAGCCACTAATACCAGCCACTAATACCAGCCACTAATACCAGCCACTAATACCAGCCACTAATACCAGCCAAGCAGCCCCTAGTGATAGCCAATCAGCCACTAGTGACAGCCAAGCAGCCGCTAGTGATAGCCAACCAGCCACTAATACCAGCCAATAATACCAGCCACTAGTATCAGCCAAGCAGCCGCTAGTGATAGCCACTAGCCACTAGTGATAGCCAAGCAGCCACTAGTGATAGCCACTAGTGATAACCACTAGTGATAGCCAACCAGCCACTAGTGATAGCCACTAGTGATAGCCAAGCAGCCACTAGTGATAGCCACTAGTGATAACCACTAGTGATAGCCAAGCAGCCACTAGCACAAACTCCCCCAGTGGCCCTAATGGGGCTAAGGTGTATGCAGTTACGGGTAGCGCACGCTTACCAACCACATGCTATCGCTACACATCGTTGTGATCAACTAATCAGCCAACCCCCTCCCGCCTCACCACCCCCCCTCCCCAGCTCCGAATCCTTACTGAAGGCGGCGACGGCGAGGGCGAGCGTGATGAAGATGGACAGCCACGAGACGACGAGCGCCTTGCGCCGGTAGTTCTGCGCCTCCTGCGGCTTGAGCCGTTGGCTGCTCTCCAGCAGCCCTGCACCGCACCGCCGAGGGACACCGCCACGCGGATCAACAACCATGGCACAGATCAACAACCATCGCACGGATTAACAACCATGGCACAGATCAACAACCATCGCACAGATCAACAACCATGGCACAGATCAACAACCATGGCACAGATCAACAACCATCGCACGGATTAACAACCATGGCACAGATCAACAACCATCGCACGGATTAACAACCATGGCACAGATCAACAACCATCGCACGGCACCACCGAACAGAGACGGGCACCGCATCGCACGCTTTAAGATGCGCTTCTTCTGCGGCCGTCTGGAACGCTCTTCCTTCCGATGTTAGGACGCCACTGGGAGGTGTGCACCTTTAAATCGTCATCATCATCATCTACATTGACAAACTCGATTCTCTAGAACTGCTTCTTGTGTTTAGTTTGTTGTCCTTTCCCCGCACCACCGATCAGCGCGGTTGGCTACGTACGGTACGAAAGGGGTTCAACATGGTCCTGTGAAAAGAATAACAAGTCAGTACACGCAGGGCCGGATTAAACCAGAGGCTAATAGGGCCTTCGGACCTCATGTTTTGTCGGCTCTCCTTTAGGCCCTTCATTCCATGTTGAAGTAACAGCTAAGTGACGGTAGCACGACCATCGGAAATGTTTAAGTCTTAGAATGACGACATCATTCGTGACTTTGCCACAGGAGCTAAAGCTAGGGGGGGATGAAATGTTAGAAGACATGAGTGTAGTGAGTGATGTATATTTGATGATGTTCACCTTGAGTCGAATACCTTTTTCAATATATATAATATTTTATGACGTCATCTTTTGCAACATGTAAGACTGTACACACTGAGGCTCTTCCTATTATCCTGAGGCCCTCAAACCCACTCCGGCCCTGGGTCCACGGCATTGCTGCTTTGCATTGAACGCCGCTCCCCCGTCTAAAGTCACGGCGTGCTCTGGCCAACGACGTCTGGTAAACCAACAGCATTTGTTGAGCAAGGCCGACTGCTGATGAGACCAAAAATGTCGAAACCAGTGCAGAGTTTTCTTGCCTTAAACGAATTCTGCTGGCTAATATTGGCCTGCAAAGCCAATAGGCGGATGGCCTAATATATGTACGTGTAAAGACAGCATTAAGTTCTGCTTATATACTTTATGCCAATAAAATTAAGAGTTCCCGCACAGCCCATAGTACCTTATTTCGATTATAAGACACACTCTCGTTTATCATATTTTAAATAACAACTTGGACATGCGTATTATATTCTGGTAGGTGTGTGTATGACCATATTTGTGTAACGTTACTGATACTTGGGCACGAGTTTGAGGTGCGTCTTACTTTCCGGAGCATCTTATAATCCAGAACACACGGTAACCTCACGTAGGCCATGTCAACAGCAGAGGGCAGTGCATAGTAACCCCGGTTGTGCTGTATTTCTATGCTTCCACGTGCATGCTTCCTGGCCCTCAACAGCCGCCACTGACCAGCGTGGTGAAGTATGGTCAAATGACCATCACGAGACCAACACGGTTTCCGGAGGCCCTCTTCCAGCAGTGGAGTGACAAAACACCGTGCACGTACAGAAGCGGGGTTTCCACCTCTGCATTATAACAAGAAATGTATGAAGGTGACGTGCTTCAAAAGCATTTCCTAATGAGTAGGTGCTTGGGATAAAGGTTGTCAAATGACCCAAGCTGCTTAAGAGCCAAACAGTCTCGAATTATGATGCACAGGTGGTACCACAACTGCAGTTTGATTAGATGTAACGATTCGCTTCAAGAATAGATACATTATTTTGGAAAAAATCTGGCGTTACCAATTATTATTGGCAGTGGTGCACAAATAAGGTAAATATATAGGTGATAATTTGCGTAATGGTCCTTCTATGCACATGAATGAGATAATATATGCTGGGATATTTTTTGTCTCTGGCTCATTCTGTCTCATCTGTGGCCTACAATCTATTGGACCATCAACCAAAATTCCATCATAAATGTACACATTCTGCATTGTGATCTTCAGAAATTCATTGGCACGTGACCCGAACAATATATCATGAGCATAATAATTAATTTTAATCTGTGATCAAAAGGCGATAACCCACAAGTTGTCCTGAAAATCGGCTTTTGTTGCCAGGCAGCAGATTAAGCAGATGAAACATCAAATATCAGTTAATTGCACAGTCATCTGTGCAGAGATTATAAAAACGGATTATAGAGTGTGCCAATGAAGCTATCATGGGTTGGCTTAATATAAATGTGGGTGATAATTAGGATTGTTAAAAAAGAATTGCAGTTAACCTGTAAACACAGCAAAAAAGTGAAAACCCAGTGACCAGTTTTCCTGGCATATAAAAAATATCTGGAGCAAGAAGCATCACAGTTTTGTTTTTATATTTTTAACCAAAAAAACGAAGAGAGCTGTCACGGTGGTGTAACGGTCAGCACACTCGACTCGCAATGCAGAGGTCGCCAGTTCAATTCCATCTTCCAGTACGGCAGTCGGAACAAATTGAGCAAGTTCCAATCATTACTAAAATTACACTCGGAAACGGTTGGCGGTTCCTGACTTTTGTAACCGTTCATCGATTGTGAAAAAGGGTACTGGTCTACCGCATATAGTTTAACAACGGAAAAAAACCTAAGAATATTAACAACGGGAGTTATAATATTTGTCTAAGGGCACTCCCCCCCCCCCAACGTCACATGCCCCCCTCCCCCCCCCGAAATCGTTGAATTTAAATCCACCCAGCACTGGTGGCACACGCCAATGACCCATCGCTGTGGAAACATCAAGGGGTTGGTCGCTCACACACACATGTGTAAAACTCCATAACCCTCTGGCAAGTGAGGTGACAGAAAGATGGCAGGGCAGCAAGTGGGTTCATGAAAACCGTATGTGCGGACCTTTGAGGGTTGTAACCTTGTGGATTATTTCGGTGTTCTCCAGATTAGTTCCTGCATAAAGCACTCCGTTATGAGGAATTGGCCAAACATCATGATGCATGCTCTCCCTGACACGTTGATCAGGACGTTTATTGGCTGATGGGAGTTTTTATTTGCAAGTAAACACATTATTCCTGGTTTATTATAATTATTTGTTGTGACCACAATCTAATAATACAGTGCACGATGTGTTTTCTAAAGTTTGTAATTGAAAAACGTTTGTAGATGTTTTTTGTGCGGTGGTGAAAATTAGTCGTCTGTTGTTTGCAGGTCAACAGTGTTGATCGCGTTGATGGACTGGATCGTGCCATGTGAATGTGGAATTTCCACCACTGGGTCAGAATGCTCGTCTGAGCAGGGAGACACTAGCTATTGAACCATAATAATCATTATTATTATTCAGCTGATTGAATTCAAATCGCGACACTTGGGGTGCAATTCAACGTATGGTCATATTTGAAGTTGGATAACTCCATGCGCAATTACACATTTAATATTTGTACCACCTCAGGTCAGATAATAAATTGCTTCATCCTATGTAAGCATGTATGTTGAAATTGGAGAATTCATCAGAATTCACCACATTCTGTTGATGATTTTTTTAAAGATTGGTCAACGCTAAATCATACGCTGCGCTGGGGTTTATGGAATTCATGAATCACAGTACGGTAATGTTACAGCATAATAGCGTTACATCATAATAGCGTTACACCATAATAACATTACACCATAATAACATTACACCATAATAAAAGACGACATGCAACGTATCCTGTGAATCCAAAGCAGTTATTCAACTTGTCAGTACCACGTGCTTACACTTCGTGAGCCACCGGACTGCGCTGTCGGCTGCTCGAGTTACCCCCCCTGCCCCCTGCCCCCCAGGCACCTTCAGCGCTGCGTGCCCGTGATTTTGTTTGTCAGCATCACGGTCTTGACCTTTCCTGACCTTTTCCTCGCGAGAATTTCCGAGAAAGTCCTACTCGCAAGGATTTCTGGGAAAGATTGCCCGGCCTGATTTGTAATGAAAACTCGAAGAACTACAAATAAATATCTTCTTGGTTCTTTCGGTAAAGTCACGTAGAAGGGAAGTAATAAAATAATAAAAATAAAACATAATAAAACAGTGAGAATTGTTTGATTATGTTTTATTTTTATTTTTATTATTTTATTACTTCCCTTCTACGTGACTTTACCGAAAGAACCAAGAAGATGAATCCCTGCAGTCACGAAAGCTTTAAATCGAAATTTTATTATGTTTTATTTTTATTATTTTATTACTTCCCTTCTACGTGACTTTACCGAAAGAACCAAGAAGATGAATCCCTGCAGTCACGAAAGCTTTAAATCGAAATTTTATTATGTTTTATTTTTATTATTTTATTATTTCCCTTCTACGTGACTTTACCGAAAGAACCAAGAAGATGAATCCCTGCTGCAGTCACGAAAGAAGCTTTAAATCGAAAAATACAAATAAATAAATTACGGAAATGTCACTTTTTTACCGACTTGAGTTGTCCACCGAACTCGACTTCAGGCCGACTCGTGGTGGACTAACTTAGCTGCATGTCAAGCCTTGGTGTTCGTTGTACATTTTGAAACAGGTTTATAAACCACAGGTGGTGATTGTAAACGCTGACCACTGCAATTATATCACATATTTAGTCGCTACCGGTTAAAATGGTACCCTCCACAGGTTGTCACCAACTTCTGTTAATTCTCAACAAGCCACATTGAGACCAGGCTGACACACAAGCACACAAAGGTCTGGCAACGTGTCCTGTCCACGACAAAAAATATTCGCACACTTTTCAACAGCAACAACAAATGTTATAAAATTACGATTCTTAATTATGTTTTCAAAATGTTCCGCATGGTATTTTTTTACGTGCACGTTTGTGTTTGTTTACACTTCGTGTAATTTGCTGTTTCACGTTACCAATGTGAACCAGGTCTCCACTCAAAAAAGACTTTTGGTCCCAATGGGCTCTCAGCGGCTAACAAAGATCTGCAATTGCAGGTACGGCATCACCCTACCACACGCGCCACCGCACCCCATCAGCACGGCAGCTGAGACGATGGGCAGGCCCTCAAGTCCACCTTGTGGAGTAGAGTGTGGGCATTCCCACCGCTCCCAAGACGTCTCTAGAGCTCCGTCTAGCGCAGTGTTCTTCATCGTGCTGCTGTCAAACCCCAATGGTTACAAAAGTGTGGCGGCACTCACGCTGATGATGTCTTATCGGCGTTAGTGCCCCCCCCCCCCCTCTCTTTCAAAATTAGTGAAGAACACTGGTCTAGCGGATGCCCTTCCGCCAGCAATGGCGTGCGTCATCTAATTTGCATGCAAATGCAGGGGTGCACCTTTACCTCCTTCGTGTATGCAACGTCCGGACCACAGTCACAAGGTGCTTGCGTGAGTGGAGCTGCGTGCTGCGCTGTGCACCCCGGTGCGTCACGTCCACTCACCGAGTCTCTCCAAGCTCTCCTCGCCAAACAACCGCGCTCTGCTATCGCCACTTTTCAGCATCATGGTGCCAGGTGTACGCGCCCTTGGGGGTCTCCTGATTGTTTTGTCCTCAGAGCCCGTAGCTCGCTAGTCGCCGTGGCTGCCGGCGGCGCCAATCCACAGCCGCTCACGCAGGGAACTTGGCCGAGTTGGTCTCCCCGCTCGTGGGCCGCGTGTCGGGCGCCACGAGGCGCAGAGATGGCAACGGCGAGAAGATGGGTGGATCGCGGGGGATGGCGCTGATGTATTTATGTAAGTTGCTTACTTATTAATTTATTTATTCGCTTGCTTACTCTTCTTGTAACCGCCTCGCAGCGTCTGTGTACTTATTAAGTTTGAGCGCGGGCAGGGGGGGGGAAGATAAAAGTGACACTCGGGCTCCAAGAATTTCTCTTCGGGGCCTTGCACCGACGAGCGAACAGCGCTTGCCACGCGCGCACAAATTGCATTCCGAATCGTTCACTCCGGCGGCAGGGACCTATCGCATGGGGGTCACTGGATCCAGCTCCACCGAGTCACGCACTCGCAAAGGCCGTCCACGCCGCTCTAATTGCTGCCTTGCTGCACTTTGGCAGAAGCGGAGCTCCTCTTTCGGCACGAGCCTCTAGCTCCCAAATGTTTTTTTTCGGGTTATTAATGACCCTGAATGTGTCCGGTCTGCTCAGATCTCAAAAGCTAAACGGAGTTGACCCTCATTAGTACTCGGCAGACAACATGTGCCTGCGAACAGCACGTGTTGAATAATGCTTGGGTGAGCGAGATGCCCAGGAGATGTGAACATACAGATGTGAATTATCAAACACAATTACAAATGTATTTTGTTTAACCAGGTGATAAATCAAGGGACCAGAATAAGTTTAAATTATAATTAGTGACCTGGGGCATTAGTCCACCAATTTTGACCCTAATACCCGCACGCAATACGAAGGACATGAGGGGATCTTTAACGTCCACTGTTAAAACTGCTTTCTAGAACTGCTTCTAGTCTTTAGTGTTGTTGTCATCTGCATGGCTACGTCCGATACGCCTACACGTGGCACGTGTCGTCTTTCCGTGGCTCTTACATCCGCAGCGGCAGCAGCAGCGGCGCTGACGAGGGCAGTCGTTGGGTTCTAAGCGGGAACCTCTGAAACAAGCGGCAAACGCGCTGCTGCTACTGCTGATACTGCTGCTGCTGGGCCACATCACTAATTGCTCGAGCTTTTCATGTCGCCCCCTCGTGTGTGTGTATGTCTGTGTGTGTCTGTGTGTGTCTGTGTGTGTCTGGTGGGGAGCGGTAGTGCAGCGGTTAGCGCGTTGCGCTATGAACCCGGCGACACGAGTTCGATTCCCACTCACGGCCAACACCAGTGACGATTATCTGAACCGGTCCCGGGCCTCCCCTAGGTCGACTCAGCCTCGAATGAGTACCTGGTGCGGTGTGTAAACATTGCCACAAGGGAGACAAAGGCGGTCGGGCGTGGTGCTGGCCACCCACGCCCTCGTGTACCGTTCTGGCCTTCATAGGTGCTCGCTAACAGCACTTGCCCCTACAGTCTGTTAAGGCTATATGGGGGATCTTTGTCTTGTGTCTGTGTGTCTGTGTGTCTGTGTGTGTGTGTGTGTCTGTGTGTTTTCTCCAGCTACTCCCGTTTTTCCTCTCACGTGCCCAACACTCCTCAGTGGAATTGGCCACACGTCTCGGCGTAGCAGGACGCCTCCTGACAACAACATGAAAACGAGTCTCCAGACCGAGGCTTTTCTGGGTTAAATAAAAGCCCCGTTATTATAATTTACCACGACAGCGGGCCGAAAGTCTCGGCGACTAATTGCTCGCGGATGGAATATATCAAGCGAATCGGAGCTCTCGTCGTAGCGGCAACGAATTCCACATCGCCGCGTCGACTTCTACAGCGAAAACAGTCGCGCGACGCATCACCGCGGGGTGTGGGGGCGGGGGGGGGTGCTGGTGATGGATGTGGCATGGAGAGAGCCCCCCCCACCACCACCACCCCCACAGCCACCAGAGTTATATAACCACGAACACGCTGTGCATCATTACTAACACTCACAGCTACTCACTGCATGGTGGGGAGGTTCGTTCCCGTGACTTTCAAACACCTTCGGTGGGGGGGGGGGCACGTTCGGGTTGCTGACACTAATCTTTGGTCACGCGAGAGGTCTGCATGTAATTGACGGCTCAGAACTCCTTTAAAAGACAACAAATTACTGAGTGGTGTTTACATTCATAAAGCAGCGTTGTTGTCAGGTAGGAGACATCCCCCTCTAGGAGCCGATGAGTGCGGCCAAGGTGCAGGTTCGCTATCGCCCGCGGATGTTTTTTTAAGTGGTAGAGCCTCATGGGGCCGTCTGGAATGAACTCCCGCACCTCGTATAAGGAGCTCGCACTGTCCTGCAGAGGCCTGCAGCTTCAGAGAATATTGCAATAGACCTGACGAATATTCACAAGGTATTGTACCCGATACATGGTACAAGATTGTACCCTGCACATAACGTCGTACTCAAATAGTAAATGTTGTGGGTTTATTCTCCAACACACCGGTGTGCTAAACGAGTAACTAATTGGAACATCTTACCAATTTGCTGTGTCGTGTGGTGGCGGGTTTAACGGCACATTTATATTTACGCGATCTTACCCAAAACATCCCTCTATTATGGATAAGAAACAGGATAAAGGTCTCCCCATGCAGAGTCGGTCGTGGGGGTGGGGGCTTGTGTACCAATACTTCCACACGCGCTGGCCACGTGCGAGTTCGTGCATGAACGGGTGCTCGGGAACTGGCTCATGCGTCACTACCACTGGTGTTAGCCCAGCTCGGGATCGAACTCGGGTAGCCGGGTGCGTAGCTCATTGCGGTAGCCACTGTGACAGCACTCCTCTTATACATGTCGATATGCACCCCATACATAAAAGTCTGGATGGCTTAATTCAAAGTCGACGAAGAGATCTGAACAAAGATAACATTGGACATATTTAGTGGGGAGGGGTGGGAGGAGAGAAACACAGCTTGGCTTGATGATGAATTCCGACTGATAGACAATGAACTCCCCCTGCGGGGAAACTTCGAGACGTGCAACAAGTTCTTCGCGTTGATCGTTCGCACCCACGGGCCCGTGACATTTTGCGGCCGGATTCCTCTCCTCCTCCTTCTTGGCGGCACTCTCGCCCCGTCATCGCTCGCCAAGAGAGCCACCGGTGCGTAAAGTTCCCTGTCGGTGCGAATCATTAACCCCGAAGCGCATCGTCCAAAACTCCCAGCATCATAAATCCCCGTCCCATTCAAGGCGGCCGCAAGCAGCGCGGACGCGAATCGTCGAGTGAAGCAGCGGCGACGTGTGGAGTGCACGAGGTTTGGCAATGCGCAAGTGACACATCTGAGACAATGAACGCACAATGACCAGCGTGGTGAAGTATGGTCCATCAACCCCAGATGGTGGCCGCTAAATGGGGAGGACTTCATCCAGCAGTGGGTTAACAACCATTATGAGTATGATCGCTGTGCTTACATCGTGAACATGTGTGCAGCAGTGAGATATCCTGGACGATCTATTTATAGATAACCCACTGATTTCGAACGATCCTCTTTGTTTTCGTCTCAATGGCTGATTGAATATGGCGAATGTCGTGGCTCCGTATGTTAGAGAGGAGAGCGTTAGAAGACTGGATACGTGAATTCAGATTGGTGGGAACGCGTGCAGGTGTTTGAAACAACAAGTTATTTTCTACATAGCTTAGTGGGGTACCTATAAATGGACCACCCAGCATATATGTAAACACAACATTGAGTGATGTAATCTCTTAGGAGCACACGGCGAGAAGCGGTCTGCGTTAGGCGTGAGGATTCTTTGCCGCAGAGATGCGTTGGCCTGTGTACATGTCCCGCATGGTGCGTTTAGCAACCATGAGGCACGTGCAGCAGCAGCAGCAGCGTGTACATCGGTGAGCTGGGAACGACGCGTTGTGTGGTGGGTGAGTGGCGAGGAACTTGGGGTTGGGGTCACTCTGGATGACTGCGATGAGACGGCTGTGCGAGGCACCTGTCTGGAGCCACTCGGGCCCATCCAGGTGCTGAAGGGGGTCCAGGGTGAGCCCGGGGTGGGGTTTGCTGCCCGCCTCTCCCTTGGGGCCCTGCCCATTGCTCTGGCCGGCAGCTTCCATCGCCTCCCGGAGCTGTGGAGGCAGGGAACAGAGCGCTGAGGGGTCCGGTCTGCGGCGAGCTTCGTCTCACGCCAACATGTCCGTGCAGCCCCCATAGAGAACAGGGCTGGTGACAGCAGCAGCACCGTTAGCACCTCGGACTACCACGGTTGGCTACGTATGGTGCGAAAGAAGTTCAAAATACATACGTAATAATCATATACTGCATTTATATCACCTGCAATGACAAAACCCGGAGCGGAGCTCACTGCTACTGGAACTGCATCCTTGGCATGGCCCTGCCTCGACTATTTTGCAGTGTTTTCTTTTCCATCATTCACGCTCTAATTTGCTAACCTCTGCATAACGTGGCTGCAGCAATGAAACAGACAACAGGAGAGCTGCTTTGGAATAGGGCTACTAGATCCAAACTAAATCAGCAGTGAACCCTGTCCACACGATCAACTAACCACGCTGCATGTGGAATAACATAACGTAACTGCACAAAATTGACACTAACGTGTATTTCCAACTGTTCGTCAATGAAAACCTCCCCGAATCTCAAAGCTCGTTTTGCTGGATTGTCCTGTGTTTGTGATGTCTGTCCAATACGTTATCAATTGTTTGGATATAAGCTACACAATGTAAGCGTAGGGTAATACATATTTAGCAAAATAAACAATGTCTCCTTCACATATGAGTCTTCACATTAAAACAACTAATTCTTACACAACCCGTCCGCCGCACGGCCTCATGGGAGTGTGCAACTTCAGCGGCATTTTTTTTCAAAAACAAGCAACTCTCTGGACCGGTCTCAACACTCAGCGTTGAATCGATGCTGGTGAACTGCCGCTGTTACAGGTGAGGACCCTCTCTTTACTGCCAGAGGGCCCTGCGGCCGATGGGGTTGTGTAGAATTGGTCGTTGGGCTTGTGACGGTTTCTTGCAGCCCTCTCACAGTTGGAGCTTGCGGCCGCCGCTCGTTTTGCCTCGACTCGCGCAACACCATCGCCTCACTGGCGTATCGACCAAGAGCGGCTATACGAAGCCCTCGACTTCGCCAGGTCGCTCGACATTTCACGTGCTCGCTGATAAAGATGAATTGCACCGTCGCTGACAGGCAGGGAACGCGATGTCACCGCGGCACCAAGACGGGGAGTGGGGGGGGAGCTTCAATTGCCAACGAGGAGGGAGACGCTTGAACACGTAGCAGGCTTTCGCGACCAATACCATCCACAATCGAGGTGGTTTTGGGTTAGAACGTGTAAATATATAAATGTTGTGTCGTTAAACCCGCCACCACCCGACACAGCCAACTAGTAAGGTTTGTCACGTAAACAGAACGTGACAATTCGTCACGAGTACAGCACACCGGTGTGTTGGAGAGCTAATTCACAACATTTACAATCTTGACTCTCGCATACCAAGATTGTAAATGCTGTGGCTTGGCTCTCCAACACACAGCCGGTTAGTGCCGTACTAGTAACGAATTGGCACGTTCTGTTTACGTGACAACCCTTACTTATTGGCTGTGTCGGGTGGTGGCGGGTTTAACGACGCATTTATATTTACGCGATGTAACCCAATAAAAAACAACCTATATTAAGGAGGAAGACGCGTAACACCGCCTTGTGATCTTTCCATGGGAGTCATAAAGTCAGCAACAACGAACACTGGACTCGCTCTCTCTCTCGTGACGTCCCTGCTGTGTAGCTGATGGCGAAGGTGCAGGCGCGGCGCTGCAGTGGCCTGCTCCTCGCACGCTGCTGGCGGAAGCCCTCCGCTAGAAGCAGCTCTGGAGAGAACATCTCTCGAGGGAGTTGTTTTTCTTGGCCTACTCTTCCGCGCTGGCAAGGCGTCTTGGAGGAAGTGGGAGTCACCTCACACTTCGCTCCAACGCAAAGTGGCCTGCGGTGGACTCACGTCACGCTGCCGCGGGTGCAGTGCAGAGGTGGATTTGACAGACTTGGCCATCACACCGCAGCAAAGTCCCTGCAGTGTGCTCATGAGCACCCCGCAGCAACACCCCTGTGGTGTGCTCATGAGCACCCCGCAGCAACACCCTGTGGTGTGCTCATGAGCAACACCCCTGTGGTGTGCTCATGAGCAACACCCCTGTGGTGTGCTCATGAGCACCCCGCAGCAACACCCTGTGGTGTGCTCATGAGCAACACCCCTGTGGTGTGCTCATGAGCAACACCCCTGTGGTGTGCTCATGAGCACCCCGCAGCAACACCCTGTGGTGTGCTCATGAGCAACACCCCTGTGGTGTGCTCATGAGCAACACCCCTGTGGTGTGCTCATGAGCACCCCGCAGCAACACCCTGTGGTGTGCTCATGAGCAACACCCCTGTGGTGTGCTCATGAGCAACACCCCTGTGGTGTGCTCATGAGCACCCCGCAGCAACACCCCTGTGGTGTGCTCATGAGCAACACCCCTGTGGTGTGCTCATGAGCACCCCGCAGCAACACCCCTGTGGTGTGCTCATGAGCACCCCGCAGCAACACCCCTGTGGTGTGCTCATGAGCAACACCCCTGTGGTGTGCTCATGAGCACCCCGCAGCAACACCCTGTGGTGTGCTCATGAGCAACACCCCTGTGGTGTGCTCATGAGCAACGTCCCTGCAGTGTGCTCATGAGCACCCCGCAGCAACATCCCTGTGGTTGATGTATTTTGTTTTACGTTTCTCCAGTGACTTCACCAGAGCACACATGAAGGTCAATTTAAAATGTAATTTTCTCAACAACTATATAACGAACCTAGTATGCGCTGATATGGAGCATTGCGGATAACAATTTGACAGACACGTATCTCCGGTGGCGTGAGCGGGAGCCTCTGCACATCTCTGCAGAGCGGTTCATGCTGCCCGCCAGCCTGTCGGGGCAATCGCGACAATTTCGAATGGCAAAATCGTTACGCTTTGCTGTTCGTGACGGCGAAATCAATAATAAACGAGGTACGGTCGTCTGCACTGTTAGTATATCAAGATAATAACACGATATGAACACAAAAGAACGAACCAAAAAGTATACAAATGAGACAGCAACACAAAGCCAAAAAGGAATCTATTATCAAATCGCGATCATGAATTGTGGCAATGCATCCATTTCCTGGTGGGCTGAATCCCGAACCTCAGATTAGCATGGTTGGCTACGTACGGTGCGAAAGAAGCTCAACATGTGTACAGACCTACGACCCAGCCACCACTCCCTTCCTGTAGGATGCTCCTTGCCCATAACATCTGGCAGTTCAGCAGCATTCAAGCAAGCCTGACGTGCCCACGTCGTGCCCACTGCCCAACACACTGGCGGTGCTGACGCGGTGATACATTAGGCACGTTTGATTCACGTGACACTTTTATTAATTGGCTGTCGGTTTGAGGAGGGTTTATGACACGCAGTTTTTTAGACGGCCTAACTCAAAAGAAACCAATTATGAATCAAGCCTGGCTCCGCTGACGAGACACTCTATGTCAAAACCTGACAGGGGTTTTGCTTCGACTAAATACATCCTGCTGAATATTACGCACTCCCAGAAGGACGTGGGGCCGATTGGTTGTGTTAACAATCATTTACGTTTTTACGTGAAAGAGATATATTTTCTGTTCTTTTTATATAATCCCTAAGACAACGCTTGTGGTTGTTTTCTTCCCGTGAGGGTCAGTGGGGATGGAGGTGCTCGCCGCGAGGTCGGTGATGGGGAGGTTGCGAGTTGTGACTGCTGCCACCGCAGGGGTGGGCGGTGTTGTTTATGTAACCGACAAACTTTCAGACATTTTTTGCTCATTTTTTTAATAACCCACATGTGCTGTCGATTTGAACTTCCCCATGTTACAACTAGAGACCAGGAGCTTCCGTTGTAGATAAACCTCACATGTATTCATGTGTGGAGGAGAAGATAAGGACAGTGTGTCACCGTATTCTGTGGATTAAGCGCCCTTTTTTCCAAGTATTTTAAAGCAAAATGTGAAGGGTTCGTCTTTTAATCCGGTAGCTGTGTGCGCGAGAGACCAGAGTCGTATAACTTCATAGACACGAGGCACACGTTTTAAGGCGCGTCTTACTTCCACAGATTCTTATAATCCGACGAATACTGAATAGCATACCTGCTGTGTGCGACTTCCCAATGAAAGGAAAACAAAAATATAAATATAAAAAAATAACTCCGAATTGTCACAATTAATCGAATAGCTTGGAATAGGAGGGGGGGGGGGTGAATCATCAGATGCAGAGTGATTCACACCTGACGGTGAAACTTGTCGCCACATTTACCACCCTGATTTTAAAACAAACGAGAAGCAGGATTTGTTGTCCCGAGTAGATGGGAGCGAAGGAGACGACGAGGAGGACGAGGAGGAGGAGTCTGCAGTGACAAGGCCCCGCGATGCTCGCCCCCTTGTGGTGCTCGATCGACATGTTTGTTTGTATGTTGAACTTCTTTCGCACCGTGCGTAGCCAACCGTGGCAATCGGATGCAATGCACAACGTTTGCCAATCTACTGCGGGATGCAGGCCTCCCCGCCACGTGTCGGGAATGGGAGTCTATTGGACTATACTTCACCACGCCGGTCAGTGCGGATTGGTGAAAGAGAGATCCGGTACTGGCTCAAATATCACTCGCCACGGATGTTGATTGACCTGTTGGGAAATTTAACTCAGCTCGTCGAGTTCATGGCAGCGTGTGCGCCATAACTGCTGCTGCTCATGACAATAGGAGTGGCCTTTACTTACCAAGGAGTCTCACTGAAGCTCAAGACTTTTTAAAGAGGGTCCTGCATTGGGATGTTTGGCCAATTCAATAAATGTTTGGCGTGTGGGAGGGTAACTGGAAACCATGGACAAACCCCACGCGTAAGTGGAAACAACACCCGAAGGTTCACACAGACGGACCCACGGGCCTGCTGCTGTACAGATATTTTCTGTCACCTTCACAGCCCAGCGAGTGGTAGCTTCACAAATCTCTACGCGATCCACCAATCCTTGAGTCAAAAACGATGGGACACTGCGCCGCTAATGTTGCTGGGTGCGAGGACTTAAACGAACGACACCGAAGGAGTAAGCGGTTCAATTCAATCACCGAAACACCTACAGTGGCTAGACTCGTACAAGTTGGTATCGATAGTTATTTTCGACGCCAGGAAAGGTTATGCAATATGCTCCCTCGGGCTAAAGGGTCGGAACTAACGAGACAGACAGGAGCGCGGGAGTACAAATACAGACCAAAGCAACGAGACGGAACCTGGCAGACGAGGCAATACAAATGAGACAGGCGTCACAGACAACAAGGACAGACTAGGCACGAGGCAGACGATACAAACGAGGCAGAACAACCCACAGCGGATAATATTCTCAATCAGTAAATAACGAAAACAAAAACATCACGACGTCAACATCGTACAGACAATACCAACGACACTAAACATCATCGGGACTTGAAAAGAATTGTGACTCGAAATCGCTACGATTAATCTAATTGCGCTGGGGGCGAGGGGCGGTAGCCGGCGGGGGGCTATGCCCGTGGCCTGTCACTCAGCGCTGGGGAGACAGCAACGACGGTCCGTGGATCGCCAGAAGAAGGCGGTACAGCAAGTGGACTAATCGCAATCTGTACCCATCTGTATGGGGATAGAGCGTTGCTCCCTTGCGTGCGTGGATTTTATCTGGGTGCTCCGGTTTCCTACCGCTTATATAAACCCCCATTAAACATACCTTCCATAATCACCCAGGAATGTCCTTAACGCTCGTGACGTCACTCCACATCGACCAGCACCCTCATTAATATTCATGAGTAGGTGACGTCCTCCAAATGGTCACCCCCCACCGCTCCTCATTAATAATCATGAGCAAATGACGTCACTCAACATCGACCAGCCCCCCTTATTAATAATCAAAAGCGCTAAGATACCAGTCAGCAACATCACTAAGGAGGAGCGCTTTGAGTTATTTCAATTAAAAAAGAGGGAAGATATCGTCATCCTCTCAGCCGACATGGGCAATGGCACGATCATCATGGACAAAAACGTGTACAATAACAACATTCAGGACCTACTTAATGATGGTAGCTACACAAACATTTTAAGAGATCCCACCAACAGCCTCGTTACTAAAACGAACAGTATCATCACTGATTCAGCTTCATGAATTGAACAGACCAAACGGTTTTCCTTAAAACCTTCTGCTGCTAGACCACCCAGACTATATGGCTTACTAAATATCCATAATGAAGGTACACCCCTTCATCACATCGTCTCCACCATTGGCTCATCCACCTACAAACTGGCCCGATATCTGTCTGAGACCTGGCATCCATTCACTGGTAAGACCACGTCTTCTGTACTTAACTCAGCTCACCTGGCATCGTCAATTAAAGACATCTCACTGTCCCCAGGTGATTTGCTCGTCAGTTTTGATGTAGTTTCTTTGTTCACCAAAGTTCCTGTGCCCGATACCATTGCAATAATTTAAGATTTGGTCCAACAAGGACTGAATGCTGATGTACCAGCTCTGGTGAGACACTGCCTCACCAATACATACTTCACTTGGAATGGAACATTCTACAAACAAACTGAAGACACCCCAATGGGTTCTCCCTTATCTCCGCTTGTGGCCAATATTTTCATGGAAAAAATTGAGATGGACGCCATCCAGGCATCCACTCTACGCCCGTCCTTGTGGAAGAGGCACGTAGATGACACGTTCGTCATTTGGCCACAAAGCCATCACCACAACCGTGAGGAAGGAGCCATCTGAAGATCCAATCAAAACCACCACCTTACCTTACATAGCAGGGATAACCAAAAAGATTTCCAAAATCTTGAACCAACACAAGATCCAGGTCCGATTTAACACAGTGCATAAAATTCGTGACCTGATCCCATCTGTGAAGGACAAGATTCCTGACATGCAATATCCCGGCGTCTACAAACTAAACTGTGTCTGCGGCAGTAGTTACATTGGGGAAACTAAATAACATGCCTCGGAACGTGTTCGTGAACATAAGGCGGATCTGAAACACGGCAGGACCAATACTTCTGCCGTGGCTGATCATTACTTTAATACAGCTGGCTCACTTGAAATGTATTTCTCTAAGACGATTATACTTTACAAGCCGACTGGCTATCAACAAAGATCATCAACCACTTTGGGTCATGAAAGCTGGGCGTACCACTGCACTAGACCTGCCGATCGACTGCGTGTGAGATATCAGGCATTATCAATTCACTGCAGGATGGAAGCATATTTATACGATAACATCCTTCGCCGTGTACAGTGCAGTGTGAACTATATTAAGACTTGGGAAAGTTTCAGGAAATTCCGAAGGACGGTTTTGGAAATCCGCCACTGCGAACCGACAGAAGTGGTGCCATCCTCAGGGACGTTCCCTGCCACAGGTTTTATAATACTGCGATTAATACAAATTGTCATACACCACAGTCCTTATACTAACTCGCCTCCCCTTTGTCATTCAACTCCTGAACCTTTTCATGCCGTATCAGTAATGTGGGTTGTTGGCCATACTTCACCACAGCTGCTCATTGTGGGTTGGTGAATAGGGGGGGGGGCAGGGTAGTTTATATATCGCCACTGATGTTAGCCGTGGTTGGAAATCGAACTTGCTTCGTCGGGTCCGTGACTAAGTGAGCTAAGCAACGCTTCGCTCGCAATTACCCATTAAACAATCATCACGAGACATGGTTTATCCACGGCTGGATGGGTGAAGCCCCCCCCCCCCCCCCCCACACACGACGGGTTATCTCTCGCGGTTTTGCGATGCCACAATCCATCTCTCTCCTGCACACGATACGTATGTCATCGATCTCATCTCCGTGTGTGTTGAACCTCTTTCGCACCATACGTAGCCAACAGCGCTAACCGGCGATCGTCCTCCTGGGCGCGTTCCCTCCGTTGGCTGCGATGTCGTCAACGAGTCTTGTCCAGCGGTCATCACCATCCCTTCTAGCGATGAATCCCACCCAAGCCCAATTACTTTCCTTACATCGCCTTGTTTGTGTTTCTTACCATAGGTAGACTATGAAGAGTTACATCGAATACCGTGAACGAAAGTAATGTGCTTCCACAAAACATCGACAGAATCAATTCCTTATATCACACTTTCGTTATTACAATGGTATCGGGCAAAGCAATTGCATCGAATCGGCAAAACACAGTGCAGAGTACAATCCACTGCTGTATGAATGCATCCCCACGCCGTGCTGGTGATGCGAGGTTCAATGGACCCATCATTCACCACACTGCTCAGTGCCGGTCGGCGAAGGCGTTGGCAGGGGCGCACGGGACCGGTTCGAATATCGGCTCACCACTGGCGTTATCCGTGTCCGGGAATCGAACTCGCGTTTGCCACGTCCCAAGTGCAGCGTGACAATGACCACTGTGCCACCGCTTCCCCACGCAATATGGAATATCACCAAACTAAAAACAAAGGACGAAACTAATTTGAATAGAAGAAAACAAACTCACGGCAGAGACGCGGTGTTGCGGGGAGGCTGCCAACACGAACGAGTCTTGATTCGCTCGGCGAGTTGTAGAAGTGGAGAGAAAAGGCAAAGATCGGTGATCCCGGGGGGGGGGGGGAGAGTCAAACACGGGGAGAGAGAAATCGCGCAAAGTGTGCAGCACACAATGCGCGTGTCGGCTCCGGGGCGGGTACCCGCGGTGCGTGTGTGTGTGCTCGTGTGTGTGTGTGTGTGCGTGTGTGTGCGCGTGTGTGTGCGCGTGTGTGTGTGTGTGCGCGTGTGTGTGCGCGCGCGCTGGCGAGACGTGACCTGTCATGTGGCGGCCTTTCCGCTGCGCTGTAATCAGACAGTGGCAAATTTATTCAGCGATGCACACCACCAGAGGCACACGCAGAGGCGGGTGGGGGGCAAAACTACATCTGCGACTGCCGTAGCCATGCGTATGTGTGTGTGTGCGTGTGCGTCTGTGTGCGTGTGCGTGTGCATCTGTGTGTGTGCGTGTGTGTGTGTGTGCGTCTGTGTGTGTGTGCGTGTGTGTGTGTCCGTGTGCTAGCGCCGTGGGCTGCGAATCTGGCGACCCGAGTTCCATTGCCGCTCACGGCCAGCATCAGCGACGATTATCTGAAATGGTCATGGGCCTCCCCTAGGTCGACTCAGCCTTAAATGAGTACCTGGTACGATGTGTAAACATCGCCACTAAAGAGACAAAGGCGGCCGGAGGTGGTTCCGGCCACCCCGTGTCCACTGTGCCACCGCTGTTCAGGCTATACGGGGGATCTTTGTCTTTGTATGAGTGCATGGTCTTAGTGGGTAGGTACTCGCTCACAACATTTGCCCCAAACAGACTGTTGAGGCTGTATGGCTCCATAGGAGATTATTGCCTTTGTGTATGGCCGGTGGTGGTGCTGGCCAGCTCACAGGTGACATCGGCGCTCTCGCTCAAAGCGCTTGCTCCAAGAGGGGGTGGAGGCTCCACTGGGGGGGGGGGGGGGGTCTTTATCGCGTGTTTTGAGAGCGGTCGCGCAGGAGTTAGCGAAGTGGACAGACAACTTGGTAGCCTGAGTTCGATTCCTGGCAACGGCATACATCATGGTGAAATCGTGGTGATGATTTCAACCGGTGCTGGGTCTCCCCCCTAGGTGTGTTCAGCCTGCAATGAGCACCTGGCCCAGTGCGTGGACATGCGCACTGTGGAAGACAGATGTGGCCCAGCGTGGTTTTAACCACACCAACTCCCGGCGTGCACACACAGGCAACAATGACAAAGACCCCCCACCCCCCGTATGGCCTTAACAGGCTGTTGGGGCAAGTGCTGTTAGCGAGCACCTATGAAGCCCGGGACGGCACACAAGGGGGTGGGTGACCAGCACCCGCCCGGCCGCCTTTGTCTCTCTAGGGGCGATGATCACTGCTGTTGGTCGCGAGCGGGACTCGAACTCGGGTCGCCGGGTTCGTAGCGCAGCGCGCTAACCGCTACACTACCGCTACCCACGCGCACACAACCCCCACTCACCCACGCATCGAATCTCCCCCTGCTGCTGTTTTGTGTATGGGACAGCTTCTCTGCGCAGCGTGCACCTGTTGAGTCAATATTAGGTTTGAGCTACGAGGAGGATGTGGTACAGTGTGGGTTTTGAGTCAGATTGGATTTGAAACTTTCCGAGTGAAGATGCACGGTGTGTACGTGTGCTTGGGGAGGGGTGTCGGAGTGGTGGCGCAGTGAGTTGCAAACTGCGCGATGGACCAGATTATATCTGATTCCCAATCGAGGCTAATAACAGCGTCGAGTGATATTTGTTACGGTACTGGACCTCCCCTAGATCGACTCTACCTTAAATGATTACTTTGAGCGATGTGTTTCCATCACTGGGATACTGGCCACATCACCAACACCTTCCTGTGCCGTGCTCGCTCATAGTGCTTGCCCCAAACAATTAGCTAAAGGGTTTACTTGTTTTTGTTGTCTTAGTGCCCGTGATAATTAACGTTTCTCACTCTCGCTTTAAGTGGTTAGGATACAGTATTCAGGATAAATCCAAGTAAACTGCCGGACGTTTTCATACAGACTGCCTTATAATTTAAACAGTAGCCATTCATATTTCCAGAAAATGTCATACGCCTGTGTAAATGCTTGGGTTAATTGCCGTTACAATCTTGTTTTTTGAAGAGAGCAGAGGGCAGGCATTGCAAATTCGGTTTATGATGGCAATGCCTCCCCATCCACCAAAGCAGATCATGTCAGACTAAGTTTAACCTTGTGCTCTATCGCAGAACATATTATGCTCGCCGTGGCCAACCACTCTTCCTTACAGCAACAAAACTAAGTTACAGTCCTTGGTAAATCCACTGCTGGATGAAGGCCTCCCCACGCCGTGTCGGTCATCGGGGTTGTTTTGACCATACTTCACCACCCTGGTCAGTGTTGGTCGGTAAACGGGGGAGCCCAGGATCGGTTCAGGTATATCTCGCCAGGATATTAGCCATGGCCGGGTATCGAACTCAGGTAATAGTGCAGTGCACAAACTACCACGCCACCGCTCAAAATAAATAAAAAGAAGACACGAGACGTAAAAACTCAAGAGCATTCGCATGCAAGTGCACAAACAATACTGGCGAAGACGCGATGAAGTTAAATGTGGCTTGCTGAATGTTGTCTTGTGACTCCGATCCACGTGGTGGTCAATTACAGTGGTCGCGCTTGTGCCTCGCTGAATGGGCGCCGGTCACGCCGCTAATGCACGGAGTTGGCCGTGCGAAGTCACGCAGCTTGCCCCCCCCACCACCACACACAACACAGAGGATTCCTTTACATCGTTTTAAAATGCGCCTCCGTCAGGCGAGCTCTGCACGATTGCTGCACGGTTGATGTTTGACCGACGTAGAAGTGTGTGCCTCATTCCGTCGTACGGCGCTTGGGTCTGTCTCTTCCCCCCACGCCAATTAAATTCCATGGTCGCTGCTGCAGAGAGTCGTGTTGTCGTGAGACCATGGCATTTCACTGGGAGCCTCTCGCAGAAACAACGTGACCTCACGCACGCTGTAGACACCACAGGACCCCCGGGGGTGCTGCTGTTCACTCATTTGGCGTGGGATGCGTGCCAGAGCACCGTGCCACAACTCGTGATTCCGAAAACAATTTAGAAGCGATCCGATTCTAGATTGCAACATACTGCATAAGAATTGGAGATTTAAAAAAACATGTATTATGAGTATAATAACCATGCCATATTCATTGGTGAATCGATGCATTGTTGTATACTACTCGTGTTACTAGATAACTCAGTGGAAGTTGATGTCTGATATCATTTGAGGTGTCTCTTGCCCATATTTCCCTTCCATTCCTCACGTGCCCTTCAACCGAGGGGTTCGTCTCATGGAGGATGTCGTGAGCCTCGTGTCTGCAACTGTAGCGAATGGAGTGAGAATCGCCACTTTACCCGTCACGTTCAATGTCGTGGGGCTCTGCGTGGTGGGTAGCGCGCTGCGCTTAGCTGCCGACCAGGTCAGCTGCACTCGATTCCCGGCCACGGCTCAAGACGCCGTGGGGAGGCCTCCATCCAGCAGTGGATTGCCAAATGGCTGTGCGTTATTTATGCATTTTGTTCGTTGCCAGTGCGAGTCACTACAGATCGTGACGTTACTCCCATAGACTACCACCAAGCATTACATCATCATCATCAGCCATGATCTATCCACTGCTGGACGCAGGCTTGATTCCGCACGTCATCGCCATCCCTCACGTCCCTACGAAGTCACAATCCATCTCCTCATACCCCCTGCCACTCCTCACGGCAGTCATCTCTCCGTTGGCTGTCGCCCTCCATCCGTCCCACGAGCCGCTCTCGGCCGACGATGGGAGAGGCGTGCGTGGCGGGTTGGATGTTGGGAGATGCTGGAGACTACCCTGCGTCGAACTTCTTTCGCACCGTACGCAGCGAACCGCGCTAATTAGAGGTGCCGGGGGAAGGACGACAAACCCTGAACACAGCGAGCGGCTCGCTGCTTGCTGGCGCTTCCCTGCCGCTGAGGGGGGGCGATGTCGTCCCCGAGGTAGTGGTGGTGATGGTGATGATGATGGTGGTGGTGATGGTGGTGATGGTGATGATGGTGGTGGTGATGATGTTGGTGATGATGATGGTGGTGGTGATGGTGATGATGGTGATTGTGGTGATGATGGTGGTGATGATGGTGGTGATGGTGATGGTGGTGATGATGATGATGGTGATGATGATGGTGATGGTGGTGATGATGGTGATGATGGTGGTGATGATGGTGGTGATGGTGGTGGTGATGATGATGGTGATGATGATGATGGTGGTGGTGGTGGTGATGGTGGTGATGATGGTGGTGGTGATGGTGATGATGATGATTGTGGTGATGATGGTGGTGATGATGGTGGTGGTGATGGTGGTGATGGTGATGATGGTGGTGATGGTGATGATTGCGCATCGTCGAGTTTGGTGCGGAGTGGCCACGGCTGATGATTCAACACATCAGTATTCATAATACAGGGCTTTTTTTTTGGGGGGGGGGGGGGGGTTAGATCGCGTACATATATAAATGTTGTGTCGTTAAACCCGCCACCACCCGACACAGCCAACTAGTAAGGGTTGTCACGTAAACAGAACGTGACAATTCGTCACGAGTACAGCACTAGTGTGTAGTGTATTGTATAGTAGTGTAGTGTATAGTGTAGTGTATTGTGTGGTGTATAGTGTAGTGTACTAGTACAGCACTAACCGCTGGGTTGGAGAGCCAAGCCACAACATTTACAATCCGAGTACGACGTTTCGCCAGTAATTACCACTAGCTTCGTCAGGCGACAGCCAGAGTTGTGAAGTCCACCTGTATTATGGAGGATATTTGTCGCGAAAGCCTCCGCGTTAAACATTAGCATTCGCTGATGCTGCGTTGGCAGTGGTGCACAAATATCACAAACATCAACACACTCGTCAAGTTCACTGCGGCCTTACAAGGACAAACATATATAATGGGCGACGTTTCAGGCAATAGCCCTTCTGCATAACACATGATCCCCCATGCAAGTACATGAGGGCACCACGAGAGGGCGATATTGTCAGCTCAGAGAAGTTACCTCTCAATTAGCGTGTTTAGATTTGTTTCGAACACCATTACTTTTGAAACATGTTCGTCTTGTTGTCATGTAATAACGAGTGTTATTTTTGTAATGCAAACACATTATATTATATTCATCTGCAGTGAATGCTGCCTCCACACCGCCCACGCAGCAGCACTCCTCATTCACACCACGCGGGACCATCACCACGCGGGACCATCACCACGCCTGGTCATCACCACGCCTGGTCATCACCACGCCAAGCTGCCATCGTTGAGACAAGAGGCGGTGTCTCAGGATGGGCCTCCATGTCAGCATTGGTGGTTCAGTGGTAGAATTCTCGCCTGCCACGCGGGAGGCCCGGGTTCGATTCCCGGCCAATGCACATTTTTATAGAGTTTTTCTATTTATTAAAAAAATCTATCTGTCTTTCTGCATCGTCGTTATTAACATTATGTATTAAAGGAAACCTAAAAAATATATACGGGTTAAAAAAAGATTATACAATGTTTGTTAGAAACTCGTGATATTTTCTCAGTCACCTCTAATCCCTTTGTCAATTCAGCTTTGCCAGCCACATGTGGTCAAAGCAAAATCAGACAGCCCTCCTGCTAACCCAGTTAACACGGAACGCTGGGGAAACGTTGGATCTAACGATTTGAAGCTTTCGTGACTGCAGGAATCCATACTCTTTGGTTCTTTCGGCAAAGTCACGTAGTTAGTAAATAAATTAAAATTAAACAAATTCACGACGTTTCGAAAAAAAAATGCTGTGCTCTCCCACCTGATGATGCAATCGAAACGTCATGATTTATTTATTTCTAACTACGTCACTTTACCGAAAGAACCAAAGAGTATTGATCTAACGGTTCCAACCACATTATAACGTTGGCCCAACATTGCAAGCATGCTGTGAATCTTCCCCATCCTGTCACTGATGAAGACAGTGAGAATATAACCTCTTCTTCTTCCGCGCCTAGTATGTCAGCATTGGTGGTTCAGTGGTAGAATTCTCGCCTGCCACGCGGGAGGCCCGGGTTCGATTCCCGGCCAATGCACATTTTTTTCTTAGGAATTAATTTTACTCTTAAACTGCGCAATAGTTACTGCTCGCTGAAATTAGCTGCGCGTTTAAAGTGTAAGTTATTTTTAAAAATCAGTCGCCGTTATTTACATGTATTTGATACGGGAGTTCTTGTTGGAGAGAAGATATATTTATTTATTCACGCCACGAGGCTGTCCCAGTTGGTGGCGACTCGTGAAGGGTAACGCCGCGTTTCTCACGCCGTGGCATAGGGGGCAGCATTAGCCACCGTGAACAACTGACAAAAGAATCCAACACTAGCGTTAATAACAATAATAGCTTCAAATAAATTAAGTAATTCATAGTCGACGTTTCCGGTAATGACCCTTATCACAGCACTTGTTTGAAAACGTGGCCTATATATATACTTTTCTTTTGAGACCATAGTTTTGGTTTTACTGACGAACGTGTTTGTTTTTGTTATTAACTGTGGGGCTGTCCATAAATGACGTCACGCACCTGGGGGGGGGGTCAGACATTTGTGACGATGTGTGACGAGGAGGGAGGGGTTACGAAATGTGACGTCACATCAAAATGCGCAACTTTAAATAAATATAGACAACACGTTCTACTTAATTAAATAGACTTTTTAATTAATGTTTTCTCTTACAACATCAGAGTGCAGCGCCACATTAAATACGCACTACAATCACAATAGTTTAAAGCGATTTGAAGCATGTTTTATTTTTTTTAGGGGGGGGGGGCAGAGCATTGTGATGTCATATTTGAGGGGGGGTCTGACTTTTTGTGACGTCGTGTGACGAAGGGGGGGGGTCAAAAATCGTACAAAATCGCGTGACGTCATTTATGGACGGCCCCTGTACTTTTGCACCGCTGCCAGCATCATCCAAATAATTCGCAAACATCGGAGTGCTTTTTACGAATTTACAAGAATTAAATATTTTTAACGAATGCAGCTACATAACGTTGGTCTGGGGAGCCAGTTTTCCGATTCGACTAAAACACGCTTTCACTTTAATGTGGATACAGAACAGAGTTCGGCTTTCACTTACTTTTGCTTGAAATAGTCGAGTGTAATCTTTGCTTTTAACACCAGGAAAACCGACAGTGCATCTTATAGGTCAACTCAGCCTTAAACGAAGTCGCAGTTGCGGTGTCTAACTATCAGAATTGGGGAGATAAAGGCGGCCGGGTAAAGTGTTGACCACAAAAGACCTCTCTTGGATTGTATGGCCTTAATAGGTGTTCGCTAAAAACACTTTGCCCCAACTGTTAAAGGCTATGTCGTGGGGACCGTGCCTCTATTGTCTATGTGTGTGACGTGTCAACTAGTAGCCTATTGATTTAGAAACGTGCGTTCAGAGCATTTGGCTGCGAGGAATGTCCACACGATAAGCCACTTCATTGGGATATCATTTGTGGCCAGGTGGCTTCTGAAAATGAGCTATATAACTCAATGGGCCTTCTTTATTACCTCGTAAAAGACAAATAGTATAGCATGGAACGCGTCTCAGGAGATGGCACGGTAAAATCGCCTCGTGTTCAGCAGCCTCGACGTAGTTTGCATCACGAGGACGTGAACAGATCAAAGAAATCTAGATTTTAAGTTTTCGTGACTGCATATTTTTTGGTTCTTTCGGTAAAGTCACGTCGGTATAAACAAAAATAAATTAAATTAAATCACACTTCAGAAGTTGTTTCCTGCTGTGGTTGTCCCACCTGATGACGGACGTTTGTGTTGCGCCCGAAACGTCGTGATTTAATTTAATTAATTTTGTTTTATACCTACGTGACTTTTACGAAAGATCAAAGCGAGCACTTGTCCGTTCAAGCAAGTCCCACTGCTTTGTTTTCCCAGGGCAAAGTCGTGATCAATGGCTGGGCGTTCAAGCGGAGTGGGTCTTTCCATTGGCTGCTCGAGACAAGCCCCGGCACCACCCACGCAGCCCTCTCCCTGTGCCAAAACACCACGGCACATACCAAGCACAAGCGTGCCACGGGTCGACTCGTGGGGTGGGTGCTGGTCACTCTTGTTGTTGCTGCTGCTGCTTGTGTCATTATCACAGTCGTCGTCGTTGTTGTTATAATCCACGCATAGTTATCAACTTAACGTGGAAAATGAAGATCGATGTTCACAGCCACATTCTTCCTCGGGAGTGGCCGGACTTAACGCAGGTATATATTGTGTACTGTGCTGAATTCTAAATGCAGTACCAGAAATGACGTGTAATATAATTGCGTCTGTCACCAACACGACACCAACTGTGCATTCATACATAACGCTCACACAAAACGTGGTCGATTCATATCGAACACACTGCCGGTACGATGCAGTTCCAATCAAACGTAACTTGGATCAGCGCATATTACACATTGACAATTGTGTGTTATAACCATAACATAATGTGCACACCAAGGTGGGAGTAGAGTTGATCGGTGGGGCTACTTATTTTATAACGCTACCGAGAGGACTGTGGTCTCAGTGCGGGTGCATGTGAGCACGCAGGGTTCATGACCGACGTCTGCCAGGCCTGCAGTGCACTTTGCCCGGTGCGGTGGCCACCGCGGAATCTGCACGATGTGTAAATCTGCACGATGTTGCTTTCAGCAAAACATTTTTTTATTAACGCGTGGTAATGTTTCCAGTCTAATGCCGTACCAAATTCACAGTCTAGACTGCTCGCAGACACGAGTTGCTTGTCGATAGGGATTAATTGCAGCCAGATTTGTCTGGGTTGGCGACTCGTATAATAATAATCCCCCACCCGGCACACCACATCTAGTATACTCGTCACGACCGGAAAATATTCAGTGAGGAAAGTTGATCCCCGCTTATAGACTACGTGCTGACAGCACACGACGGACAAATCATCTTGCGTCATATTTGTTAGTTTATCATGCCTGGGTTACAGCCAAAGTAAAGGTCATGTCATTGTAAAGGGCTTCGCCATTTTTTTCCCATTACAGTACAAATATAAAATGCAAACATACTCAAATAGGCGATGTGGCTCGACATCTGAAACTTACTCGATAGGAAACAAGCTCTTGACGATTTAATTACATTTCCTTGAAAACATTTTCAATTCTAATTTCTCTATGCAGTGTTCCCGAGCCATATACAAGATCTTCCTCGTGCATGATCGTTGAGAGGTCATTCTGAAGACCACTGCTCGCATAAGATCGCTGTCAACCCATACGGTTTACCCCGTATTCTTGTACAGAGAAATTGAGTTTTCAGGTCCATACGACGTACAGCCGTTTCGAAACGGGCTAGAACATCAACACGAGTGTGTGCATCCACGTATCAAGCAAGCAGCGGCATCAGCATGCAAGATCACAGACAGTAGCATGATCAGTCGCATCATTGACACCAATTATCAAAATAATACAACTTTTTGTTTAGTAACATCATTTTTGTCTATTTGTTTGTGTTTCTCCCTTGTGATGGGACTTTGTAGGATGAACGTTGAGATTTTTAAGGGCCACGGGGTGACCAATAAGGTGTGAATTGGTCTGTAACAAGGTGGGGCACTGACAAGGGGGTGACAGGTGATGTACTTGCAAAAAAATCTGCAGATTACCTGCTGGATCTCGTCTCTGTTTCAAAGAACAAATTTGACCTAAGGTCTACACTCATTTACCAGCTTAATATTCCCTATTGCCGTACATATACTGGAGGAAGGGCCTTTGCTATTGATGCCCCCAGGGTCTGGAATGCTGTTGCAAATAAATTGAAACTTGAGTCACTACCTATGAGATCTTCACTCAAAACTGCTTTAGAGGAGTTGTACACCCCTAGCTGCCAGTGCTATTCAGTGACCTAAAATAAAATGTTTCGCTCCGGATGATCGCTACAAAGTATGACCTGTGTTTTGATTTAGTGTGCTGATCTTAAAGGTGCATTGAAAAATTACAATACTCCGATTGATGCTCCTGCTGTTGTGGAGTGACTCATGCAGCCAGCTATGGCTGCAGGGTTTTGGTAGTACATGTTGTTTATGCCATTTATTGTTAAAATTCCGTCAGTTCCTATGATTGCTTTTTCATTGCCTTCATGGCTTTATTTTGGTGATTTCGAAAAATGTATTGGTTTAGCCATGTTTGTGTTGTTGTAGTACAGAGTTAGACTGATGGCCTTAATCTAAGTTGTCTTGTGGTTGTTGTTGTTGTTTGACTTGCATCCCACTGGGATTTTTGCACACAGCGTTGGTGTACGGTGTTTTTTCTGCAATATTTTTGCTGTCTTTTCTTGGTTTTTCTCTTTGCACTTAGTCACATATTCACTTTAAGATGTTTTTTTGTTCATGTTTTTGTTTTTTGTTTGTTGCGGTTGCACCCGATTCAAGAGCTGAATGGCTCACAGGGCTATACCTAATAAATGAACTTGAACTTGAACTAATAATACATCGACATCCACATTTCTGGTGAGATGGTAGCCCCTCCCTCACCCCGCCCACTTTATAAAGCCACGCCCCCTCACTAGCCCTGTACACTGGAGTCTGGAAGTGGCCTATCCATATGACCCCAATTGACCCAGCCCATTGCTCATAGGCTCTGCCTACTGCCCTAGTAGCCCCGCCCACGACTCAGGTAGCCCCGCCCATTACTCAGGTAGCCCCTCCCACTACTCAGGTAGCCACGCCTACAGCTCAGGTAGATCCCGTCCGCTGCTCGTCAGTGTGTTATGGGGAGTGGGATACGTGCTGGCTCCCGCGTCGAGAAAGCGAAGTCGATGTTCTTGCCCTCATCGTCGCTGTGTCCCTGCAGAGGTACGGCTATGGAGGCTGGGTGCACCTGGAACATCACTCCAAGGTGAGTTTGCCTCGTACAGCACCTCGCCCTGTGACAGAGACTTGCACTGTATGTACGTGCATGTATTTGCATGGATTAGTGGGGAGGGGTAGTTCGATTTCCGATCGCTAACAAACAGCAGCGAATATTTGAACCGGTCCTGGGCCTCCCCTATGTCGACTCAGCCTCAAACGAGTACCAGGTACGTTCTGTAAACACCAGCACTGAGAAGATAAGAGTGTTGGCCACCCATCCACTCGTTTACCCTGCCGCCCTTAATAGGCGCTAACTATAGCAACTTTCCCCAACTCTTAATGTAGCTAATGCCGATTATCAACATCTCGTTGATATCGTTGCTGTACACGATATGCATGTGCCCTGGTGGTCCTAAAACAATCTTAAACAGCTCGTACGCCAAGAAAGTAGATACGTGTAACATGTTTACGTGTATGTTATTTGAGTACATTATGTACGTAGCATTTGTGTTTATTCTTGTTTCGTCTTGTCTGTGTAGAATTCACATATATACCGCGTGGGGAATCATTTATATGCACTATGTTGCCTCTAAATGTCATGATATATCAAGACATCTTGCTCAGAAAATAAAAATAAAATTACGAACAAACAGGTGCTCCGGGTTTGTCCCACATATATAAACACTCGTTAATTGGCTGAAAATATCGTAATATATAGAGGACTCCAGAGGTTGGGAAATGTTTGTGCTGGCACACTACCTGACTGCCTTCCCACTTATCTGTGGTTCCTCGGCGATTGTGAGATGTAATTTGCATAAACGGCGACACTATATACAACTAAAATAATATAAACAAACAATAAACAGGATAGAAGCGGAGTGTGGGGGTCAGGGCAGGGAGACATGGGAGATAAAAGGTCATCTAGCAGCAGAGAGCAAGTCACTTATGCACCTCAATCTACGCATGTCTCTTATCGTCTGTTTACCTTAATGGCTTAATGTGTAAGCATCGTGTAAAAATATATTTAAATAATGTCATGGTCACATAAGGACACCTTCCCTAAGTAATTAATGAACCACTATTGGGACACAGCCAGGTGGGAGAAACTGAATCTTTATTAACACTGGTGGAATCCGATGAGCTGTGAAGCTCTTTTTGACGGGTGTCTAGTCAAATGTCCAAAAAGCATGGGATAGGCCGAGGACTTTGAGAAATTTTGCAGGAAAGAGACCGGAGCGAGAGCGGGGACGAAGGGACAGGGTTGGTGGAAAGGAGATTTCGAAGAACTCCCTTTACATGTGTATGTTCATCAATCACTGCAGGTGGTAGTGGTGGTGAAGGTTTACATGCCAAGTCTGCACAGCAGATGTGAGCTCTGCTCAGCTGACTGATAGAGCCTTGTGCCGCAGGGTGAAGCCAAGATGGTCAAGGATGGGAAGGTGTTTCGCGTGATCCAGGAGAACTGTTGGGACCCGGCCGTGCGTATCCGGGAGATGGACCAGCAGGGTGCGACGCGTGATGCCACACCCGGCGACATCATCAAAGCTTGCGTGTCGCAAATTAATTGTGCACAGAGGTTATCACCAGTTAGGTGTCACAACGTTTTACATGAATGCATTGCTCTGTTCCACCAATTGCATTCCGATCGTTCTGTCAGCATTGCCACGTCATGAGATCAATGCATTTCCATTGTGAACTCAGCGCATTGCTCAGTGCATCACGTTTTGTCTGAGAATGGCACCAGAAGATTTCAATACATAACAACTCGCGATGTGCGTGGCGTGTGCGCGTGTGCGGTGGCGTGTGCGTCGTGGGCAGGGGTGACGGTGCAGGCGCTCTCCACCGTGCCTGTCATGTTCAACTACTGGGTGAGTGAGCGAACAGTGACGTCGAGCAACAGCACGGCCACGAACACAACTCACAACTCATCGCGCTCAGTCGCAGAGCGGGTGGGAAAGCGTTGCCCTCGACTGTGTGCAGCAGTGGTCTCTGGAATTGTTCTCAAGAGGTAGTTATGTGATAGCCGTTGCCGTGGGCCGTTGTCTGATACTGGTTGGGTGATACTGCGTGTTCAGCACGATGAGCTTGTGTTCATTTAATGAAGTTCTCCCGGCATGTGGAGCAAAACGTCGCACATTGTTGCCTAACAATTCGCAGCACAGCCCAACAACACATCGGAGGGCTGCTACACAGCAGCACAACTTCGAGAATCTGCACAGTGGAAGGAGTGGCATGTCAACAGCAGGACTCACTTCGGACACCTTGCACCTGGCGGTGTTAAGATTTGGGTCATCCCCACGTGTGCTTGGTACGAGTTTTGTCTGATGGGGAGCGATTAGTTTGACCCCAATATCTATAGTAGAGGAGGCGACAATATTTAAAAGACACGATGCCTCGTCGCTGACTCCCTTTCCACCTCGCGGCGAGTGAGTGGGTTCGGATCGCCCCCCACGTGCCCCCTAAAGGGGTTGGTTCTTCCCCCGGCAGGCCCGGCCGCAGGACGCACACGACCTGTGCCGGCTCCTCAACGACGACCTGGCGGGCGTGGTGGGCCGCTTCCCGCGCCGCTTCGTCGGGCTCGGCACTCTGCCTATGCAGGTTCGCTTGAACCGCTCGCTCGCTCGCTCACTCACTCCGCTCAGCTGTGGAGCACCGCGCTCAGTGGTGTGGGGTGGTTATGGGTCCCCTATGAGGTGGTATTACTGGGGTGTTTTGCTGCATGCCTTGCTTGGTGCGTTGCTAGGATATTGCGCTGCGTGGTGTCGTACGTTGTAGGGTGGTATGCTGCCGAGTGGTGTTGAATAGCGTAGTGCTGGGTGGGTTTGTTGCTGTATCGCTTGTTAGGGTTCTGTGCTGTAGTCAGGTGCTATATGTTGTGGTGTGGTGCAGTGTGCTGTATGGTACGGTGCCCTATGGTGTGCTGCATGCTTATGTGTTGTGCTGTATGGTGCAGCACTGTATGCTGTGGTGCTGTGCACTGTGCTGGATTGTGTTGTGCTGTATGGTGTGCTATTGTATGCTGTCTTGCTGTGCGGTGCCGTGCGGTGCCGCGTGATGGTGTGGCGTGAGATTCCGTGGTGTCTGTGCGGTGCAGTCGGCCGCGCTGGCTGTGCAGGAGCTGCGCCGCTGCACTCTGGAGCTCGGCTTCCCGGGGGTGCAGATCGGCTCGCACGTCAACGCCTGCAACCTGGACGACCCCGAGCTACGGGCCGTGTTCGCGGTGAGACGCCGGCTCCCTGGCGTTGTCTCGCGTCGCACGTGCACACACCACAGCGTACCGAGTTTCCCTCGGAGACCGCAGATGAGAGACGCTCAAACACCAGATTTCGTACTTCCCATCACTCCACATTTACCACGTTTAAACTTTCAGTAGAAGTTTGCAGAAATTACATTTGGCAAATTCCTCATCACTTTAAATATCTAAAATCGTGTACATATTACAAACAAATTTAAAGGACCACATGGTGGTGAGATGTGAGAAGACGGTGAGAATTGGTGACCCATGGGTAACGGTCAAAACTTATTATCCACCCACTCCATCTGGAGCACTGTCTGTGTTCACTCCATTGGTCAACTCCCACTCTTGTGGCCCCACGCAAGTCTGCAGTTCATACACGAGTGTAGTGTGGATTGCCGAGCAGGTCGCTGTGTGCGCTCTTCTTGATGCTCATTCACGCCACTATGCCGTCGGGATTCAGGAGGCGGAAGAGCTCGGCTGTGCCCTGTTCATCCACCCCTGGGACATGGACACCACAGGACGCATGGCCAAGTACTGGCTGCCCTGGCTCGTGGGTTAGTCAACGCCCTTCACCTCCTGCCACCCCACGGAAGCATTCTACCCTACGGCAGGCCCAAATAGGAAAATAAGAATCACACCCAGTGTGACATTGGCCCCCAAACTCAAACCATGGACCACACGGTAACGTCACTGTCAGCTTCAATCATTTACCGGCAGCGTTTGAGATATTCACCGAGCTATGCGAGTCTGTGTGAGTAGCTTGACAACGGGCTATATGTGTACGTGTGTTGGTCCAGGGATGCCAGCCGAGACTACGACTGCCATTTGCTCCATGATATTTGGCGGAGTCTTTGAGAGGTTCCCCAGGCTTAAGGTCTGCTTTGCACATGGAGGTGAGTGGGTGAATGTGTGCATGTTAAATTGGTCCGCATGTAAACTATCGACATACAAAGACAATTATCCCACATATAGCTTTTTTCAAACTGCTAGGGCCAGTGCCGTTAGCGAGCACCTGTTAAAGGCTGACATGGCACGAGGGGGCGGTATTTTTAACACAACACCCAGCTACCCACTGCTGATATTTACACACTGGACCAGCTATTAATTTAGACCGAGTCGACAGGCAGCCCAGTCCTCATTCAAATGTTTGCCATTGATTTTAGCCATGGCTGGTAATTGAACTCGGGTTGCCATGTTTTGGAGCGCAGTGCGATAACCACTGTGCCAACACGCATTTAAATCCGACCAGTAGAGGTGGCGTGCATCTTTGTCCAAGCACTTGGGGGGGGGGGGGGGGGGTTGTGTAACACAAACACGTGGTAACCTCCCAGACTTGCTGGGCTGAGGTGACCAGGGGATGGCAGTGTCAGAAAGTGAATTGTTGAATTGCTTGGCTCATCTTAATAGATTACCATATTCCCTGGATTTTACATTCTAGAAAGTTAGATGCACCCTAAACGTGTGCCTGGTGTTCATGAAATTATACAAATCTGGTCACACACACACACACATGCCATAAGTTGTAGAATAAAGTTTAGTTTAGGGATAGGATTTAAAATTAAGATCTTTATTCAAATTCTCAGATCATATGCAGTCTAATATTTGAACATGGCCGTGTGCTAACAAACTTGGCGTCATCCAAAGCCAGATGAAACACATTTTTAGTGCAAAAGGCATGGAAGTGATGTAATTTCATACCAAACAAAAACAACTTTTGAACCATCCCAAATTACATAACTAGGCTGAGACTTAAAACTTTCGTGACTGCAGGAATTCATATTCTTGGTTCTTTCGGTAAAGTCACGTAGATATAAAAAACTAAAAGCAAAATTAAAAGCAAAAATCCCACGACGTTTCGATCCTAACACAAGCGCTCTTCATCAGGTGGAGAAAAATAAAAGCCTTTTCTCTCCACCTGATGAAGACCGCTTGTGTTGCCATCGAAACGTCGTGGGTTTTTTTGCTTTTAATTTTTTTTTCTATCTACGTGACTTTACTGAAAGAACCAAGAATATACATAACTAGGCCTTTTATTTTTCGAATTTATCCCAATAGGAACACATCCTGAGTGTGTATATATTTATAAATGTTTAGTTATCAAGTTTCTCCAGGACACACCCAGGGTTTTTCCTACCAGGTGGCTCGTTCCCCTTCACGCTGGGCAGGATCCAGCATGGCTTTGACGTGCGGCCAGACCTGTGTGCCGTGGACAACCCACACCCGCCACGCCGCTACGCAGGCCGCTTCTACACGGACTCACTGGTCCACGACCCCCACGCGCTCCGTCTCCTCGTGGACGTCCTGGGGCAGGTGCTCAAGGCTGGCGAGGAGGGGACCTCACCTGGAATATTAGTTGTAGCACCCGACATTGTAATGTACAGCAGCCCTTAATGAATCCACAACTGCATAAAGGCCCCTCCACACTGCTAGACGTCGGGGTTGTTTGACCATACCTCACCATGCTGGTCAGTGCGGGTTGAAGACGGGGAGCATGGAATCGCACAATGTATTTTTCTGCACTACACATGGAAATCTGGTGTGCGCTTAGTGGTCACCCATCCAAGCGCTAATCTGGCTCCAGCCGGCTTAGCTTGAGATATAACATTTGCACTAAAATAACTTTAATACATTCATGCCTTTCACAGGACCGCGTGATGCTTGGAACCGACTACCCTTTTCCATTAGGCGATCTGGAGCCAGGGAGGTTGATTGAAACCATGGAAGAGTTTTCCCCACAGCTCAAGGTATGGGTCATGTTCCATATGCCTGCTACTATCGTGCGAGCTGCCACCAAGCAGACATCGTGTTGTCATCCTGGCCTTCGTGTCTTTTTCTAGGACAAGCTCTTGTCTACGAATGCCCTGGAATTCCTGGGTGTGGACGGTGCTCGTTTTGGCTGAACACACAGTACCCAGGCTGCAAAGCATTCCTGCAGGGGCCTCCAGTCACGCCTAGCCTGGTAAAAAGGTGATATTTCAAAGGCAACGCAACCCAGTGTCAACTAATTGAAGAACTTCTTGTTCTATTTGTAGCACTTAATTTGTAAAACACGTAGGAAAATGTATTGTTGATTTTCTTGCTAAGTGCATAATGAGCCAACGTCGATTGTTGAAAGCAAATGTTACGTTCAAAAATGTAAACGCCAAGGGAAATGCAGTTCCCTATAAAAATTTTAGTAAAAAAACCTTTAAAAATGTAAGAAGCGCTTAAAAAATAAACATGCCACTTGAAACCAAAGATTTTCAAAATCGCATTTATTATTTGTCAGTACAAGACATGCTCTACACACATGTACAGAGTATCACGTACTATTGTACCTCTCACCACAGATGCATTTTAAGTGTGGTGGTAGCTGGTTACATGTACTGTAAAAAAAACAGCTTCCCGCTACCGCCTGGCTCTGGCAGCAAATGTTACACTTTATAAACAGTTCAAGTAGCAAGTTATCATTGCAGTGACTGGTACGTCAGGTGCTTGTTTTCCTGAAAAAGCTTCAGAGTCTCATGACACTTTCAGAAGGGTCTTTTCCACATTTTCACAGTAGGGAATGATAATTTCTATACAGATTCCAAATAAGAAATTGCAGGGAATTTGTTTTCAAATGTTGACCGTGATGGCCGCACAAAATGGCCTACTCTTGCGAATTACACCATATGATCTTTAGAATCCACTGTGAAGCAGATTAAATGTCATGTTAGGGTGAATGCACCCGCAATACTGCTGGAATCGAACCATGAACCTCCGCAACAAGCGATGAACGCACCACCGCAAGGCCACGTCGCTGCCCCAAGAAGGCCCTCAATTAAGCGAGCTCACTGTGGGCGAGGGGCTGACGTGAGGCTCTTTGCCATGCGATGGGCACACGGCGGTGTTCCCCGCCCCGTCCTTCTGTTCACCGCTCCACTCCATGCTGCCACCTTCCACCTGCGTGGAGACCCAAAACCAAATGGCTATAATAATCACACCAACGTGACAAACTCTCGGCGGAGCTTGCATGGTAATGTAGGAGGTTACGTACAATACTATCAAATATAAGCACATTTATTTATTCTTTAGCAACATACGGTAATGTCTCCAAACATGCAAGATGAACAAAGTCGAGATCAGCTGTTGTAAATTGCTGTAATCGACATACCCCTTGCAGTTGACTTGACTGTGCTGGATCCTCTCCGACAACATCAATGTGTTTGGAGCAGTCCTGAAATACACGAGTTGTGTGAACACATCGTAATACAGGAGTACTGACCATCACTTAGACCAGTGGTTCCCAACCTGTGTTCTGAGCTCCAGGTGGTTCACAGGACTCTTGCAGATATTATTCACAAAACACTATATTTTCACTGCCCATTGCACAATTATTTAGTCAATTAACAATGTCAATTGTTTGTATGGTTTTAGTTAATATTGATAATGCTTTATGGAGTTTTAATTTAGAATTTGTTATGGATATACGGTGGTCCATGGAGTTTGAGGGTTGGCAGTGGTCAACCAGTTTAGAAAGGTTGGGATTCACTGGTTTAAACTTAAACATAGATCAGACCCTCACTCAACGTATTGTGCAGCTGTGGTGCATTATCTTCTTGGTTCTTTCGGTAAAGTCACGTAGAAGAGAAATAATAAAATAATAAAAATAAAACAATAAAATAATTATCACGACGTTTCGGCCACAACGCAAGCAGCCGTCTTCAGGTGAAGACCAGGCCTGTCGGGGAGAAAGCGGTGAAGACCAGGTCTGTCGGGGAGACAGCGTCTCCCCGACAGACCTGGTCTTCACCTGAGGACGGCTGCTTGCGTTGTGGCAGAAACGTCGTGAGAATTATTTTATTGTTTCATTTATATTATTTTATTATTTCCCTTCTACGTGACTTTACCGAAAGAACCAAGAAGATGAATCCCTGCAGTCACGAAAGCTTTAAATCGAAATGTGGTGCAGTAGTTAGCATAATGCAATGTTTAAGTCCTCAGTTCCATGCATATATTGCAAGGGGAATCATATTCATGGATTAATTAATGCATATGGTCACTTTTAACGTACCATTATCACAAGATTTGGATCACCATGCAAAACTAAAAAGAACAGGCACTGCTCAAACACAACACCCAGATGCAGGTTCACTGGCTAGAGCGTCACACCTCGCTCAGTTCCAAGGACTGCTCCGAAACAGAGGGGGGTAGAGGCGTGTGTAGCGGGCAGTGGGGGTTGTCTGACAGGCTGACTGGCACCGGCCGATTGCATGGCGCCCCCTCCACTCCAGGGCACATTCGGAAGAGAAGCTGAGCGCTGTCTTGGCAGATGTCTGGGCACATTCATGTCAGGGCAAACGTGTGGCAGACAGGATGCAAAATTCACGGAGACCATTGTGCTAACAATTGCAACTGGAAAGCAACACGGCCAACAGCTCACAAAAGAAACGGCATTCACACGCTAAGATTTTCCTCGATGAATTGGAAAAGGATACGCGCTGCGCAGTGCTTGGAAAGCGGCAGAATCCGGTTGCTGCAGCGAACTCCGTCCACAGTTCCCATGCAGCGTTGTGCACCACGATGGGATGGCAGCTGGGATCAGAACAAAAAACATATTGGATTACGTGGAATCACTTGGAAAAAAAATGCACAGTCCACGTGGCTACATTACACCCACACGGGGAAGGCTGACCTGCGGCAATGTGTGTGGGTCTGAGAGCATGGTCCTGCGGTCCTTCAGCTGTCGGTGCAGGAGGGCTTCCACCCCAAATCGACGACGATAGCGCTTCATTGCCCTGAGACGGCGGAGATCCTCCTGCTCTTGGATGCCCTCCACTCCCACCGCAATGCCTGCTGTTCTCATCATCACATACACAGGCACACCGTGCTTTAGCTTAATACAATTTAAAACACGTTATTCTACAAGTTTCAAAGTCCAAATGAGCAACAGCTTACTGGTGGGATCATCCTCACTGCGTCGGCAATGCAGGTATCTACGGCGCTTCTCCTTCAGAAGATGCTGCATGCGCTTGAATTGGTCGATGTACAGAGACTGCAGACGAATCAGCTTCTCTCGTGTGATCAGGGCCACCTCCTCCGCTGTGTATACCTCCGCGTGCCTGCAACAGTGACATGCAACCTTTTTTTTCCCAGTGTGGCATTTTTTGTAACACACTAACAAATGGTATAAAAAATCATCAAGGGCCAGATACGTGTTGGGGAATGTTCCAGTGACTCCATCACCCATTTTATGGCTAATTGGCAAGGCGATACATTTTGGTTGTACAAATATATAGACCAAATTTTAATATACTATACACGATATCATAAAAAGGAAATTCATAACTTTACAGATGTTATAGTATGTCATGCCTGAAAACACAGATGTGTCCACACATTTCACACTAATGTGCTGTACAATCAGTTCAGAGGACTGGACAGAGGAAAAGGCTATCTGTGCCAGTTGTATATTTACTTAAGGAAGCAAACAACTTGTATTGTAAATAAATCCATGAAGTGTCTGCAAACAGGAAATCATATTAACTTGAGTGGATCCTCCTGGTCACTGTCCACACTCTCGGCCTCGCTGTCCGGGTCCCCGCGCCAATTATGGTCCACCTGCATCCGCTCCCCCTCACTTTCGCTGCAGCTGTCGTCTGTAGGCAGAGACGCGATTGTCGCTCATTTTATCGGCAAAAATCACGCTTCCGTAAAACATCCCGCTCCGACAGGTGTAACCGCCGCTTCCAGGTGGCGAGCCCTCACCCAGTAGTCTGGAAGCGTCGCTGTGCTTTGTGGTTCTGGCCCGCCCGTCCTCCAGCATGTAGCTTCCCAGATCTGCCAGGATGCTCTCTGTGGTGATGCCACTGCTTTGCTTCCTCATCTGCTGTCGTGCAGCTTTGCTGGCCTTCCGTGCATGCTCGGCGCAGAGGGAGGAGCTGTAGAAACGTTCAGCCGTCGAATAAAAAACACAAATGAATCCCACGACTGCACGTTTTCAAAACACACATGAATTGCTGTATGGATGGTTATATCTCTTAACTTTTAACTTTAATAATCAACAAAAAAACCTTACTCATACTTTTTGGTTATTTCGGTAGTCACGTAGGTACAAAATAAATTAAATCCCGACTTTTTTTTTTACCCACTTCAGCAATTGTTTATTGCTGTGGTTGTTTCCACCTGATGACGGGCACTTGTGTTGCACCCGAAACGTCGTGATTTAATTTATTTTGTACCTATGTGACTTTACCGAAAGAACCAAAGAGTATGGATTCCTACAGTCACGAAAACTTCAAATCTAACCAAATGCTTTAGATCACCACACAAGAGACTAGTCTTTGGTGATCCCACTGGTGAAAAAGGGTGGACAAGCACACCACCGCAACCTTACGCCCACACGACTGCCAACCTGCGATTGCTGTCACACACCAGTCCTCACAACCAACACCAAAATCACCACATCCATGCACCACACTCTGACCTGCCTCTACTGGACATCTGTGAAAGAGAGCTTTATAGCTCACCGCATTTTTCCAGTATAAATGATTCTGAAATATACACCAGCCACCACACATGCGCCACAACCACGCAATCGCCGTGCCATCCACTGCGGCCGACATATCACGCCACTGCCACCCACGGCCCTCTACCACACACCTGTCCTTGCGCTCGTTGCGGGGTGCGGCATTGGGGCACCGCTTGCTGTTGCGTGCCGACACGTAGCAGCACTGGCGGTACGGCGCGGCGCGGTCGTCCAGGATGTGCTTCAGGCAGTATTCGTAGCCGTCGAGGCGAGCCAGGCTGCACGGCCGGCTCGTGTGCGCGCAGCTCTGCGGCTCGGGCACACGGTTCAGGCTCGCGGCGCGCCCGCGGCCCGACGTCGCCAGCACGTTGATGCGAATGCGATTCATTGCGCTGGGAAAGGCGAGCGGTAAAAAAACAGAGCATCCATTACAATGGGGAAGAGGTGCGGGCGGCAATCAGTTTGCAGGAATGCACCATCCAAACACTATGAGCCCTCTGATCCCCTCTTCCTGTCGAACAAAATTATTTCCCTTGGATTTTTGCCACTCGTGTGGAATCATCCTCCCGAGTCCACTCATTCCTGTTCATTATCCTCGTTCACCAGCTAGAACCACCTCTTTCAAGGACTGCATCTGGACCGTTCCTTCCACTTTCGTCGCCTTTCTTCCGATGTCGATGTTCTCTCTTCTTCCATGCCACAGCCACTCTTGTTTTCAGTTTTATTTATTTAAGTTTCATTTATTAGGTATAACCCTGTGAACAATGCGACTCCTGACTCGGGAGCAATCGCAACAAAACAAAAACATGAACAAGAAACATCTTAAAGTGACTACACGCAACAGAAAAATCCTGGGAAAAACAGCTAAAGTCTTCTTGTTTGCGATCTGTTGCACTCTCACCTTCTCCCTCGTCTCTACCCCGACTCCTCACCCGAAACAATTAGCAATCCAGCCTCGACGGCGCGCTTCTCACTGACCCAAACACGAGGTGACTAGCGGAGTAGCCAATAATTCCAACCCTATCCCAACTAATAACTCTCATTCGCCATACATCCTACCCCTAAGCACGTTTAGTGCTTCTTCGAGACATGTGTCAATTTTCAGTTCTGCTTTTTACAGCGCTCCTAATGCAATGACACAAGTCACATTCGTCAATACCACTGCCTTCAATTTAAAGATACAATCGGCGACGTTTCGAACAATGGCCATTCTCTAAAGCACAACCTAAACGAGCACCGCCCCATCTTCGTTAGAACAGAGGGACAATTTAGTTGTAGTATTTTATGTTAGAACTTAACATTTTTCGTTCAACGGGCCATTTACCAAGACGTCACCTATTTTTTTTTCCATTCCAAGGCAAATACGCAGAGTTCTTACATAAATTAAATTGTCCCTCGTCTCAAATTGCTAGGTCAACCGGTGGTGGCATTTCCACATTCCTATGACGGGGACCATTGCGAATCAAGCGTTGAAAATGGCGACTTCTCGATTGAATCACGAGCTCTCAACCACAACACCATCCGACCACTCATGCAACTATTAATATAAATGCAACGTTTAGAATTAAAGAATCGCACCTCAACGAAAACCACTTCAATGTTGAGGTTTGCACAATCGGGTCGCTTTGCGAACGTTCGATTCGCATACTCACACGTTTTTAAAACGGATGCACAACTTTAAAATTGCAAACGTCGAAACAATTCCCAGGATGAACGTTCAGCAACCGGGGAGCTGAACCCACAAGAGCTCTCAGCCGACTGCCGCCACACTCGCGACGAATCGCCTGACTGCTGTGGTTGTGATCGCCCTCGAGACGTCACGGTAACTCGCTACGTAAACGTTGTGGGTTTGACTCGCCAACACTCCGGTGTGCCGAAGTGGAAACGAATTGCCGCGTCTTTGCGTACGTGACAACCCTGACTAATCAGCTGTGTGTCAACGCGATCTCACTCACACACACACACGCGCACACAAACCCCTTCACTCTCGACTGACAGCCTCCCTGCAGCCCCCACCCAACATGGCCGCCGGATCGACAACAACGGAAGTGACGTCACGGCACCGCCCCGCCCCCACTCGCCGTGGGCGAGGCGAACGTTAAACAACAGCGCCGCCGCCACCACAACCACCACCACCAATCACTTACCGGCGATACAATGCGAGATGCAATTCCGACGAGCGATCGCTTTACTTAGTTTTAGTGCAGACCAAGGTGTTTCGTGAGGTGTTCGTTTTTCTTTTGCGGTAAAAATTCGCGCGCCCGTGAATGCGCCAACGGCACAAAGGCGCCGGCCGCCATGACACTGCCCCCCCTCGCTCCCTCACCGACTGCCCCCCCCATTTAAAAAGCCGCGAGCCAATCACATCGCGGACGTCAGTGACGTCACTAACGGTTACGTAAGAGCCCCGCCCTCGTCCTCACCCCGGAAAAAATAACATTTGGCACGATGCTGTTGTTGTGAAAGAGGCAACGCACAAGACCCCAGGGTTTGACCTTCCACGAAGCTGCTCATGGCCCATCCTAAATCGCATCCACCGCACAAAGCACGGCAGCAGCAGGTGCGGATTCCTGATGCACACAATATGCAAGATTAAAAACCCTCCCAGTGTGCCACTGTGGTCATCCCAGAGCAGACCGTACAACATATAACCGACGCAATGCCCGATCCACAAATACGAAGGAGACATCACGGAGATACACTCCGCTACTCCTGACGCCGCGCGGTTATCTGGCTTCACCACCCGAATGTGAGACTGTGGTTGTTGTTCCGCGTCGACATCGGCAGCCATGCGAAATAAATCAGCGGTGACGTCACTGGAGTCACGCGCCCCCGCCCCATTGCCCCTCTCCATTGCCCCTCCCCCTCATTGCCCCTCCCCATTGCCCCTCCCCCTCATTGCCCCTCCCCATTGCCCCTCCCCATTTGCCCCTCCCCCCCAATTGCCCCTCCCCATTGCCCCTCCCCCTCATTGCCCCTCCCCATTGCCCCTCCCTCCCCATTTGCCCCTCCCCCTCATTGCCCCTCCCCATTGCCCTCCCTCCCCATTGCCCCTCCCCATTGCCCCTCCCTCCCCATTTGCCCCTCCCCCTCATTGCCCCTCCCCATTGCCCTCCCTCCCCATTGCTCCGCCCCATTGCCCCTCCCTCCCCAGCTGGAAGTCGATTGTGAAATAACCTTGGCGTGGGAATTGACCTTTGGTGAAAATATTGTTAAATATAAAAATATATGCACTATAATCAATATAGTTCCTACAGCCGCGATTTAATATTTTCCATTACGTGTTTATCTCATTAGCATGTAGAGCTTTTATGCACCACTACTTTTTTAATATTTAACTTTCACATTTTGACAGCGTGTTTTTGTTGTACGACGGTCAAACACGTCATTCATTGTGCAAAATACGCGTTTCCTTGCAACATTGACGTGTTTGTTGTCGCTGAACTTACGCACCACGGATCTCCCGTGGGATCATGCGTGCAACAAAGCAAAATAAACATTATTTGGGTCTTTCGGTAAAGTCACGTAGATAGAAAAAATAAAAACGTGTAAAGTGAATACAAAATAATACAAATATCACGACGTTTCGATCGCAACACAAGCAATCATAATCAGGAGAAAACATAGGGAGGAAGCTGCTGATGCAAGCTGTTTCAACCTTTAAAACAGCCTGCTTCAGCAACTTTACGATCGAAACGTCGTGATATTTTTATTTTTTATTCACTTTAATTGCATGTTTTATTGTTATTCTTATTTTTTCTATGTACGTGACTTTACCGAAAGACCCAAAGAATATGAATTCCTGCAGTCACGAAAGCTTTAAGTCAAGATAAAAATAAACATGTCGAATAATATAATTGTCAAAGAACAGTTACGAATGGACAAAACAATTCTAGATTTGAAGCTTTCGTGACTGCAAGGATTCATATTCTTAGGTTTTTTCGGTAAAGTCACGTAGGTAAAACATTAAAATTAATAAAAAGTAAAATAAAATAAAAATCACGACGTTTCGGAGGCAACACAAGCTTCCGTCTTCAGGTGGAACCGTCACAGCCACGACAGCTGTATCAAGTAAATGATCAAGTAAATGATACAGCTGTCGTGGCTGTGACGGTTCCACCTGAAGACGGAAGCTTGTGTTGCCTCCGAAACGTCGTGATTTTTATTTTATTTTACTTCTATAAATTTTAATGTTTTACTTACGTGACTTTGCCGAAAAAACCTAAGAATATGGACAAAACAACCCTGTTTGTACAAAAGTGAGCCCGACCTGGGAAGATAAAAATTGTTTAGTTTTATTTGTATCTTTTTAAAAGTAATTTGTTTACCTTTCCTACACTTTGCACTCCTATCGCGTTTGTGTGTTGTTCGTGATTCTAACGTTCTGACCCCGTGTCCCGAATGGGCATCTGTGGCTCATCGCACATCACAGTTCCTATGATCACTGTTACATTGTTTTTATAGCTTTATTTTGGATATCTTTAATCTAAATTGTCTTATGGTTGTTATTGTTTGATTTTGTATCCCACTGGGATGTTTGATATACGGTGCTTTTTCTGGAAGACTGCAGTTTTTTCCTGTATTTTTTCTTTTGCGCGTAGTAACTTTAAGATGTTTCTTGTTCATGTTTTTGTTTGTTGCGGTTGCACCCGATTCAAGAGCCGAATTGCTCACAGGGCTTTACCTAATACATGAAATGAAAATCGCATTCATCCGCGATTCGTCAACATTCCCGTCGAGCGCCTCCAGGGCGGACTGGCGGCGGTGCCGAGTCGGCGTGCCCCCCCCCCCCCCGTGACGTCACCCAAACCAGTCCCGCGTGACGTCACAGCCGCTACCACTTCCGCCGGACGTGACGTCGCGCGTTTCCGCCGTCTCTGCCCGCGCGCGCGCTGCTCCGGCGATGGCGGCGGCGCCGCCTCCTCCTCCCCCGGCCAAGTGGTTCTTCAGCAGGGAGCAGCTCGAGGCCACGCCGTCGCGCAGATGCGGCATCGAGGTGGACAAGGAGTTATCCTACCGCCAACAGGCGGCCAACCTCATCCAGGACATGGGACAGAGGCTCAACGTGTATCCTTACCGGACGGGCGCGGGGGGCGGGGGGCGGCTGCGTCACCGGGCCGTGCGGCCTTGTCGCGCAGGCTTTCGCGGGAGGGGAGGCATTGTTACGTAACGTTGGTTACTCGCGTTAACCTCGAGCTCGGTGGGGATGAATGTGCTTATTGTGGCGGTGTTTAGTTGCGGTAGAGAGCAGGGTTCGTTGCAATGGCGCGACTTGTGAGGGGGGGGGGGGGGGGGTATCTGTGAGGGGAGGCTGATGCCGAGCGCGGCGAGGCCCGGGCGCGGCTCTCCTTTGTCGCCGCCATGTTGTCCTCGCCCTCCACGCCGGCTCGGCGCGTCGCGTCCTCTCTGCGAGCCTTCCTTCTCCTCTACGCGTTTATTCATTCTCCCCGTGAGTGTGCGAATGATTGCAACCTTGGGGGTAACCTCCACGCCGCGTGCGTTCCTGCAGTCGTGTGAACCCGAGGGGCGAGAGGGTACCGCTTCCTCCACCGCCAGTGTCCATTTTGCCACCGGCTCGGGGTCGTTGGGGGATTTGCTCGTAAATGTAAGTGTTGATTTCTGTCGCTTGTGTGTGTTGTGGTTTTGTGCGTGTTCTTTCCTTGACCCTTGGTTTCATTTGATTCATTTTTGGACTCGGCGCAGTTCTCAGCTGACGATAAACACAGCTATCGTATATATGCACAGGTTTTATATGCTGCAGACCTTCTCAAAGTTCCACAGAAATGTAAGCTTTACGTGTATACTTCGAATTTGAAGAAATTCTGACATCAGCTTACATTTTCAGTCTACAATTATTACGCGCTGTACACGTGGAATGTGTAACACTGCACGCTGGAGGCTCTGTTGGTGTTTCTTAAGGTTAAAAGCATTCCACTCAAAAGTTATTCTATCTCTTCCTGAAGGCAATTTCTCCAGCTGCTTTGTTCCTTGCTGCTAAAGTAGAAGAGCAACCACGGAAGCTGGAACATGTTATTAAAGTGGCACACGCGTGCCTTAACCCACAGGAAGCTCCGCTGGATACAAAGAGTGATGTAAGTGAGACTAAATGATACATGTTTCTGTATTCTATCTCAACCCAGAGGTTTTGCACCTTTCCATTCTCTATTTGGCTAATTTGTACATATGTTGGATGCACGCGTGGAATGAAATATGTTTTCAATGTACTGTGACTGTTGAGCCAATATGCACTCGGACGTCTTTTGTGTGCAAGGTGAAATTCTGGGTAAATATTCAATCGTAAAACAAACTTACGCAGGAGAATTTCTTTCCTGTTTCGTCAGGCTTACCTTCAGCAAGCCCAAGACTTGGTGATGAATGAACATGTGATGCTTCAGACATTGGGTATGTTGAAGCTGACATTGGAACTGTTCATATTTTCTATTCAAAACAAAGTTTCCACTTAAATTACCCAGGAATTGAGAATTTGTTACAACATTGACCTCAAAACGGCCCTGATTCAAGGCTGTAAACCTCTCCATTGGTTTTCAGTTTCAAGACAGAGCCTATAATAATTCTTTCTTTGGTCTGTGGTCTTTCCTGAATCACCATGGAATGGCTCATTCGTTTGAAAGATACATTTGCATAAAAAAAATTGAAGAGGTATGTTTTGATTTATAGAGCCTTCAGATTATATACCTACTATGAAATTAATATGTGCTCTCTTTCATTTTGCAGGTTTTGAAATAACAATAGATCACCCTCATACTTACGTTGTGAAATGCACACAGTTAGTACGGGGTAAGAACCACACTCATGTGCAGAACATTAATACGCAAAGCATGTCGTATTCTAAGTTACAAGTAATTATCTTCCAAATCTACATTGAAACACTAAAGATAAATATATATTTGCCTCCGTTATTTGGTCATAATACGTTTTCTGCTTTTATATTTTCAGCGAGTAAGGATCTGGCCCAGACCTCGTATTTCATGGCTACCAACAGGTGGTTACCCACACCCATACGTTGCACTGTTAAGGCGCACTAAAGCTTCCCCTAATGCAGAACCCCCTACCGTTGCCACTGCCCTGTCTCGCTCTAGGGCTAGGCCCGCCATACCCCATGGCGTTGGCCCCCTATTGTAGTGCGGTGTAATGTACCAGGGCACCATCGGCACAGGGGGTTGTATGCACTAGAGAAGTGTAGTGTTGCTGTCTGTACGGTTGCCAGTACTGCGTGCATATCGGTGTAAACTGGTAGCCTATCGTTCTGAGCGCTAGTCTAAGCTAGGAGTGAGAGTTACCCTGGTAAGTATGAGCATCCCATTTTTTTCTTTATTGCTTTTTTGCTTATATCTTGATAATATTTATCTTTTTAAAATGTTTGCTTTCATTATCAACTAATTTAATACATAATTAAAATGCGTAAATTTGATTGCATTTTGTGAATGTGCATGCATATTTTATATTATATGAAATGTTTCAATTTTCAAATTATGTACATTATACATTTTTTTATATGCACTGCCTTTGGCCACTGTTAAAACTGATGTAGATGTGAAAGTCATGGCTCCTTTCTCTGTCCCCATGGCAATGACCACTTAACAAACCTGAACCTGCCAATTGCCGGCTTCTGGACCAACTGTCTCCGGGGTCCTCTCCATCCTGCGTCTACGGCTGTGCAGCCTACACCTCACCACATTTTGCTTGCAGCACAAGCCCACAGTGGTAGCCTGCGTTTGTATCCACTTGGCCTGTAAGTGGTCCAACTGGGAGATTCCGGTCTCGAGTGATGGAAAACCATGGTGGGAATATGTTGATAATGGTGTCAGCATGAACCTTCTGGATGGTAAGGAATCCACCACATGTGCCTGATTCTAAATCGACATTTTTGTACGAATTGGAATTGAAAGAATTCTATTTGGGTAAACATTAAATTCACATGCATCATTCTTCATTGTACTGCACTTCGCAATGACATCCAAAGAATGACATTCAAGCATTATATTGGAGTTGTTTTGTTTAATGTTTAACTGTATTTTTGCTTTTTCAGCATTAACACATGAATTTCTTCAGATTCTTGAGAAAACCCCAAATAGGCTAAAAAGGATAAGAAACTGGAAGGTAAGTCATTTTGTATTATGCTTTTGGTTAATTTAACTCGTGAAATGTTTGTGATTAGACACCCGATTATTCAAAATAGGTTGTTATAAATTCTTCCTTTTGGGTTAATAAAAATTTCATTGTTGCAGTCCACAGTTTCAGCTTACGTTTCCATTTAGTCAATAAACAATACAGAGCCAAAATATATAATCAAATAAAGATGGACTACTTTGGGTTAATGTGAATTTTTGGTAAATTCATTTGTAGTACAGGTTTCCCTGCATGCGGTAGATGTATTTCCAAAAATGGCGCAGAAAGCAAAACCGCACTTAGACGGCTGCCTTGTCGAGTAGTGCATTAAGTACACAATGTATGTCCCACGTTCGACCGCATAGTCACATATGAGTGAATTCAAACTGCATAGAGTGAATTTTGGGTAGAAATAGATTAGCTGCATATACACGAGTTCACACAACTGAACCTGCATAAATCGAGGGAAATTTGCGTTTGTCAATATTGGTCCACGAATGAAAACATTCCTTTAACTTGAAAGTAGACCACACTGATACAACAGTACCCACCTACCATTTCCCATTTATACATTAACAATCATTTGAAAGGCCTTCTTTTTTTGCAAACTGGCTAGTATTATGGGATATCCTTTGCCAGTATCAAAATATAAGAATAGGTTTTCCCCTTTCGAGCAATAAAACAGGTGATAAGATGTTAAAACACCAAGCTGAAACCTTTAACCACATATACTTGCGGTGAAAATACAAACCAAAAACATCTGACAGTATATGCATTGTCTTTGAAACTGATTGGTCCACACAAGAGACAGCTTTCTTTAGAGCCTAGTCTCAATCACAGACATGATTCCTTGCAAAAGGTTTCAGTTTGGTGTTTTAACATCTTAACACCTGTTTTATTGCCAGAAAGGGGAAAACCTATTATAAACTGGCTAGTATTTTTTTGTTGCTGTGTAATAACGACTTCGTATGCGTGTCACTGAAAAACATTGAGTTTTAATTTAAGCGTTGATAACTTTTTCGATAAGCGACAGTGATAGCCCACAAATGCAAACAAGAGGTGGTTTCCATTGGATGGGATGGTTTATAGTATGGCACTGCACTGCCCACTCTCCCATGCAGCTTTTAGGCAAGTACAGGACTGCACGATTCCATGCCAACCGCTGCTTTTTGTACAGGAAAATCTCTCAAAGCGGGGACACCTGTAAATTGGAATTTGAGTATGTGAAAAATGGTGTTTGAAATTATTATTTTTATTTAAGGGCAAAGTAAACCTGGCCAGAATGCTATGTCAATGATAAGTTTGCTTTGTTTTCTTTGGGTCTTTCGGTAAAGTCACATTGTTTTCTTTGAACCTATCTTTGTGACTTTACTGAAAGACCCAAAGAATATGAATTCCTGGAGTCACGAAAGCTTTAAGTCAAGATTTAAGTATGCTTTGCAAAATTACGTCAATCGTAATTGTTTTTAAAATCATAAAATGTCCAAAAATAACTAGTGCTCATATATAATAACACCAAATGGTAGACTGATGTATTTGGCGAACAAGTGCCCGTGGACATCTCGGTCTACAGTAGATTAATATAAATGCATTGACTATGAGATGATGCATTTGTATTTTCTAAAAACATCACAATAGTTTAGGTAATGTATCATTTGATTACTACTGTCTTGATGTATCCACCTCTTCCACATGGTTATGGCAACTCATTACGCTAGAGTAATGCTTTTGAGTGTTATTTTAAATATTTAGTCAATGGTTTCATGTTGTTTACATGTACATTTAATATAGTAAATGCTTCATTTTTTTACAATATGCCAGACATTTGCCATCATTAGAAAGGCTCTTCCTCCATTAGCCATTAGTGAATGGGATTCCTAATTATTTTCTTTACATGTAAATAAGTTGTCGCATCACCTAATGAATTAATCTTGACTCTAACAACACTCTTGAATATTGCATTTGCTAAACTCATGAAACATTTCTCAAATTACTTGTACCTAAGCGAAGCTTCACTCACACCCTTGATTCCCCAGTACCTCTGCAATTTCCCAATCCTCATACTGGCCAACTGCCTCCAAAATCATACCTTTTGTGTGTGTAAAATAACTTGACTGTGTTCTCTTGCAGGCATATCAGAATCAAGCAATTAAGAAACTGAAAGTGGAAGGGCAACCAACAAACGATGCACATTGCCACAGCCTGGATAGTCTTGCATTCCACTTTGATGCTGCAGACCTCGCCGCACCTTCTGAAGTGAAATCTGCATCCACCTCCGTGCCACAGCCTATAAGTGTGCCGATGGTTCCTGTGCAGTCGGTTCCTTTTGCGCCGCCTGGTCAGGTCATGGCTCCTTTGAAGTCCTACCAACTGCAGAAGTCTCATGACCTTCAACAGAAGACCCATGACTCGGTACCCATCAAAGTGGAAATGCAAGCCAAACATTCTGACAATGCTATGCACTCTGACGTTCCAGTGTATTTAAAAACAGAGCGTTCATCCCAGAAATTGCCAAGCCGGGATCCCCAGCCTAGCACTGCCACAGGGTCTGTACCTTCTGCCACAGCAAATAAGGTTCCTCATCAGAAGGTTAGTCTGCTGGAGTACCAGGAGAAGCATGCTGTAGTCCTGGCAGAGCACAAGCGCAAGCTGGAAAGACAGGAAGCTGAACTCAAGGAAAAGTATGCCTCTGAAGCTCAAATACTTCTGGAGGTTCAGAGACGCGAAAAGATGCACCAGCAGCAACAGAGTAGTGGCACGAGTACTCCCAGTGAGCAGTCGCAGAAACATAAACACAAATCTCACCACCAGAGCAATGAGAAAGTGGACAAACATGGAAAACAGGACAAAAGTTCTATCAAAGTGCGCCTACCTGGAAACCAGGATGATACTAAAGATGGGCGTGAGATTAAAGTAAAAATCAAGATGCCAATGGCACATGAACATAACAGTGGCACTGATGACAGCATCAGCAAAGGTAAACACCAGAGCCAGGCAATGTTGAAAGAAAAGCACAAAGACCACCATCCTGCCTCCCACCACCATCACCACCATGGAAACAGTCATAAACACTTGCACTCGTACCCTCATTTACACAGCAGTGGTAATGGGAAACATAGCTCTGATGGTTCCAAAGGTGGCTTTGTATTATCACCAGAAGCCAAACCAGGTACTACGAGCAGCAGTGGTAGCTCGAGTTCTGGATCGTCACGTAAACGACCACGCGAGAGTAACGCCACATCTCATGGAAACCCGCAGAAGATGAGCAAGCAGACCTCCAAAAGCAGCAGCTCCTTTGCCAAGCAGCACTCCTTTGCAGTGCAGTCGCTGCTGCATCTTCCAATGCCTCCCCCACCACCCACCACCTCAATTTCTTATGGGCAGCTGTCCAAAAGATCTGGGAAGGAATTAAATGGGCTCAACTCGGACTCATGTTTGGACTTGGACGAGCCGATGCCCCACATGCAGGGCGACAGCTACAAGGCCACCCGTGATATGCTGGAGTCGCTGCTTTGTGCACAGGGTGTGAACACGCCCACCAACACCAGCCAGTCGGGTTTTACGCAAGACTTCAGCCCCAACTATTACAGCCAAAACATGGCCCGTGGATTCCATCCACTGATCCACAGAGGGCAGTCCTCACTTCCAAGTAAACCACCACTTCCGCCACTGCCAGCCGACCCTCCCCCGCCCCCTCCACCTCTCCCTAAGTAAATACACTGAACAACATGAGCAGGTCGACGTTTTGCTTTTTTGCTGTTAAAGAAAAAGGGTAAAATTGTACAGTTTTGTTGCAACGTTCATGTCTGCTTTTAGCCGCTGAGGAACCCCAGCGGTTTTACTGTGATTCAACGTGGGTTTTTTTTATAGCAAGCGCGTAACAGTTTTATGAAAAAAGAAAAAAAAACTGCATTTGAAAATCTTCGGAGTTGGTAAGTCTCTTGAAGATTTCCTTAACTGTCTTATGTCGTTTTAGCATTTCATTTTAGTTTAGTTTCATTCCTAAAGACTTCATAGATGTAAAGTCTTGGAAGTACCAGCATAAAGTGGAGGTACAAGAAGCTCAGGTGTTGGAATCTCTACAGTATAAAACTTAAAAAAAAAAATGTTTACATTTCATTATTGTGCTTTGTTATGAAGTGCATATTAACAATTTTCTTGGCTTGTGGTGAATATTTCTCCAGGCTTAGCCCTCTAAATACTTGATATTGAAAATTGCAAATATTTATTTATATACTTAATAAAGACATGAGAATCGTAATCCTGCTCGGTGTTTAAATGTAGTGGAGCTCTGTACATCGCCTTAGTTTCCCTGCAGTGAAGGCAGTGGACGGTAAGCATTATTGGCTGAAGGGATAAACGCGCATGGTAACGGCTGCAATCGTTTTCATTCTTGAACTATTGTCTGTATATAATACACCCGCTCCCTGTGTAAATTAAAATGTAAAATTTTGTACCAAAAAACATTCAGTAAAGATTTCTCAATAGCTAAATGGCCGCCTGGCACGTTTAGTGATTTCTCTATTTTACTACTTGCATTTAGATTGTTAAAATGTATGTATCACTTTACATTAAAGGCAATAAATGCTTTTGTGTTGTACCCTGTGCGGCCCTGCTTCATTGCACTGCGTAGTCGAGGCAAATATACATTTTTGAAATTGTACGTTTTTCAGAGGGAATGGACTTTGCAAGTGCACGTGGTTTTCATAACAGCAAGAAAATGCATTTTTCTGAGTAGCAGGATTGTAGAACACAAACCAATTGTGCACCGTTCATAGTGGCGTGCAGCTGAATACTTTTTCATGGTAATACCTTGGGACATGTAATAGGTTGACAATTTGGGAACATGCCCTTCAGAGCATGGGGTAACATTGACATTGGTTTGCGCCCGATTCATGAAAAGCGTACAGTATATGCGAAACAAGTCAACTTAACATTTTCCATTCTGGTCACCACAAAGTTGTCCAGAAATGTAAGCCAATTTACCCTCTTTCAAAGGGCAATTTCCCCAAAACATCCCTGTTACATTTTACAAAGCAGTATTAATGTCAGTTTGTTGAAACAGTGCTGTCTACTACATACTTTATTTTGTCAGTAGTGTATGGATTAAGCTGATAAAGCTACACAAATGTCTGCATGTAATGGGCTGTCTCATCTACTCGTGAATAAAGGTGCTAAAAAGCAACAATTGTGCAGTTGACAATGCTGTATTGGATACTTACTAATTGCAGAATGACAACCATATGGCAAAAACGGCTGTTGAATGAAGACGGAAAACTGCTCACTTTGCGTAAAATGCACACGGCTTGGAAGGAGTCTATTAACGAGAATCGCCACCCAGAAGGGGTGCTAAAACTATCGTATTTCATATTTAATGTATTTTATTGCAGCTTTATTGCCTCCTGGGGACGAGCATTGGTATGATAATTTAGGATTATTTAAGGGTGGTGTAAGGGCATTTCGGCACACCATAACTAAAGGCAGCTATTACACAACTGGGCAGGAGAAAGGGGGGTTGACTACCGCTGGGTAACTTCTGTGACTAAGCGACGCTCCCCATGTAGTTGGCTGGCTACACAGGAGCAGACGTGTAGTAGTCACGGAGACATTAACTCTCGCCTTCTAAGACTACAAGGTGCCCGATCCAAGATGATGAAGACGACCCGCTCCAAGACGACGACGGCGATGACAGTTTCTTGGTTCCCCCACAGCAGCCCAGAGCTCTGTTCCACACCGGCTTTTATCCACTCCTTGACCCGGCCACGCCCCTTGTCCCGAACAATCACCTCATCTGGGCCTGTCTGTCCCTCTCAATTGTTATTTACGACCACTTAGGTCCCGTGCTGTCCTTACGCGATCCTGTCAGTGCCCGTCGCGTTGATTAGTAACCATGGCCACGAGGAGCCGTACTGTCCTTACACATGCATGAATTATGTTTTGAAATGAATTTTGGACTTCAAAAAAACATCTGTAGCATACATTAGAGAATTCAACTTGTGCGTCTTTAATCGAGAGAGAACAATCACCAAGTTTTAATGTCACCTGAAAATTTAGAAAAATAAATAATGACTAGATAAAATATTAACTTAAAATATGCACGTGTTAAAATATAAGAAATAACCCAATGTGTCCTAACTTTTGGGCCACCCTGTTTGAAAGGGGTTTGACGTGTGCTCTGGGCTCTTGGATAGATGGCTTCCTACGAGTGCGCATGTGTTTAAGAGACGTTTTAGTAAAAGCCCTCACCTGAAGATTGCCTCGTGTGGACTCCCTTTCAATAATCCAGTCATAGAATAACGTGCCCCTGGCGAGGTCGAAGGGACCTAGAAATAACATTTTACAGGGCTTGTATAGAGATCATCTATGTTTTAGAGGTGCTTCCTTTGTAAAAATACAGAACCTTTATCTCATCCGACAAAAAACACTCGTCTCATTAAGATGCAGAAGCCTCATCTCATCCGAAAATCCTCTTCTCATCCGACACTGAACCCTCCTCTCATCTGTTTTTCACAAGCCGATCTTGACACCGCTGGTATCAGTCATTGGCAAGTCCACTCAGCTCCACATCCTTTTGTACCCCATTAGTCCATCTCCTCTTGCCCGTGCTGCACCCCTTTAGCCCCCTCTATCCAGCCAAACAAGCTGCAACAACATTTCATTGTTAAAATGTTCTTGGAAAGATTTTGGTTTACTTTTTATTATTATTAATTTTCCGTTTAACCACCTCTGCCCAAAAATAAGCTGATTGGCCATGTGGGTAGATGGGCACCACGTGCCCACACCCAGCAGGTAAATTATTGAATAACTCGCGCTGCTTGGCTATTTGCACGGTTTATAACTAAAGTGAATTGTAAGCAATGTCGATTTCTTAGTATTCTTTTCCAGTGACGTTTTCGGATGACTTCTTAAAATCTAATATTTTACCTGAAGCCATAATTTCGTGGTACACAATAGTGGCGAAAGAACGATCTATATTTCATCATGACTTTTAAGCTCTTCCAGTACAAGATCAACCATGGTTGGACTTCAATAAATTACCCATTGCAGTCTGTTGAAGGCTAAAGTGGCGAACTCAATTCATAATTGCACAATAAGAACGTCCTTAGCCGTTAGTGTTGAGAAAAGTTTCCATGAAACACTTTAAGTTAATGTGTACTTCTCACGACAAATTTGTAGAATTAGTAGACAGTCTGGTAACATCCGGCCTACACGCTTTAAATATTTGGGCTCTTAACAATTTTCCATAAATGCAACGTTATTTAATGCAGAATATTTGTTCCTGCTTTGTAGTTTGTCCATAAGTAGCAATCATTTTGATACTTTTGTAGACAGGAGAAGTATATTTTGTCAGTCTCATGGGAATATTGGTTTTATGAATTTCGGGTAATCGCATAAAATCTTGGACAAACGCCATTGTTACTGTAAATAAGATAGGCACACTTAGTATTCTGCATCTTTAAGTTTCTGAATGTATTCGTTCCGGTTTTTTCCCCTGAGTTTGAGTTGAATGATTAAAGCATTTCATAAGTGTCTTCATTAGTCAACAGTTGCTATCTGTTTTTGGTGGTTAGTTTGTTGTTCTTCACCCCCCTCCCCAAACTCCGATTCGCACGGTTGGCTCCGTATGGTTGAAAGAAGTTAAACGTACATAGTGTTCTTATCGATACGGTGATATAAGGTGTTCAAATCATAAATCTTCAAATAATTAAGCGTTTTAAGCAATATACAAATTTGTTTAGTTTTTTTATGGGGGCGTTAGCGACCCATCAGTGATTTTCCTGACAAGTCACGACAAACGTACTGAAACTTTTATCGCGCCGAGCACGAAGGGTCATTCCCCGAAACGTCGACTTCCGTCTACGGTATTTTGTTGTTGAATGCCGCGAGTGGCGCGCCGGTCCACAGCGACAAATCTGTGAATCGCGTGACGACAGCGAGAATAACAAATTGTAAATACATCAGTTGTTAATACATCAATACATCAATTAGATTTTACTCAGGCATCGAAGTACCAGCGCGCCGTGTACGCGACGATGTAGTCCGGTATGTAGCTTAAAGTGTACACGTAGTTTGAAGAAGTACACACGTAGTTTGAAGAAGTACACACGTAGTTTGAGTGTACACGTAGCTTGTAGTGTATAAACGTGTCGTGGAGTTGCAGTGATAGTAGTGGTAGTAGTTTGAGAAGGCAGAGGGCGCAGGCGGCCGCCGTGGCCGCCTCAGCCGCGGGGCGCTCCGAGGACCCCGAAAAAAGGCGCGAAACTCGCGACGGCGAAGACGGCGAAGACGGCGCCGCCGGCTCCGGTACAGACGTGAGTGACACACACGTCGTTAGTTATAGAGTATAGCTCTCAATTAAAACATATAGCAAGTACTGTACCTGCTTGACATGTCACAGCATTGGGGAACTGGTCAAAAAACGGCAAAAAACATGACTACTGTACATTGACTACTGTACATACTGTACATTGTTTTACGGACAAAAATAACGGAACGATTTTTTTTATTTAACAGTGTGGAACCTTCTTGGTTCTTTCGGTAAAGTCACGTAGAAGGGAAGTAATAAAATAATACAAATAAAGCATAATAAAATCAAATAATTCTCACGACGTTTCGGCTACAACGCAAGCAGCCGTCTTCAGGTGAAGAATGAGACACTGCCAAGCTAGGAGCTTATATATAAGCTGAGTTGGAGGTGGAAGAAAAAGAGAGCCTTAACAAAAGAATGGGCATATCAAGAGGAATTTCGCATATTCATGAAAAATGCCTAGGAGGTGGGCGGGGGGGGGGTTCAAAGTCATATTATGCCCATGCATTATGCAGGATCAGCGGCACCAAAGGGAGGGCATGTTAATAATATGTAGAAGCAATGAAACATGTGAATGGGAGAACGGTGGCAGGAGACCCGCAGCGGAGCAAATAATGCATTCCCTGTGGAGAACACAAGATACACAGTTAATGCCAGTGAGTGGACTGCGGTCTGAAAGTCACCATAAACGTGAACAACAATCAGTTAAGATCCGAAGTGGTTTATTACGTCCTTCCAATGATTGCTGAGCCAGAATCCATCTTCTCGGTTGAAATTGTCTCTGTGTTTGTATATGTGGATCGCCTCATGAACGAATCTCTCATGGTAGCCAGATGGCTTGCAGAGAACCTCTGTCTTGGAGAAGTCAATGTCATGTGAGCCCACTGAATTGTAACAGTGATCTGCCACGGCTGAGGTGTTTGTCCTACCGTGTTTCAGGTCTGCCTTATGTTCACGGATGCGATCCGAGACATGTCGTTTGGTTTCTCCAATGTAACTGCTACCACAGAGGAAACTTAGTTTGTAGACGCCAGGGTACTGTATGTCTGGAATCACGTCTTTTACAGACGGGACTAGATCACGGATTTTATGTACTGTGTTGAATCGTACCTGAATCTTGTGTTTAATCAGGATTTTGGAGATCTTTTTTTGTGACCCCAGCAATGTAGGGTAAGGTGATGGTTTTGAAAGGCTCCTCAGCAGGATCCTTCTTGACGGTTGGAGTGATGGCCTTGCGGATTGTGTAGTCGGAGTAACCATTAGCCTTAAGAGCTTGGCGTACGTGTTTGAGTTCACTGGCAATGTGTTCCTGGTCGGAGATGCATTGGGCTCTATGGTATAGAGTCTTGATGAGGGAGTTCTTCTGGGATGGATGGTGGTGGGAATCCGGTTTTAGGTAGGCATCCGTATGGGTGGCTTTCCTGTAGACAGAATGGCTCATTGAACCATCAGGTCTCCTTTTAATTAAGACATCGAAAAAGGGTAGCTTGCCATCTTTTTCGACTTCCATGGTGAATCTGATGGCTGGGTGTATGGAATTGATGTGGTCGAGAAATTGGTCTAGAGCAGGCCGGCCATGTGGCCAGATGACAAAAGTGTCATCTACGTACCTCTTCCATAAGGTCGGGTGTAGAGTGGCAGTCTGGATGGCGTCAGTCTCAAATTTCTCCATGAAAATGTTGGCTACAACCGGAGATAGGGGGGAGCCCATTGCGGAACCTTGTTCTATTTAACGGAGGGGTTTCCCACTCAAAAGCTCGTACGTGTGTCACGTTTAACAACCCTGTGCAGCATAGCTGGAGAAGCCATCGAGAATGGCTGCCTCGAAGGGAAAGGCGACTGCTGCTGCAACTCGACCTGCCCGAGACGCCTTCCTGCAGAGTCTCAAGGAGGAGTCGCCGTCACGGCTGCTGGAGATCGTAGAGCGACACGTGAGGGCTCTCCTCTGCCAACATGCCGCGTCCCTGTCACTCACTAGCGACGGACACTGCAGTAGATTCGTACGGTTTGCTTGTCAGAAAGTCAATGGAACGTGGGACGTTGTGATGTCACGGAAGAAAATAACGATGGTTACATTTAGGTGTTTATTTAAGGATGATGCGAACAGAACACGCTTTTTGTGTGTAGCGTGATTATTGTAAGTTTATACTTCGAAAATATATTTAAAAAAAGATCAATTTGTAAGGAGTATCCTTCTACAAGATTCCTATGTGCCCTGTGTATCGAAAGCAGGATATAAACAGAACCAGGATAAACGCCCCTAACTAGGGGGTGAAGGTCAATTTAAATAGGTGAGTTTTCAAGACAGACTTAAATCTATACATAACGACTCTGATCGTCTCATTGCCAATGGCAAAGCTTTCTATAGTCTGGGAGCTGCACTGGCAAAAGCCCAATCACCTCAGGAAATGAGCCTTGACCTCGGAGGACTTAGAAGAAGGCGATTTGAAGATCTCAGGGACCTCGTTGGAGTGTAAACATGGATCCATTCCTGCAAATATTGTGGGGCTAACCCATTGAGATTTGGTCAGCAGCAGGGTCTTTTCATCCACTTGATACTTGACTGGTAGCCAGTGTAAAGACAAGAAAGCAGGTGTGTGATGTGCTCGCGAAATGGTGTGTGCGTACGGACTCTAGCAGCAGCATTCTAAAGAAGCTGTCGTCTACCCAGAACCTTACTTGGAATCCTGAACACGAATACATGCATCAATTCAGTGAAATGTTACAATTTTACCTTGATATTCGATATTATTTCATATTTTGGTAAATATAATGCCTCTAGTGACTGCACAGATCACATGAAACCATTCTAAAACATACAATAATGATCGCACAAATGATGTTGTACATATACCATTAGCGTTAGAATTCGTTTCATTCTATTCAATACATCGTTACTTGCTCAGTGAATGCAGCCGAACAGTTAAATGTCATATAATCACGGTGTTTCTTGTAGAAAAGCCGCACAGACCCATTCTGCTTGAAGGAAGTGCTGGAGGAGTTGCCACTGCGCGCTCTGAAGGATGCACTTGAGAGTATCGGCAAGATTCTCACTGAGAGCCTGCTACATTGCCCCGCTGAGCAATGGAACCCTGACCCACCGCAACACGACGACATGGAGACAGAAGCCACGGGATCGGTACTATACATCTAATTCTGTCCTTTTACTCTTTCATGGTACATTTTAATGTGATTCATCGAATGCCTATCAACCAAATAGCTCAGTATGATTGTAAACAGAAAATTACACACATTGGTGGTCTGGCTGAGATCATTAAGGCTTCTTATACTTGCAAGCCTTATTTTATCTTGGACCTGAACCAAGAATCTCAGCTTTGCTGGCTCATTGTTTTGTCAATTTTACTGCATCAGCCCATGAGCTACCAGACAATTAAAAATTCTGTATTCGTCTGATTTACCTGTATTAATATGCCCAAAACATTTAATTAAATTATAGTTGCATGTCATATATTCTGAGTACTGTAGATAAAAACACGTCTTAAAGAGTATGAATGATTGTGGTAAGCATGCAAAGACATGAAAAAAATTTCAACTGGTTTTATACACGTTCACTAAAAATACTGTGATATATTAACTCTGACAATGGATGTCACTTGTTATTTGATTGTTGATGTTAGGAGTTGTGTGGTTAAAATGTGACACCTGCTCCCATCATTATGTGTTTGCATCCAGGAGTCAACTGTAGCTGTTGTGACGGCTGTAGCCACAGTGCTATCTGTGGCTGTGAAAACTGTCAGTGCGGAGGTGATAGAAGACATTTTGGAGTCGGCTATCATTCTACATGGTAAAGAGGCAGGGTGACGTCTATGAATAATTGATACAAATTGATAAATTATTGACTATATCTGTTTCCACGACTTCTCAGTTTTTTTATAATTGGAAAGAGTAAAAGTTTGTGAGTATGTATAGTAGGAGAACGAAACCAAGATACATAAAGTAGTTATTTGCCACATTTCTCTGACTTGGATAATTTATAACAGTTCATTGTTTAGAGCTGCATATCCCAATGAACACTATTGCAGTATGTTCATCTCATAAATATCTGCAAAATAAAATACTTCTTGATGTTGCACTGGGAAATGTTATGCATGCGCACTGGATGATATATTGATTTCAAGTACTGTATAGGGTAGATTACCAAAATATTGGCAATAGTTTATTTAATAATTGAGCCTACAAATTATTGTTATGCTGAATATACAGGGTGGCCCATAGGTCAAGACTGAATGGGTTATCTTATTTTAACAATTTTCAAACTGACTTCCATTAACATGAATGTATACATGAATTCTCTGTAGAAGTTATTTTTGGACTTTTTTTAGATTCACGTGTAATCTTTGACCATTCCTAAATTACGTTTTGTCTAAATTCATTCAAGGTTCTTGGTCGAATTTTGTAAACAACGGGATTGTGGTGAACCCACAGGAAGAATACAAATAGATATGAATAATGATAATAGATAAATATTAACTTAAAGAATAAACTGTTTAAATGTTTTAATGCCAGTGCTAAAATAAATGAAATAACCCTATTTGTCCAGACTTTTTTGTCACCCTGTATAAAAAATGCATTCCAGGTGGTTACATCAGGCAACAATACAAGATATGTATGTTCCTGTGGTGATAATTAGTTCCAATCTACTCTACCGTTTTTCTCACCCTGTTGACAGCCCTGTTGCCACTTTTCACCGATTCTCACCCTAACCTAAGAAACACGGTCATAAACCTGTGCGAGTCTTGGTGGGAGAGAGACCTACCTGGGAAAGAGGAGCTTGGAAAGAATATGATCCTCACAATTCTGCGGTGCAATTTAATACAGCAGAGCAAAGCCTTGGTATGTAGCAATGCCTTGAATGGCAATTTATAATTTGTTGTTTTTCATAACAGTGACTTTCATTCTTGTGATTTTTTTTTTTACTGCAATCAGTGCGTTTTTAAAGATTATTATTTAGCTTTGAATGTAATGATACATCGCTTAAAATCGATTATTAAACTAACATTATGCATCAAATTGTCCGTATTGCAATCAACAATGTATGTGTATCGTATGCAAATTATATGGTAATGTTACATTGAAGCTAATGGAGCGAACGAAACAGTACAAACAAGAAACAATGCAAATGAGATTATGAAACTCAGATAGTTGAATTTAGAAAAAAATCACTTCAGTCATTACAGATACAATTTCTGTGGGGGTAAATTGTTGCACATCTACATTTAGTTCTTGTCACGATAATATGAAGTATTTGTGTGTACTTCTAACACATGGTTGCTTGTGTTGATGTAGCTACACACCCATTGTATTATAAATTGTCAAGTGGGACTTGGTGCTTGCAAGCCAGATAAAATGTGCCCGCGCTGAAACTGTTCTAATGCAGGGTGCAGTGATAAAGCGGTTGTGGAGCCTGCGTGAGAGCTTCCGGCTGTTTGACTTCCTGGGCAACCCACCCGAGACTGAGGAGTTGAAGGAGCTGCTGCTGCAGGGATGCATAGTGACAAATATCTACCTGAAAACCGAGGAGGTGAGAGCAGCGGACTCAAAGGCAGCAGCATCAAAGTGGTGTTCTCGTACCGTTCTTTGAAAAACCTAAGCGGAGACAGTTTAAGGACTAAATGTAAAACAAGCGAGCATTAAAGCATTGTGTTGTTACTTTTACTGGATATTTATATTGGTCATTTACAGAATCTTTGTGTATGCTGTTCAGCAATATCTTTTGAAATAAATGTCTTGGATGAATCTTGCTGTGATTTGAATAATTGTTTATCTGATTGCGTGTAATTTACGTTTTTCAGAGTCGTCGATTCTTGTCCTTCCTTTTCGGTTTAAATGTGGATTTTATCAAGACGATTCATGCCGTTCTTAAGAAGCACCTTCCTTCTTTGACTAAGTGAGGCCATTTTTCTTTGTGCATTTTCTGTATACTTGTAGATTTACCTTTTGCTTCGATGCTAAATGGTATTTTTTATAACCAATAAGCATATATTTTGGTTATTGATTACATGCCAAATGCTAATATGCTACAATTGTTTACGTTTTTACAATTAATAATGTCCAGGTAGTTTAGACATTTGGTAAATATACCCGCACATTTTTAAAATTGCATAAACATTACTGGTGGATTTACTTATTTGCTGCAGAAATGACATGCTTTCCTCTGCTTGTCTGCCAGATTAGTCCTCAAAGTTGAACTTCATGAAATTAAGTGTAAAACTAATATGAAGTTTTATATATATAGTGTATCTGGTGAACATGTTTGTATAATTAAACTTACAGAAAACTTGGTTTTATCGTTGATAGTTCAAAATTTTAACTCAGGCATGCTGGCAAGCATGAGTAGTCAGAACTATTTTTTAAATATAATGTTTCCATATATTTGGCTGGTTATGTGATGTCTCCCACAGAGTGCAAGTGGGCTACTATGCTGACATTTATTTTCAAGCCTGGAAAAAGGCCACAGGCCCTTACCTGAAGGTTAGTGCTCAATTAATTAGAACACTTGTCAAAGAAAGCATGATTGCGTGAGAATATTCTGAGACTTATTTTCATATACAGAATTAGAATACTAGTTTGCAAGAATAGTTTCATAGGTGTAAATTTCCAATGGCTGCCTAATAATTGGTGAAAAAGCCAACGTTTACATTATTTGTGGTCATTGTTTCCAAACTGCCAAATAAATATAAAAGCCCAAAATATTTTGAGCATAAGGCCATTGCCTGAATTCCTGGCTTGTAATATACTGTATAATTAAACTTACAATTAATTGTAAAGAAGAATTCATTTTAAAGCACCTGCCACACCTCAAAAAGTCTGTCTTGAACAAAAGTTATACAAATATTATATGGCTATTTCGGCAAAGTCACGTAGATAGAAAAATAATAACATAATTAAAATGAATATAAAGTGAATAAAAAATAATAAAAATATCACGACGCTTCGATTGCAACACAAGCAATCGTTTATATACGTCTCTTGAATAAAGGTTATACAAATATTATATGGTTCTTTCGGTAAAGTCACGTAAATATAAAAAAAAATATCACGACGTTTCGATCGCAATACAATTGTCTATCTACGTGACTTTACCGAAAGAACCATAGAATATGAATTCCTGCAGTCACGAAAGTTTTAGGTTATACAAATGGTCTATTTCAACTTTCAGGTCTTTATAAGTACCATTTTATCATTGCAGGTGATGGAGGAACACTGCATCCAGAACCTGATGGAGCACGGCGTGTACCTGCCTTACAGCTCTCCATTGAACTCCAAAGTGCGGCAGGCAAGAAAACTCTCTCCATATCTCCAACTGCAGCACAGGAGCCTTTTTAAGTGAAGTGCCTACATATGCCAGGTTCCTGTGTGGTTATTTTAACCACAGTTTATATTAACAGAAATTGAAATTCAACTAAATGACCTTCTAAACCTTGGGAGAGCCCACTGAAACATTGTTTATTTTGAATGAGAGGTAAGTGTATACAAGAAAATAACCATTGTTATATTGAATAATTTTAGTCGGAGATAATGTTTGGATTTGTCATGTTGGGCTATAACACCAATACACTACAGCCCACCCTCGTTGCGGGATTTTAAATGGACCTCACTGAAGTGCTATATTCTGCCTTTGTAATAATATATGCCTTTCTGCTGAATGAATGGAATATAACTCTTGACGATTTAAACCCTAGCACATTGTCCAGTGTACTGAATACACGACTGCCTAGCCTGTATGGAATGAATATTTGTTAATACTGAGTTCTTCCTATTCCAAATGGATGTTTTATGGGCAGGTTTTAAATCCACAGCATAGTGGAATGTAAACAAATATATACATATGAAAATGCGTATTCCATCACTGCAGTCAATAAGTTATAGCTGGTGTATTGATATATATTTCAATTTGAATATTTGTATATAAAATATGTACACATTTGAAAAATAATTCCTACTTATATTTGACATTTCAGACACATAACTATGAGTGGTTGTGTGAAAACCAGTATGACAGTTTTACAAGTTATCTAAAAGGTATTGACTTTATAACACTTACCAGCTTAGTCCAGCAAGTGGCAGTATTATCACTGAACTGAATATATATAATTTGATTCGGATAAGGCTGATAAGCTGTGATTGTCTGAGTAGACGGTGAGATTGGTGGGCGCTGTTGACTTTAATAATATTTGAACCGATATAAATTACAATGAGTCACATACAGGTGGAAATGCTTTGCAGGCGATAACACGGAGTGCTGTGCTTGACTCATGATTGCTTCATTATATCTCAGATGTTGAGTTACTTCCACGCTCAGAAGGTCCGCCAGGGTGTGGACGAGATGCTGCACCGACTGTACGAGCCAATCCTGTGGAGGGCGCTAAAGGCAAGTATTGGCCCTCACTCATTTTGCCAGCAGTACAGGCAGTCCCCGGGTCTCGAAAGGGTTAGGGCCCCGAAAACGATCCGTAACCCGAATTTTCTGTATGTCGGAAACAACAATTTTCCCCGAAAAACAAGATAAAATCCCATAGCCGGAAATAGTTGTGCCTCCCCTACCCAATTACTAGTTCGATTTCTCTCATTACTGTTTCGCGCTGTCGTCCATTTTGCTATCGCTACCTGTATCGTATATCGCTGTACATACGCTCTGCACTTCCTATGATTGTTTCATTTAATCGAATATCTACTCTAACACTACCCATAATGAAACTAATGAAACAATTGTTTATGAATACCACAACATTTTTTATATTAATTGTTAACAGAAAGCAGTCACTTCCGAATGTCCGTTTACCATGCATTAGGCTAGGCCTAGACTTCTCCGATCGCTGTTGGCTGAGACCATAAGCAATCGAAGTGTAATTGTGTTAAATAAAGTACATGCAGTAAATAACTCATGAAATAAACTTAAAATAAATAAATGTAGCAATATAAACATGGGAAAAAAGAGTTATAAGCATAGAAAACAAACAATTACGTGATACTACGAAAATAAAAGCTCGGGCTCGGTGAAGTTGGCGTTTTAGTGGAGCGAGGCTTAAGGCGGCCCGGTAAAGTGCTAAAGAAAGGATTTTTGGAGCATGTTACTCGAACACATGCTCACTAGCCCACGGCAAGGTAAGGTAAAAGGTAAAAACAACGAGCCTACCTTTACCCTACCTTTTACCTAACCGCAATACACTCACTCTACCCTAACCTTTTATCCTTTAGCAAGGTAAGGTAAAAGTTAAAAAGCAACGAGCCTACCTTTACCCTACCTTTTACCCTTACTCCATACAAATTACCCGATTACAGGGTAATTACCGGGGTACTACATATGAAATAGGTTTATAACAGGTAAATGCGAGGTAGAGCGCTTCATTCGTATAGAATATTCTCAAATTGGGCATTGAGGCTGTCGACGACACCGTCCTCCATAACCTCCTCGTCCTAGTTGTCTTGGTCGATGACGATCTCATCAACAACCTGATCAAGTTCGTCATTGCCATTGTCCTCGGACGAACGACGATCCTGCGCTTCTCCGGCCCGGTTAGAGGGGACCTTCAGGCAGCCGGCTGCGATCCAAGACCCCAAGCACATGGACTGGATGAAGAGCGTCGACGACAGCAACTGGCGAAGGCATGTGAACTCCTGCCCGGCTCCGCTATTCGCGCGTTCGCAGGGAGTTGACGTTGTCGGCGCTCCCAAGTAGCCGCAGGCCATCTTGTAGTGGGCGGGGAGCAGCTCTTTACGTTAATGAAGGCGCTGGCGGTCGTGACGCCCATGCTCAGAAAACTATCGACTTCATCACCGTCGTCAATGAAGCTGCCGACATTGCTGAATAGGGTGCTAAACAGCGACCCCTCCTCCATATGGGCAGCGACTGCCGTCGACGGAATCGCGAGCATGTCCGAGTAGCGATGCTGCAGGACAGAGCGGATTGTGGCCTTCAGTGTAGCCAGCTTGTCTTGGTCTGTCGTTTTCGGCAGCTGTGGATTCAAGTAGGATGCCACAATGGCGGGTTTCTGAAGCAGAATGTCGCGGTACCGCACCAGCTCGGCCTTCATCCCCGTCACGGTCAAGGACTCATCGATCGCTCTAAGAGCGCCTTCGCCGCGATCGCAATGACGGATCAGGTGCCCCATCATCACTGGCATGAGATCCAATGTTTACTTGCGGTCCGCCGACAACGAGGTCATGACCTGGCGCAGCATTCGCAGGAATGCTTTCACGCCCTCGATGTTTGCCCACTGCAGTTCAGTGAAAGCACCGACGCCGATCACATCCTGGAAGCGCCCCATGATAATGTACAATGGGACACGCTTCTTGATGGCGTCATCGCCCATGTCAAACGTCGAATTTCACCTGGTCGGCGAGTCCTGGTACGTCAGCTCCTTGCTGGCGAACTTGGCGATCTTGGCCTCGCAGCGGTACGACTGACGGACGACCTTGCTGCGCCTGATATTGACGAGAACTTGGACGACGCCGATCTGGACCGAATGATCCGTGCAGCGAATATGGTGGCAAGCCCGCAACTGCTCATATCTGGCGTCCACGCTAACCAGGGCGAACAACGTCTTGACAGCACTGATCGCATCGGAGCCATTGTCGCTGGTGACAGCGAGCAGCTTGGTCGAGACATTGTGCCCGAGGCTTTGGAGGTGCTCAAACAGAGTGGTGCCAATGCGCTTGCCGACACCCCTTCCAGTCTGCACATCGAGGATCGTCAGCAGCATGGATTTCGACGCACCAGATTTGGTGTCGATCCAGTGCACCGTGACCATCCAAAATCCCTTCAGGTTGCGGTTCGACCACCCGTCAATGGTGAGCGAGATGGCGACGTCAAGGTTGGAGAAGAACGTCCTGACGAAGGGCAGCATGATGGCGTGAAGTTCGACAATCCTGCGAATGACGGTGCGGGTCGACGGGTCCTCGTATCCCTGCGTCAATGTGTGGACCAAGGTTTTCAACTTGTCGCTGCCGGCGGCTCGCAAAGAGATTGCACCTTGGATAACAAAATAAACCACCGCCTTCTCAAACTTTACCAGAAGGCAATCCGGGATTGTTGGCCAGCTCAGCGTTTGCTGCATTAGGCGGCTCGCCGACGCCGACGTCCACGTCCCAACCGCACTGCCTGGGGCGAGCGCGTTGTGCTTCTTGAGGTGGGATTTCCACCCCGACGCGTTCGTGTGGGAGGAAAACCACTTGCGGCAGTACACTGCCGCTTTCCTTGCTGCACACGAGGATCACCCTCCATACAATCGTGAGTGTGCTCCCACGGGAACGCATGCCGCTGCCTTTTTCGATTGCTGTTCGCAGCGACCCCGGAAATGCCATTGCTGGCATCCTCGACCTCATCCTCTACCTCAAGAACGTGGTCCGTCTCCATCTGGTCCGACATCGATGATTCCAATTTAAAATGGAGGCCACGGACTGCGCCACGGAGCGATTAGTGGGCGGTAAATAGGTTATTTACCGGGTAATACTTTGCGCTACTTTTACCCTACCGGGTAATTCTTCCGTGCTACCTTCACCCTACCCTTTACCTTACCCCTTGGCGTGGTCGACACCTTTACCCTTTTACCGGTAAAAATGGTAAATTACCTTACCTTGCCGAGGCCTAATGCTCATTCCTATATACATCCTATTTGACGTATTATTGTAAATTAGTAAATATCAGACTGGTGAACTGGAAGTAAATACATCTGTGCATTATTTACTAATTGTTGCACTTGCATCTTAAGCAGGCCAGTTTCAAATATGGGTTAAAAATGTCATTCCTCTTGTTCAAATATTTAAATGTTTAGTCAGTAGTGCGATTATCTGAGTGCGTTGAGCCTGTCTTTGGAAACAGTTCATTCCACATTTTGTAACACTTATATTGAATCCAAAAGTGTTAATTCTTAAAAAATACATATTGATTGCTTCACAAGTTTTTATGCACATTTAACAATCACACTGAAAAGTTGCTTCAACAATGTGAATTTGCCTTCTTTTCTCATATATGCAATTACTCTTCAAACAGGTTTAACTGAATTGGAACTGTACTATTACATCATGCAATTTTGTCCTATTTTACAAAAGAAACTGTTTCCAAAAGATATTCTCCCCATGTAGTGCTCATGCTGAGGGTGTTTGCCTTTGTTTCAGGCCAGCAATAGCGAGATACGGGCCAACGCCACCCTGCTGTTCACGGACGCTTTCCCACTGCAGGACCCTGCATTTGGGAGGGAGGAGGCAGATGCGAATCTGCAGAGGCAGTTTGAGGAGCTCTTTGTGAGTGTCATGTGCATCGATCAATGCTTTTTTTGTTGTTGGTAGCAGTGCCATGTAGATCGTGAGAGCAGCTCCATTCATTAGCCTTTGCACACACTGGGGTTGATAGTCTCAACAAGGAACAGCCTCAGGAAGGCATTGGCGAGCTCTTGGCCACTTTTACTTGTCTCTTACCCATTGATGAAGTAGTAGAGCCGGGCAGATGAATATGTGGGCTCTCAACCGATGGGTGATTTTTTTCTTCTACGAAAGGGACTTTTGACTGACACCGTTAGATTTGCTGTACATGTGAGCCAGTTAACCACGAGCAGTGACCTGGGCCTTGAACTCAGAATCTCAGAGGAGATGGCCGAGTGTCTCAACATTGGCAATCGGATTTCTAAGCCATTTGTTTGCAATACACATCCATCATTGCCGACAGTGACAGATAATGAGCAAGCTACAGATTTTTGCTGAGTGAATTGTTTTAGGTGAAGAATAAGTCCAAAATAAATATTTGTCGTTATTATATTATTTATATTTTCAGAATCTTTATTTAGACCAGAAGAATCTGATTTTACACTAAATTAAAACCTATTTAATATATAAAGTAATGCATGTTTTTTCATAACTATTCTATGCACATTGCATGACAGTACAATTTGAACTTAATAACGTTCATGTATGCCAATGTATATATGTACTGTCTGTACATGTTATTAAATAGTACTGTATATTAAAGCAGTCTTGCAATGGACTGTACTCTTTACTGCAATGCAACACTTTTGAGTATGGTCACATAAATACATACCCACTAATAAACACACGGTAGTTTAATCAAGCTGAATACGCTTGTTGGCAAGCAGTTGCCATTTTCATTGCATTGATATTAATTACAAGTGATTTATCTGACTAGGATCCTGGCACACTGAGCTGCATTTACCAGCAATATTTAGGTAATATTAATTGCTGCATACAGATCATCTGGTCAGTAGAGTTAATGTCTTCTCCAAGAGCAAGCTGTTTGATTGGTACTTGTATATGCTCACAATATGCTATAGCACAACAATAAATTAGTAGAAATGGGCCCTTGAACATGCAAACCTTTAACACAGGGGTCGGGAACCTTTTTGACTGGGAGAGCCATACAAGCCAAATATTTCTAAACATATTTCATTGACAGCCATATAGTATTTTTAACGTATAATAAATTAAATGTCTTACTTTTAATGCGACTTCTGGGCATGGGACCCGTGACCCGAGAAATTTTAACTTCAAAACTAATTTCTGTTTACTTTAAAATGACACAGTATTATTAAGCAATATCACAAGTATTTTAAAATCAGTTCGAAACTGATTTTATTTTTTTATTATTATTATTTTCAACTCAAAATTGTCTGGGAGCCATATGCCGTCACCGGAAGAGCCATATATGGCTCGCGAGCCTTAGGTTCCCGACCGCTGCTTTAACATGAAGCACAGATTCCCCGCTTGCCTGCCTAATATTATGTTGGAATGAGAAAAAATGTTGTTGTCGAATTCAGTATGTTAATGCTGTATTGCAGAGAAGACGGCAATGTTCGATGACTGTAAAGTAGCAGCGAATGTCTGACCATGATCTTGTACCATATAAATTGAACAGACTGAACTATAGGTTATGCAGTGTGATTGTACGTACTGTATATTTTTCTCTCACCAAACCCCTTGTGTTTGCTTGTGCGTGCGTACACGCGCAGCGTGTGTTGGATGACCCGTGCCCTCGAGTGCGCTCGAGTGCGGTGCTAGGAGTGTGCCGCCTAACCTCGCGCTACTGGGAGATGATCCCCGGACGCCCGCTCTCCGAGCTACTCACAAAGCTTGTCTCCAGCCTCGCATTCGATGCCTCCTCGGCTGATGTGCGCTGTGCCGTCTACAAGGTCCCCATCTCCATCATGATTGTCATCACTATCACCACCATATACATTGTTTAAGGAAGGTGATGATCTGACTGGTTAGTCGTTTTTTTAGCCAGGAAAGAATGTTATGTATTTGTCTAGTAAAGCCTCACTGAATCTCAGGATTAATGAGTGTTTTTCACCAGCGTACCCAAGGAAAACCTACACGTATGAAGGGATAACACTCAAAGCTTTACACAGATGGTTAATCATTTATTTTGTTCTGCTATCTTGGATATCTCACAACCCAGCAGGTTTTGGAGTCCCACAAATCTCTGTGCACTTGTGTCGTATGTGTGGACATTCATTTTACTATGGTAACAGGGACAGCATAAAATCACTGTGCTCGTCCACTGGACCCTCTGTACCAGCAGTAGACAGTTTCATACCTATTGTCGCCCAGGAATTTCTGCATGGAATTAGCAAAACAATGGCATCTGATAAAGAGTGCACCCTAAATATTTTACAACCTCATTTGCAATAAGATCGTTGTGGGACCCTGTCTTTGCGCATATCCCCAATTGTGAATCCTACTCAAAATTTATTATGAATAAATAATACATTTATATTTCCTCAAATCTCCCTTAGAAAATATATGTTTTCAGTGAGGTTCCAATGTTTAACCTATTTTGCAATGTATTTTTTACATAATGTATATAAATGTCCTTATACACTGGCATTCTATTTGCATGGTGCGGATTATTGTTACTTGTGTGACTGAAAGGAATATTGTCACCTTCATTTTTGAGGGTTGTGGCAGATAATGGTCTTAGCTGTAGCATATTCCATGCAAAAATAAAATTGTTCAGTTGTGTTGTTTTATAATTGTTAATTAGACAAGCACAGTCTATTATGTAACCACAACAGCTGTAGTTTTGTCACAGTAACATTTCTTTCCAGTGGTCTGCAGGGAATACTAACCATGCCTGTCAAGTCTCCATGCTCAAATAACCCAGGAACTCCTTAGCAAGAGTGTTTAGTTATTTGCTGGTGATGGTAACCACATTTAAAAAAAAAAAATCGTAATGTGTACACAAAGGTAACATATCCTATTTACAACCTTGTAAACATGTAACAAGCTTAGGGTGACAAAACTAAGACATTGAATTCAGATTGTTTTTTTGTGAGTGTTATCCTGTGTTTAATGTTAAAGAACTGCCTTTGACAGAAAGCGCATTACATTTTCCTCGGCCACTTGGTCTTAAGCATACTGGACAAGTAAATAATGTGCATGTGATATGTGCCACGATTGAGTCAGAGGTACAGGTACCCCAAATATCACCAGCCTCTATCTACACATACCTCAAGATTTACCAGCATTATTTCAGACATTTAAGGCCATAAAGGCCTTGTTTGTGTCACCATACAAAGCAGGATAGATCCCTAAATTCAAATTTCTTGTGTGTTTATGACTTAATTTGTGCTTGTGTGTGTGAGATTGCCTATATGGGTGTATGCACATGTGTTCGGGGATGAGTCATGTGCTCATGCTATGCTAGTGAACACGGTGTGATACCTATACGCGTCTATGAATAGCAGTTGGAATCTTATGTGGTCTGTGTCAAGAATTACTCATAATAGTGACAGCCGAGAGACAGTCAGCCAAATGTAGTGCTTACCTCTTCACTGATTCATGTTGTGAGTTTTTATGTCTGCAAATAGCAATTGTTTCGTCAGTCATGATTTTATGTTTGTGGGTGCATGGTGTTCTCTTTCACAGTCCCTGCCAATTGTTCTCGACAACAAATTGAGTCACCCGTTAATGGAGAAGCTCCTTCCAGAAGCCAGGAATGGGCTACACGATGTAACTGAGAGGGTGCGTGTGGCTTTTGTCGACATGCTGCTTAAGGTCAAGGCTGTGCGAGCGGCTAAGGTATAATGCAGTTTCTTCATGCATTTTCACTTTTATCAACCTTTGTAGTGCTGCTACTCGTATCCATTAGCTGCCTTTGCAAGTATACCGACGAAAACCTTGTTGCTTGTTATCATACTCTTTGGTTTTTTCGGTAAAGTCGCGTAGGTAAAAAATTTAAATTAATGAAAGCACACACTTAAGCGGTGTGCTTTCGCTAAGTGATCCCCACCTGAAGAAGGATGCTTGTGTTGTGCCCGAAACGTCGTGATTTAATTAATATAATTTTTTACCTACGTGACTTTACCGAAAAAACCAAAGAGTATGAATCCTTCCAGTCACGAAAACTTCAAATCTAGAATGCTTGTTATCTTTCGTGAATAAATGTTCCATCCACACTGGCAAGCAGACTGGTTGCTAAGAACAAATAGCTCTCTTTCACTTAATTATTAAACCCATTTTGTTCGATATGATGCAATTTTATTTCAAGTTACTGTGATAAAGAGAAACTTGATGAAATAATGCTAAAAGTAATTAAATTGTTCCCCAATTTATCCATTTCACATTTGTAATTTTAATGTGTCCTGGGTCCATTGTGAAATAGTTAGGAGGAAAAGGTTTTTTCAAGTGGTAATTAAAGTGACTAAAGTGTGAAAAGTCCATTCAACTTTCAATGCAGACATTATTGTCATATCTAGCTTTTAGCATGTATTAGGGACATTACGATTATCATAACTTTTTTTCATCCACAATAACATTCACGAAACAATACATCAAACCATAGTGACAAAAATATAATGATTATTTCCAGTTTGGAGAATTATAATCATAGTAGAAATATTATGGTTTTGACCACACTGGTGAGTGGCCAGAACCAATTCAGATATCACTCACTATGGGTGTTAGCCATTGTCAAAAATCTAAATCAGTCCATTGGGTTCATAGCGCAGCGCGCGATAGCGCCATGGCTCCGCCTCTAGAAGGATTATAGCTAATACATAGACAACAGTCTGTCTATCCACGTAACATTTTTGTTCCATTAACCCATAGGCCTTTTGGATCAAATTGTCTAGCAGCATACATTTTAAGTAGGAATACAAGTCATGATAAAAGAAAGAACAACAGAATAATGAGTCTACTTATATAATAAGTATGCTGAAATGTTAGTGTAAAGCATTCTGGGAGATGAGTTACGTAATTCAACGGGGGGGGGGGGGGTAGCAGGTCTCGCTTTACCTCATTTTCTTCTTGTTAAATTTCCATCCCGTTTGCCCCATTAACCTTTCTGTGGCCCCGCAGTACTGGAAGATCTGTCCGATGGAGCACCTGTTGGCGCGTCTGGCGATGGACAGCCCCGTAGTGACACGCCGGCTGGTGCAGCTTCTGGCCAGCTCCTTCCTGCCGGTTGAGCAGCCCGAGGAGACGTGGAGTGAGCGCTGCATCACCCTTGTGCAGATGAACCCCACTGCCACCCGCTGTTTCTATCAACACTTACACAAGTTCGTGTCGCCGACGAATATCGGTAAGGTCTGATGTATTTACACTATCATCCACTGTACATGAATTGGTCAAATAAAAAAAATTATATACCAATAATTTGCAATTACTCGATTGTAAAAGTAAAATACTGTAATATAATTTTTAAGCAGGTGCTACTGGTTTAATCTACTGAGTTCCTCACTTCACTTAGATCCAGGTTGTCCAAATGTGTTTCTCTCAGTTCTTATGAGCATTCAATCTCTATGTGATTTGTTATAAAATTATTACCCATAGAGCATCGTGTTTTTACTCATTGATGCTGCTGGCTGTTGGCTTCCCTGACCCTGTCATCTCAGTCGGCTGCAGTGTGTGCTCCTGAAGGCATGTTAAGTATGAGAGCTGTAATGGAAATGTGATGATTGATGTTGACGGCCTTTTGAGTAAACTAGTGGTGAAGTAAAGTTCTGTATATTTGATGTGGTCCTAAAGTGAGTTGAAATTTAAGTAGGGATTTTTAATGTAATTATCTGCAGTGGCAGTGCAGTTCATGATTTGCTTGTGTGTGCATCCTCCCGCAGCCAAACTGATTTTGCAGCTGTATCACTGCCTGAACACGTGTCTGCCAAAACACAAAGGCCAGAATGAAGAAAAAGAAGCTGAGGGAGATGAGAAAGAAAATGAGAGTGTAAGATAAGTGCTGATATGTCCTTCGAAGACTTATAACGATTAAATTAGTCATAATTCGAGGTAATTGTGGAAAAATAGTCCTATTGTGGAAATTATAGTACGTTTTGTAGCTGCATAGGTCGCATGAACCGATTTCATGCAAATATATTGATTCTCACGCAAACTAATTATTGCATGCATATCAGAGAGTAATAATCAATTTTAGTTGATCATTTCATTCATCCTTACACTCCTACTAGTCCTTCCTGAATTGTAATTTTTAAGCCAAATTATTGTGTTCACCTGTTAATTCTGTCATATCACCACACTGTTGTCACGTGGCTCACTCGGCTTTAGTGCTGTAAGTGTTCAGGTAATGTGGGAATTGCGCATCAACACCTGCATCAGCGCAGTCTGCACGTGAGCGTCGCATGCTGAACCCTCGAGCATGTGCCTTCCAGCAGGAAGATGATGATGATGATGAGGACGTACCTCTCGCCAAGGACCTGACGACAGTGGGCAGCTTGCTAGAGGTGGTGGTCATCCTGTGGAGCAGCATTCGCAAAGTGTTACTGGGAAACCCGCGCGTGTATCAGCAGCTCGTGATTAAGTTTTCCGACGTGGTGCCCGGTTACTTCAGAACGTTCAAGGTGATTATGCTGGGCGACATCTTTGAATACAAATTGTAATTAGAATTAAGCATGCCAGTCCTCATTCAGATGTCTGCTTTGTCAAGTCGGCTTAAAGGGATAAAACATGGGTACGTTTTTATATTTACCGAGTATATATATAAGTTATTTTTCATTTACATATGTACATATACATATCTTTTCATCAGAATGACACTGTGTGTTGCCTTCTCTGAGTACTTCAGTGTCAAAAATCTTGCATGTCTCGTGGGTTGAACAACTTGGCTGCTACACTGTTTTCTTCCATAAAATAGAACGAGCGCTGTTACCAGGCACTGGTCATTCTTGCTTCCTACATGCCTCCCAACACCATCCCTACTTTCAGGTGAGGGCTGGTGAAATACTTTAATACTTTTTTTTCCAGTTACTTCTCACAGAATACCTCACCAGTTTCAAGCTTTGTGTATGCTCACGGTTCCATCAATCGCTGATCTATCGTTTTTTTGCCTGTGTGGTTGGTGGCGGTGGCAGTGGCAGCGTGTTGTCACGGCTACGTGCCTTTGAACTGGGTGTGGATGACATGGATTTCACACCGTTGCTGGACTGCATGTGCTGCTGGGGCCAGGCGGGTCACGTTTTGGAGCTCATTACAGAATGGCTGTCTGCCAATCTGGGCCAAAATTCTCCACAGGTTAGTCTGAGAGATAACAAGGGGGCAAAGATAGAATAACCTTTCAATTGACATTACTTAACAATAAATATTTGTCATGATTATTTTCAACGACTTTTTATTTCAATATTTTTACCATTAGCATTTACAGATACTATTTCATTGACTAAATAGTGTATGTACCCGTCTTTCAAGGATGGTCCCCCCCCCACCCCCAATATCCCCCCACCTCCCCACCACTGGGTGTCCCCCCTTGCGTGGGACAATCCCCAGCACCCCCCCTCGCCGCAGCCCCTCCCTCCTACTTAGCCCCCTCTCCGCACAAATGCCCCCCGCCCTCGACGCCGCCCCACTCATGCAACGTGATGGGTAAGCGTCGCCATTAGCTAATCAAAAGGCGCGCTGAGCAGTGAGTTGACGGCAGCCAATCGGAACACAAAGACCAAGGAACTATACAGAGCCATGAGTACTTATATAAAATATATTATTATTGCTCAATGAAAAGTTATACCACCTCTTTCCATCAGTGTTCTTGTTTATGAGTATGACCATCGCAAAAAGTGCTGCTCATGTTTCAACTATTACTGCTTCAATCACGAATCTTTCTAACAAAATTCGCAGGTGTAAAAATAGCTTGTGGGATTTAGACTCGCACTGAAATGTTTCATTGTCCGAACTTGACCTGTTCCTATCTGCAACTGTCACCCATCAGACAAGAGTCAACCGAGTGCGGATAAGTGTACCCATGTTGCCAAAGCCCGACCTGGCACTGCAGTACACAGAGTACATGCTCCGCTCACCTGTGTGCTGCGCTTCTGTGCTGGATTCTGGTCACAAGCTGAATGCTCTCACTGAGCTACTGGCCACCTCAAAGGTGCTTACGTGACTCGAACATTCGCACAAACAAATGGGGTAGTACAACGGAATGAGGTTGTATTTCTGTGAATGTCTGCTTTTGATTTATATAACAATTTACAACATTTGGTATTTGTGCCATTCTTATGGTGCAAGACTATCATGAAGGCACTTTGTTTCACAGACTGACATAGTTTGCCAAGAGGGAATGATAGTGCTGTGTTTTACCAAAAGTAATTTACGTGTAGTTTTTTTATTTGTACCAAGATGCAGGCTTATATGGCTGCTATTTTGAATTATGCCATGGGATCTTTAACATTCACTGCGGAGTAAACGGTGCATACACCCGCAGTATTGAACATGGCGGTCACAAATCACTAACCTCTGAAAAAAGCGGCAAATGCGCTACTGCTTGGCCATGTCACCTCTATTTAAGCACTGTAAGGCAACAGAGAGAGACGGCAAAGCTTTGCGACGCTTATAAGTACAAAGAGCGAGCAAGTGGTTTAATTTGCTGATAATCTCTCCCTGCACTCTTATACAGGACACTCTGCGAGCCTTCCTTAAAAACCCGAAGGCGATCGGCGTGGAGACTGCAAGTGCGACGGCCTTACGTGCATTCCGACTGCACTGTCTACTACAGATCCTCATTCACCATAAGGTCAGCATCCCTGTGGAGAAGAGCCTGGGACAAACAGGCGATCCCAATTCCAGCCCATGGTGCATGTCTTCATTTATCAAAGCAGCGTCAATATGGGATACCACTTAAAAATTGTATTCATCAACCATTTAAATGAATATTAATATATAAATAAATGCCCTGATTGCTGTGGCCTATTTTAGCGGAGTAATAATTATATTGCCATACTGCACAATAACTTCAATATAAGTCAATGTATGAGCAGTACTTCCACAGTATTGTAATGTAGGCAATTCAAAAGCATTGCATTCACTGAATGACCAGGTAATTTTAAGTAATTACATTGATAGTACCTGAATGGTAATACCTATCTCGTAATGCCACCCATGATATGATGGACACGATAAATGCAGGTACTTCCCTGCCCTGCTTTGGTGTTGTCAAGTCATGGGTATCATATTGTTTAGAGTGATGAAATGATGATGATGGCCAGTGCGACACAGCACCCAGTCCGATGACAGGGATTTTGCGAGCAATAACTAGTATGGCTGTGTACTTATGTATTGTGTGTGTGTAAGCAGTGTGTAACCCAAAAACCTCTATTATAGTGTGTACATATGTTTGTTTGTATTTGGCAGCACAATGGAGAAGGCCGCGCGATTCAGGCCTCCTTTGAGAGCACAAGCAGCTGGGTGGTGCAGTACGTGCTGTGCGCACTCCAGGTTCCACACGACACTGCTAGCAACAAGGCTGAGGCTCAAGCGAGCTTCGCACTCGACATTGCAACAGTGAGGAATGCTTAATGAGAATCTGTAGTTTCATTGTTTTTTTTGGTTACAAGTCATTCAGTTTCTTTTGGAATCGCTTCTGTCGGAATTACATTTATCACCAACTGCCATGTTCAAGCCACTGCCAGATGATAGCTTTTTTGTGTTGGCTTTGCTGTCTCAGGGCCTGTTCAGCTCCCAATTAATTATATATCTCAATTTCTGCATCTTTTTTGATGCATCATTAAAGTTCTAAGGACTGCTTAAGCAGTGCATAAAATTGCGTGTGATTGTTATGGATTTTAAACAATTACATATGGAGATTACATTTCTTGGTAACTAGTTGCATATCAGGCCATCAGTGGTTTTTACAAAACAATCATTGATTGAAGGGTTATTTTTGTAAACATTGCATGGCTGTTTGTGTATAGAATTTTATGCTTAATTTCATATACATTGTTACACTTACACAGTTTGGCAAAAAAAATTAAACCCAAGGACATATATATATATATATCCACATACCGTGTAAACATAAAAAAAAACATTTGTTGTCTCGTGTGCACACAATGAAGTACGTTTGTTGTTTATTAAATGAATGCCTGCTATATCCGTGAGCTGCCCAGACAGGCACTTTCAGCAGCTATGCATTGCCGTTTATTGCAGGATGTGGACAAGATCACAATGCGTAATGAATTCCACAATTTTTTTTATTTAAGAAGTGCATCGGTTTTGATATTTGTTTAGCTTGGTTGCATTGGATAAATGATATTAGTTAGCACCAATTTAGGCCCCTATTGTGTAGAACATGAGAAAGTGGTGGGGACAGTCCAATGCTCTATCACCTTTGTCTTACCACATCAAAACATTGCATAGATGCTAATATCTGACTGTGTTACATAAGCAATGCCCGGTCCTTGCCACTTCTCTGCATACCCACAAATCAAACCTGGATTGTCAAAATGTTAGCGCAATGAGCTATCCACTGCACTTGCACTCCCCATATGAAGTGTACATACCTACACACGTATATATACACCCATGGCAAGTGACTTGTGCAGCGAAGTGGTAGTGTTTCACTCATGAGCACACTTCACAGCCACAGCATTCAACATGAATAACACAGGAAAATATACTGAATGAATAAACTATGCATTGTTGACACCAGTGTGTGCCTAATGAGCCAGACATCAAAGAAAGCATGTTCCTGTAAGCAACTCGTGTGTTGGCAATAATGAGTCAAGTTTCCTGAGAATTACATGCCGCATGAATGCTGTGTCCTGCATGCTAAGTGTTTTGTCTACTGTATCGCCGTAAAATAATTACAGCAGCATCGTACAACATTTGTCCCGTGGTCATTCCAACCTCCAACCTCTACTCTTTCAAGCTTTGACCACTGAATCCTGATGTTGTCTTTCACAGGTGTATCTGAAGGCCTGTAAGGACATAGTGCTTGTGGGGCTTGCAGACCCTGACTTTATTGGACATTGCCTGGAATTCACCATCAGTGTGGTGGAAACAGGCAAGAGAGCTCAATAATATTGTATAGCACACAATTCACTCCTTTCGTAAATTATCATACATCATGAGGCACCGAAAAAGTATATTGCAACAGTGCCTTCATTGTTTTATCATTTATAGTTTTTATTCTCTGAACACCATACATCTGTACTTATTTTCTGGCACCGATTTTCATAGTTATGTGCCATTGGCATTATGTAATGAGACTAATACATATTCACTTTGAATATTTAGCGAGGAGTGGACGACCCTGTATCAGAGAATGGCTCTTTAAGATATAATAAAATAGCTTCTGAAGTCAAAACGTGACACATTAATTAAAATGAACCCTTTTTAATGATTATCTTGACGTTGTGGCCGAATGGCCTTCTTCAGAAAAGTTCACTGAAGCAGCAACTTGATAACTTACTTCTGAGTCTTGAATAGGCTTCTGATTGTGCTTTCATGAAGTGATTCTGTTTTCATTAATTAATCTTTCGAACAGTTCCTTGTACACCTTGAACACAACAATAATGATCACAACTGTTTAATTCCCACGATTGCTCTCAGATAAAGGAGTGCAGTGCCTGCCACTGGGTTTGCAACTTCTGCAGAGCGTGTTGAGGCACTGTCTGTGCCAGGACCACGAGGACTCGACCGAGGTGCCCGGAGCGAGCGCCGTCGGCAAGAACGCAAAGGCCAGAGTGACACGTGCCCGGAGCAGGGCAGAACCTGTCGTTGATGCTGCCGCACGTAGCGCCATCGCCGCCTCGCAGGAGAAGCTCAGAGAACTCGTGCAGGTTGCTCCGACAGTGTTCCAAAAGCTCCTGCAAATGATGGGCCGCTGTACCCGCAAGCAGGCGGATGTCGCGCAACAGGTACCCCCCTTAACCACAGGGTCAATGTTTTTAATCTCTCGATTAACATTTCTGGCTGTTTGCTGATGATGCGTATTATCTGTGGATGTATGTGCTGTGTGTGGTATATATGTGTATGTAGGGAGTGGTAGTTTAGCGGTTAGTGTGCTGCACTACAAATCCGGCGACCCAAAATTCGATTCCTGCCCACGATCAACACCAGTGGTAATTATTTGAACCGGTTTTGGGCCTCCCCTAGGTCGACTCAGCCTCCAATGGGTACCTAGTGAATTGTGTAAACATCGCCACGAGGGAGACAGGCGGCCTAGTGTGCTCGCTAACAGCACTTGTATATGTGTATATATTGGAAAAAAAATGGGAATTGAATAGCAAGTGTTGTGTAGGAGGTGACACTCTTGTTAGTACAGTGTTCATTTGAGTTGTGAAGGGATGTGGAAGGCAATTCATATCTGTTTAGTGACATCGCGGGATGTCACTGTGTGAAGCCGGGCAGTGAGAGGCACGGCGTGCGATGTAATGACATCGCTGACACCACTGGAATGTGGATGCAGTACCGGCCCTAAGCGGGGCTAGGTGAGCACTAATTGACAGCGACGGATGGCACCATGCGCTGCGTGCAGTGCCAGCCCCTAGAGGATAGGGTGCGAGGTTGCCGGCCACGGAACGGGGTTGCAAAGGGGTCATGGCACTCTGGTTGACCCCGGAGGACACGTGACCGGAGGTGCCTACCCGGGGACCCCCAAAGGGCGGCTGGGGGGATCACGTGTCCAGTTGGAGATGCTCCTCGATGATTCGAGAAGGTGTTCGTGGCTAGGGGCGGAGCGAGCCCCGCCACACAGGATATAGGCCGAGCCCCCAGTGGGACCGGCTGCTGTTGTTATCCTGAAGACTCTACGTTCTACGCCCTACGTCCAAAGACAAGTCACCAACACGGGGACCTGGACCCAAGCTGGGGTCCCGTCCATCGTAGCTACTGCCAGTGCAGTTAGTGTAGTTAGCCTGGTGGACCACCACCATAGGTTGTTATCTGGTGAAGGGGCATTTACCCCTTTGTGTTAGTGTGTTGGTATTAATAAATGTCTTGCCTCCAGGAGTATGGCTGAGTCTCCATCTGTTACTCGTTGAGCTAAGACTAGTGGAACACACTTGTTATTCAGAATTTTGGAGGGAAGAGTTGGTTCATTTCGAAATCATTAAGTGCATGAGAGGCTACTAGGTGGCTAGTAAATGCAAGTAGGCTGCTGGCCTATTTGTCCAGATTTTTTAAATCGTTATTCTCTAATGAGTGGGATTGTTTTTCAGTTCTGTGGTTTCCCTTCACATGTATATATTACCAATGAAGACCATAATATAGGTTTTTGGGGTTAGATTGCGTAAATATATAAATGTGTCGTTAAAGGAAGAATTGTTGTAGCAGCTTAAAGCAGTACCCTCATGACATGGGTCTCAGTACTTCCCTGAATAAATTAAAAACTAGTGGTATGCATAGTATTCAAGTCGGTTGTCCAGTTTACCACCCTTACCCACATGGGGATGTGTTGGTGTTACAGGTGCTGCTGGAGCTTGGTCCTGCACTTGCAGGATTATTGGCCACCGTATGTCAGTGGAGAGCCTTCCAAGAGAGCCTCTTCCATGACATTGTCTCAATCACAATGGTCGCTGTGGTTGCTGAAACTAAGAACATCATACAAAAGGTATGAGGGATGAAAGGCTGGAGTTGCTCCTTAGGAAGAGTGGCGGACTGAGAGATTGTGTTTATGGACTTTGTCGCTGATTTCTATTAGGTATAGGAGTGTGCGTATACCTAATACGTGCGATGAGCAGAGTGCCGCTTTAGTCAGGCGCTGTGGCTCGCTGCAAATTATTGTTGAGAACAGCTGATTGGTAATGCTCACAAATTTTATCATTAGCTGAAAGTTTGGTACTGTTGATGTCTTGGAAGAATTTGATTTAAAAAATCCATTATAGTGGATGGCTATATTAGAGACCATAAGTGGAATTTCTCTTAGTTTTCAATTTCAGGTAAGTACAGTTTTAATGGACAATAACTTGAGATGTTTAATGCAAACAGCTAAAGATAATCAATTCAGGTAATGCTAGCCATACACTGTATGACTTTGTGTACATGTGGTGATATACCAATATGCTGCTTACTATATTTACGGTCTGAGTGTGAGCGTAAACTTTAGAAGAATGCAGGTGCTTATGTACCTTGACATTGTTTCTTTCTCGCTGTGGCATGAGGTTTTTAAATGATCGTTCGACAGGTGAGCATACTGCAGATGTGCACAGGGTGAGACTGGTGATCTCCAAGGCATACGGATTCCCAAACAGTGTTGAGCAGCTCACGTTGTGTGTTGTACTTCAGAACATGGCGGAGAGCACCCCCGTGCTCCTGGAGAAGTTGTCCAACATGCCCCCCCTTTCTGCCTGCATCCTGGCGAACGTGCTTCGTAACGATAAAATTACCAGGTGCGCAAAAAGAGACTGTTAACAGTGTCTAGTAGACACATAACAACGTATCCATTGATTATTTATATGTTTTACATTCAAGGTAAATGTGAAATTAATTATTTTAGTTTCTTATTTACTGCGTGTAGCTGATTTACATGCTTCTTGCAGCCAAGAGGGGCACTACATTTATCACAATTGCAATAAAATACTTTCATCCTGAATCTGATTGCACTGATGGGGGGCAAATCATTACATGCATTCACTGGCGAGGTCTAGTTCCTTCTTGGAATTGTATAAATAGCGGTGACTTGTGTATATGATGAAGTAGATTCGGCATTTCAGGAAGCAGGGTTTGGGAAGCAGACCTACTTATTGCAGTGAGGATGGATTGCCTGCACACATTAGATTTGGCTTAAAAAAATGGTTTAAGAGTATTACTGTTAGATGTTGACTTTAACCTATATCCCACACTTGATTATTCATAGTGTTCAGTCTTGAATTTATGATCACATTTAGGCTTTGTACAGAATGTAAAATTAACTACACGTACCCTGGGAGTAGCTACAACGGACAGGACTCCAGCTTGGGTCCAGGTCCACGTGTTGGGGACTCGACACGGACGTCGAACGTAGATCTTCAGATGACAACGGCAACGCTGAACCCCGGCCCCTCTGGGGACCCGGCTTATATCCTCACTGGTCGTGGCTGGCTCCGCCCTTGGCCGCGACCACCTTCTCGAATCCTCCAGCAGGATCTCGCCCCGACACGTGACCACTCCTAGCCCCCACTTGGGGCCCCTGTGTAGACTTTACCAGTCACGTGTCCTCCGGGGTCAACCAGAGTGCCATGGCCTAACCCCATTCCATGGCTGACACACTCACACCCCATCCTGTAGGGGTCGTCACTGCACGCCGAGCGTGGTGCCACTCAGTGCTATGTCTCAGCGCTCGCCTATTGAGCCTTTCTAGGGCCGGTACTACACCCACATATACGGGGTGTCCGCGATGTGAGTACATCGTATGCCGTGCCTCTCCAGGGCCGGCATTACACAGTGACATCCGCGATGTCACTACACATAATGTGCAATTAACTTTAAGCACATAGTCTATTCTATGGATTCATAAAGATGGTACTTAAGAATCAAGCAGTGCAGGTAAGTGTGAGTTTTTATCCTATCCGAATCTTTTGTTACATAAGTGTGTAACTGGCACTCGTTGTGGTAAGGTTTCTTCCTGAAGTATATTTACGCCTGCAATAGTACAGACACATGGTATGTCACTCGTACTTTTATCATAAACACCTGCATGATTGGTCGTACTTACAAAAACAGCAAAGCAGAGTGGTTATTAAAAAAACATTCTCACTGGATATGTTCCCAACTCTGGCTATTGTATACCATTCAGGTTAATACATCAATGCATTTATTTTGTACAGAGTACAACATGTTTTTAATAATCTTCAGTAGATATTGTCTTAATATTTTAATACTGACTTCCATGCAGACCATTATGTATACAACACTGAAAGGCACGTAGGTTCGCCACTCCGCTGTGCAGCTCATTGTTATGCATGTTTTCTACCTATTTCATATTTATGTATGTGCGCATGCATGTGCATGTTTGCAATAATCTGTGTTGATTTCCCAATGACAAATTTACAGTGCCCAAAATATTTAAATAAACATTTCTACATAATTGATGGTATCCCATCCCATGTTTACTAATGGGATGAAAAGGTCAAACCCACATTGATCCTTTATTTTTTATGTACATCTTCTAAAATGAATTTTACCATTATAGTACTTGGATAAAAAAACAACTTTTTACAATTGTGCCCTTGAGTGCAGTGCAGAAAAAAAGGAATGAAAATAGAATTACGGTGGGATCATGAAATATATTTTGGTATAGTGTGAATGAATAAATAAACAGATTGTTTTCATATAATTTTATTATATAGAATGATAAAAAAAAATTGCATGTGCATTAACGCTATGTAGCTTGAACTGTTAATGTTTATATGTGCTTACATCAATTTGATTGTGCATGATTGCTGAGCGACAAGCACAAAGCCAATTTCATGTTCTATATTTACCAGCAATAAAAAAAATCTCCAAAGAGAAAATTCATTTTGCTTCAAGAAGTGTTGAGATCTGTCACCTTCTGTTATGAATTGTAGTGTCCCTCTTCAAACTGTAATGTTAGGCTTGCATAGAATGCTGTGTATTGGCCAAAACCAGGCAATGTCATAAGGTCATTAAATTATTCTACCTTAAGGGTTCTTTTCCTTCATTCCATACAATCTGAATGCTTCTAACATTGTTACTTAATTTGCTCTCTACTCCACTTCGTCATTCCTCGCTTAATCAGTTGTAAGAAAATCCTGTAATAAGAGCCTAGCAAACATAAATTGGATGCTATATTTGGCTTCACAGATGTCGGTAAATACCAATTCCTCACTCCATTTTTAAATTTACACTTTTCCAGTGTTTTTCAGACTTGTCTCACATTTTCTATGGCGTTAAAATTCTTGTATTCCAATGTAGATGGTGTCCTTACTATGCGTTAGGGAGACACATTTAATTAGCAAAAATGTTGTGTGTGTTTTTGTGTCTGTGTGTATTTTTGAATGTGCATATATTCTTATTTACCAACGATCAAACTTCCCTCATTTCGACCCCAACTGTGCACATTCAGGTCATTTCTGTCTGAATTGGAGGAGTTCGTGCATTCGGACGAGCTTCAAAGCCTCGTGGACATCACGTCTGTGTTACACATCATCCACACCATCTTCAAGGGTAAGGGCAGCTATGTGTAATTGGTGCAGCCTTGCACTCCTCCGTCTGCCATGTGAATGGGCACAGGTGTGTATAACAAGTCCGTTGATTAAGTTCAACACAATCCGTGAGCTCGGAGAAGAGCAAGTCTGGTGGGACCAGACCCCTTAAACCAGCACTGCCTCGTTGATGAGGTGATGTGGAAATTGGGACATGGTGTTGGTGGTGGTGGCGATGTTGGGGTGGAAGGTGATGTGGTTAACTAAACTGTCGACAAGTTGTCACACCCCCATTATCATCTGTGCCATGTGTGTGTGCATACCTCTCAAATGGCCTATGTCCAACAGTGTAATGAGTGTACCAACTGGTTGGGTGCCAACAAGTGTCTATGGGAAGGGTTGGCAGTGACCTGTCTCTTGCCAGCCTGATTTCTGACCTGCTTTGGGGGACCACCCTTGTAAGCTTTCAACTAATTTGCCTTTCATGTTTACATTTTAAATTTCTGCTTGACAGTGGAGAGAGAGCCAATTGGCAGTGCATTTTTTTACTTTCCCTTTTCTGAATGGCTTTGAAATGGTAATTTCTAATACTTGAAGTAAATATAATAAAAAATATACAATACAATTATCTGCAAAGGAATATTATTATTCTGTCTCCATAATTTAAAAGTGCCCTAAAAAAGAAGCATTTAAAAAAAATTCTGCTATACATATTCAGCGCCTGCTGAATATTTATTGGATTTGTATTGCCCAGTATGAGAGGCAGGCAGTTGACAGTGGCCCACGAGGTGTGCGAGACAAGAGGTGTCAGCACTGCATGTGGCCCGACAGCTGCGATACTCCTAATTACTTTGCTGTTGCGTATCCTTGGTCTACCTCCAAGTCACGCACAAGACTGTCATCTGCTTGCCTTCACATGCCAGAACTGTCTAATACAATTCCAAGTACGCGCATGAGCATTTGCTCCCTTGCATACGTGACCAGAGTGCTAGAGGATGATGGAGCAAAGACGGGTACACATGGGGAAGGCTTCCTTCCCTTGTTGGAGAAGAGTGTGTGTGCATTTGTCATCTTGTCTTCGATTCAACACCATTGATCACGGCTGTCTCGCTTGAGTGCACACCGAGGCAGGGGCCTTGGTTTGATGGGATTGTGTGCGGCGAAGGGTTGACACAACTGCTCCTGCACCTACCTCCCTCCCTCCCCTTCAGCCAAAGGGCGAGGTAGAGATATCGGCTCCTTGGCCAAGGCCATCCAGAATCAGCTGGACATTAACGCCACCTCCATGATGGACGAATCCAGCACAGTTAACAGGTACGTTGTTTGGAAGTAAACTTCCAAGGCATGCAGTGTGGAAGTACCACTGGGACTTCTCAGAGCCTCACTGCTGTGCTTTGAGATTCAGTCTTGTTTAATTGGCCATTCTAATTTGACAGTGAGGTTTAGTGTATTTTTCCATGAAAACTTTTGGATATTGTGTTATTGTTGGACAAATTGTGTGTGCACGTTGGGGAAAATGGACAGGCTTATTTCATGGTGTGTAGGTGTAAATTCGAGATCGGGTTAGTCTGTGTCCATTTAATTAGTGTCCAGATAACACCGCAGTTATGCAAATGTCTTGGTGCATTATATCGAGAGTCATCCTTCTGACTCCTATTGTTTTCACATAAATTGTTGCAATTGTTTATACGAGTTATGTTTGTCATGGTTTTGTTTGCACAGGCTGGCTCACTGCTCTCTCTATCTCTCAGGGTTTTGTATGAAGAGGACCGACGAATCCTGTCAATACTTTTGCCATCCCAACCCTTAGCTGCTCACACACAAGGCTGAAGAGCTGGATATGCATGCAAAGTTTTTCTTCATAGTGCATATAAAATGTAAATTTTTAGTAAATCAAATGGTCCTGTAGTGCCATATTTATGGCATTTAGCAGATGCTTATATTAATTATATTGCTGTATCCATAACATTGTTATATAGTAAATGGCATTCACTTATTTTGCTTTCACCTGCACATCAAACACATTTTCCTTTCATCTTAATTTCCCACTTTAAAAGCCTACCTTCTTTATCCCGTCTTCACTTTTCATTTGTCCTCTGCTGCTTATTCGCACCTCCGATTAGCACGGTGGCTACGTACGGTAAGAAAGATGCTCAACGCACATATGGTCAATTCCTTTCCCTCACAGTCAACATTTTCATCTCTTGCCCGCTGTGCATCTAAATGTTTTTGTTGACCACGTTGTCCCGTGACTTGCGATGAGCATCCCTTCACTCGATTTGTCATACATTTTAGGTGATATAAAACACCATGTTTTCTATTTGTGTATTTTTGTGCTTACATTACCTAATGCCATTGATCAAATAACCCAGAACGCAGCCGATCTCGTTAGATTTCAGAAACGAGAGCTGGTTATGAGCGCGGATATGTTTTGATGGGTATCCGCTGTGAATAACGGCCGTTATAGACTGCAGAGTTGCATTGTGGGCAGTGCAACAACATCCATTGTTATACTCTACGCCTATGCTCCATGACTTCACTTGTAAATATTTATCAACGTGGTGACGTGTGGTCAAATAACCCCTACAACTTGAGAATGAGGGATGCCCATGAGAGGGTGATGGGGCAGTGCAGCCATTTGAGGCTGTCACTGGGAGAAGGGAATGAAATGTGGTCATGGTTGAAACAATTAAAATGAGACAAACCACACGTGTGCTCTGGGTTTTGGTGTAATTTGTGGTATTTTGCTTGTGTCGTCTCCATGATTGATTTTTGGGTTAGGCCATGTCAAGATCTCTCCAAATCTGACATTGGGAGCTCGACACAGCCAAACACATTGTGTAACGTGTACATGCGTTTAACTCGCCAATTTACTATTGTATGAGCTTACCAATTAGTTGAAAAATACAAATGTATCAATTATATACGTTTAGTTTGAAGCTACATCGAGCATGAGTACAACGATACAGGAAGTCGGAATGGATTCTGATTCCTGTATTATTACTCTGCCTTTGTGGTTCTTGTTCTGATGTTTGATGCAATTTCAAACGGAAAGTTAACTATAATTGCCCCCCCCCCCCCCCCCCCCCTGGTGGCCAAAGCTACGAGTCGGGGCTTCCTTGACAATCATGAGATTAGTTTAACACGTAGGCTTTCGCGACCAGTATCCATAATAAAGGTTTTTTTTGTTAGATCGCGTATATAAATGTATAACTGTCGTTAAACCCACCACCACCCGACACAGCCAACTAGTAAGGGTTGTCACGTAAACAGAACATGCCAATTCGTCACTAGTACAGCACACCAGTGTGTTGGAGAGCCATTTAGTTGTAAGCTAGTTAATTACTGGCAAAACGTCGTACTCAGTTTGTAAATGTTGTGGCGTGGCTCTCCAACACACCGGTTAGTGCTGTACTAGTATACTACACTACACACTAGTGCTGTACTAGTGACGAATTGGCCACGTTCTGTTTACGTGACAACCCTTACTAGTTGGCTGTGTCGGGTGGTGGCAGGTTTAACGACACAATATTTACGCGATCTAATCCAAAATAAAAACTTGTATTGTGGATGAGATACTTTTTAACAGTGTAAAAGAACAAAAGCTTATTTAAAACGGAGCGCCCCTACAGCGCTAAATGTTGGAGACCGTGAGCGTAATAGTGCGGTTAGGGAAGATGAGCCGCGACCGATGGCCCGAGGTGCGACCGTGCGAGACGAATCAAATATTGGGGCTCCACCTGACCGAATGCCGTACCCCCTGAGGTGATGTCGTTACTACGCCACTGAGTGTTACATTTCGTTGTGAGGATTGTTCTTCACTTTACAGGTGAGCTGAAACGATAACAATTGGCGCGTTGTGCTCACGTGAAAATTGTTTCGCTGGATCGGCTGGTGGAGGGCTCCTTACCCCGCACCTCCGATTAGCACGGTGAGATACATACGGTGCGAAATAAGTTCAACATTCACTCAATCGCATAGATTTGCTCAGATCATCAAGTAGTGTGACCCAACAATCAACCGAGTCATTCACTGCAAAACCTACGTGCTAAGTGAACCGTCTTCGTTATGTAACAGTGTGTAGCACAAATACGTGAATAAGTGTTGGTAATGAGTAATGAAGGCTACAACATCCCTCAAAGCGGCGGTGTTTGTGACTCCGCGTGGTCGCCTCCACACGGCGCGTGTGGCGCTCGCGGAGACAATGCAGTGCCCGTCTGTACATTTGGCATATATATGTGTGTGTCGTGATACGCTGGTGGTTATTATGTCGGCATCTGTTCGCTGCTCAAAGGCGAATAATTTAAGCCGCGACCTTAAGCGATTCGCGTGACGATGATGCTCGCGAGCGGGCACCGTGAGCGAGCCGAGCGAACATTGTCAATGAACGGTGACGTCACTGCTCACGAGCGATTCCTTCTTTCGCCGTTCCTCTCCACCGCAGCACTCATCCCCCCCGCACCTCCTCCACCTCCACCCGGCTCCCCCCTCTCCCCCTCGCCGAGGGAGAGCCACAGCGATCGCCGTCCCGCCGCCCGCGCCGCTCGCTCTCCACGCCTTGTATCGTTCTATTGATAAGAATTAGGCATCATCGACATTAGTATCAAAAACATCACCATCATTACCATCGTGTGTCCCTGACGCTTCGGGGAGAGGCGTGGGGGCCGGAGCGACCGTCATGTGCAAGCGGCTCGGGCCGTGAGCGCGCTGCTGCTGCTGGTGCCGGGATGGGGACAGGCAGGAACACACGGCTCTTCCTGCCCTACATGCTGCTGCTGCTGCTGATGTCTCCACGCGGCCAGCAAGCACGACTGCTGGGTTCTGACTCTGGACACGGTCAGTGATGCTGGCTGTGGTGTTTTTTAAATATATAATGGGGGGATAATCGCTCCTCACCCAATGCCTCCTCACCCTAACCTCGACTCATCAGCACCGCAAGTCGAGTCAAAGCGTTGGCGGTCTCTGCCATGACAGGAGCATCTGCTGCTACAGAATTGGGTTGATCGGGTCTGTGTGCCGCGCGTATTAGTGAGCCGTTTGTATTGACTGTACATGCATTAGTTATAGCGGCTGTGTGTGTGTGTGTACGGAGCGTTGTGTTTCATCAGCTGTGCGTTCTTTGCATCAGCTGTTTGCGTAGCGCACGGTGTGTGTGTGTGTTTTATCAGGTTTTTGTGCGTGGTATCTCAGCGGGGTTAAATCAGCCGTGTGCGTGTTTGGCAACTCCGCAGTGAGGAGGTGGCTATCAAAGCTCATTAAAACAAACCCACCGATATTTAATCGAGAGGACGATTATTACACGTGTGCAGTGTGAGTTTGAGAGGCGGGGCCCTAATTTACAAAAACCACACGGGAAGGCCAGATGTGCTCTCGCCCAAGACATGCACACGCACGAGCAGCATTGCGGCGAGCGAACTAATTATGCTAATTGGCATTAACCATTAAGGGCAGCAGTAAAACAACAGTGCTCGGTTTGTGCTTGGCCCAGTCATCAGCACCGTGTACGTCTCTCCCGAGATTAACGTGAAGGCCATCGCATTGTCATTTGAAAGGTTTATATTTGAACATGTATTGTAGACAAACCGAACGATATATAAGCAGCAGTGTTAAGTGAGCCCGTTATTAAACCCGGTATTTTAAAAATCTAAGACGAAAGTCGGCCTGTACACTTTGCTCTGTCAAAGTCAAACTATCCCCTCGTTTCTCACTTGGCGTTACTATCGCAACAGTGGCAATTCCACATTTCCATGGCCGGGCCATGTTCACCATCGAAACGACATCCGTTCATTTGCCACAATGTTATAGCAACTCATTGTTATCAGCTCCGGAAAGACGATAGGGCCAGCCACGGTGACATCTGGTCGGATGTGTTCATGGTCTTGGTTATGGTTGAAAATGTGCCCCAGTGGGCTCTCTCTAGTGCTTGCAAATTAGTATCCACTCTTGCTGTGTGTTTATTACTTGGTTTAACCAGGTAGTGGGCTATGCCTCCCTGAATGTTGGCTTCACCATCACACTGCACTGGAGGCGAATTTAGTCAAGGGGCTTCCAGTAATGTTTAACTTCGCACTGCACCTGCCCTATTTGTGAACTCAATCAGCCTCCACAAAATAATTTTGGCAACCCAAATTCGAACAATGTTTTTCAATGTTTGTGTTTGACAGCAGCCATAGACTCGACGCCTCTCTCTGTACCAGCCCTCCATGACATTACTCGAGTTTGCAGGTGGCACTCAGTCACCGATGGTCTTACACTTACAAGTTCAGTCGGCCACCGCAACAGCCTCAAAGCGCATGGACTCGACCGGGGGACAGATCGTTCACACGGGCACTTATCGCGACAACAACGCGCCCGGCTGCTGCTCCTGCTGCTCTGTTGACACAGGGTAACGCGTGTGGGTTGATTTATTTGGCGACTCCGCGAGAGGGGGCGGTTGCAATGTAGCCCTTCCTCTCTCGGCCACCCCACACGCCGCCCGTGCGTGTTTGCCGTCTCCAAGACTACCACCCTGCATATTGCATTACCAACTTGGCGTAATCAGCAATTAGTGCGGCTAAGTGCAGAGGCGGCCGTGCCGATTGAGCCAGGCGTTGCGTTCACGGTGGTCGTTGGCGCGAGCACGCGTTGCTCTGATGTGTCTCAAGTTGTTAATTGCACTGTATAAGCGGCGTCGCGTGGTTGCCAATATGGGGCCATGGGCCCTGGTGCAGGGAATGAAAATGGGGTCGTCCCCCTGTACTATCTTCCCCCCCCCCACCATCCTCTTCGTAGCCCGGCGCCTCGGCCCCGGTGCAGTTGCACTGCCTGCACACTCGATAGGCACGCCACTGCACTGTGTGGAATGGTAGTGCATGATGTGGCGATGTCGCTGCTCCTGCTGCGTTGGCAGTGGTGCATAAGCACAACAAGAATAACAAATACTCTCTGGTTCTTTCGGTAAAGTCACGTAGATAGAATAAAAAGTAATAAAAGAGCACGACGTTTCGGTCGCAACACAAGCGTCCGTCATCAGGTGAGTTCAAATCAAGATGGAAGAATAACAAACAAAAAACCTCAACACATTCATCGATACCACTGTGGCCTAAAAGGAAACGTTCATAACAGGTGAGGACTATAAAGTCAATAATTAGAGATGCTGGAGAGATCGCAGATCTTAGCTGGAGACTGAACTTTACTCCACGGGCCCTGGTAAGAATCACAATAAAAAAACATTTCCTGATGTAAATAGTTTTTACGCAGTCGTATGAATAGTGGCATATACATGGTGGTAGTGCTCCAGCGATGGTGAGATTTAGGCGTGTTCGTATTTAGCATTGAGTGTCTTACGCTCACAGTACGAGTATAATTGCGAGTGTGTGAAAATGTATCATTTTGGATGCATGCGAAATTCAAGTTTCTCCTTCGAGCTCAAATAAGGAATCCGTCAAAACTAAAAAGTATAAACGAGACGACAAGAGAAGGCCAGGTTGGCTTTACAAGCAATAGGGACGAGACAACAAAATAAAACAAACTAATCTTGACATCTAAGTCACCCACAATGTTTACAGTTAATATAATAGTGAGATATCTAGTTACATATCAAGTAGGTTGGCGTGTAACGAGGCATCGAATAATCAATTTAAAAATCTATGATCACAATACCGATATACTTCCAAATAGTGTGTGAGAATAGATTATTTGAGATTAATGAAAATTACATTTAAATGCTCAAGTTACGATTCAGCTCATGATCAAATAGAACTGTAGAGCAAGAAACACTACAAACGAGAGAGTAAAAAACAATAGATTGTTGAATGGCATCATAGTGACCTTGAATAGTTTAAATTAATTGGTTCTCAGCGTGAGTGAATCGTTTATATTCAAACTTGCAAGACTCGCCATGTAGTCCATGAGCCAGAGCAGACATTGGTCCCATCGAAGGTGGCAAAACTACAGCAACTATTTTTTGATATGACTGAGAGTGAATTGATTGATAATTATTTGATAATTCACTCATTTGTGCAAAATTCAGTTATTAGCCACAAACAGAAATCAGAGCTACTCAAGTTAGGCCTCTTCAGGCCTAACGGGATTTGCACTTTCAGCACCACCGGCTAACGGACAGCGACCAGTAACGGTGCTGCCATTACAGCAGCAGCAGGTGGGGCGAACCTTCTGCTCCCAGCTACGCTCTTCTGGCCTCCGTGACTTCATAGCTCTGTTAGTATTCATTGTGACATTTTAATTTGAAAAAAAATTGGTTTCTGTTAGTATTCATTGTGACATTTTAATTTGACAAAAAATTGGTTCCTGAAATAGAAAAAGTCAACTTTTCGTGTGAACCAAGTACTGTATTCCAAACGGGGAAGACTTATTATGCAGATGGCCTTGTTAGTGTCATGCTAGATGGAACAGATTGTTTTATTGTAGCCTTGAGAGCTGATTGACAACGTCTATTCATTTTCATACAGTTTGTGTTCCTCAGAGGTCTAAAATCGATCAGGCCGTGTTAATCTCTCCATGATGTTATGATTGTCATCTTGGTTGTTATGAAATGTTTTCACATACATGTGATCGGAATGCCACATTTTCGAATTCTACCTAAAGAAAATGCAGTGCTTGCCCCACTGGTGGAACCGCATTTGTCACTTTTCGCTAATTTTTTAAGGATGGAATCTTCAAACAGATGCACAGAAATACATGCTATACCCTTGCACAGTCTTTTTAAATAGCTCAGTGCCTGGCTATGCCACAGTCGGCCTGGTCAACTTTTTTACCATTATTAATTAAATCGCGCATCAGATCTTGGCATGCATCCTGAGAAATTGTTAAACACGGAACATTCACCAGGGTGGGTTGCAAGAACGATCAATGGTGCGAGGCTGGTGTGATGGGATTTTAGCCAATGCTCTTAACATGCTGATTAGAAAAGGAAAAGAGGCTTTTTCCTTTCTCATTCGTGTTTTTGTTATTTCAGTATTTATTTTGTATCATTCATGGGAAAGTTCAAAAGTGGTAAAGTGGCGTTGGCGTCATGCTGGGTTGGAGTAAACAACTTGGGAAAATAAGTAGTTAATATAGTTTTATCTAAACAATATTCATCAAAATATCCGAAACAATATCTTTAAAAAACATAATTATAATAATGAAATAATTTTTCCTCTCTGTGAAGTTCCCTCTGCGCATGTCTCCATATTTGTAGGGCATCGTGACATGCAATGTCATTGAGATGCTTCATTAATCCACACTGCATTGTCTTTGAGTACACCGACGACAGCACTAATCGCGCCGCTGCTCATTGTGAAAGGAAAGAGTACATTTTCTCGAGCAGAGCGCGTATTTAAGTAGAGTCTCGGCAGTTATTAAAAATAAGTGTGGGCACCCATAACAGGTCTCTCCACTTGCTCCCAATTGGACGTGCCGTTCGTGCGTGGTGGCAATTTTCACACGAACAAAAAAATCGGACAGAACATGGCTCCTTAATGAAGAACCACGAACAAGGCCGAATGGAAACAATGGTGGATGCTTTTGGGCAAGTGCTCCAAGTGCTGTTAGCGAGCACCTATGAAGGCCGGCACAGCACTGCGAGATGGACGGTGGCCAGCACCACTCCCGCCCACATTTGTCTCTTTAGTGGCGATGTTCACACACTGCACCAGGTGCTCATTTGAGGCTGAGTGGACCTAGGGGAGGTCCAGGACCGATCCAGATAATCGCCACTGGTATCGACCTTGAGTGGGAATCGAACCCAGGTCGCCGGGTTCATCGCGCAGCCTGCTACTCGCTACGCCACCAATTCCCACAATCACACACACACATAGACACACGCACACACTGTGTCTCTAAATTAACATCGACCGCCTTCGTCCAAAGCTGCTAAGGCTGGATGATGCCGGGGATCAACGCGCCAGAGTGTGCTGCCGTGTGCGCAGTAGTTGCAAACCCGCGTCACCGGCTCCAGCGGGATGATGAATGCCCCGCGATTAGGAGGCAGAGACGCTCTATGGTAATTGCTGAAGAATAAAGCAGCAGCGGCCTGTGGCCAAATCACCCGGAATGCACCCGATACCATCCGATCTCGGAAGCGGAGCAGGTATTGAACCAGGACGGCGCTTGGATGGGCGATCGTGCACGCGCAGGTGTCACGGGCAATTGCGGGCTGGCGCTGTGTCGTCGGCAGGGGAGTGTGGTGCAGCAAAAGTCATCGTTGTTCTCTACTTCTACGCTTTCACGTCGACGCTCGCCGCTTCACAAATCCACACTGATCGGTTATTTGACCGTACCTCACTTCGAAGTGCGGTCAACGAAACCCCCGTGGCCCGTACGGCATGCAGGGAAGGCTCTCATCCAGCAGTGGATTGACAGGAGGGCTGTGGATGTGCGCTGGTGCAGGCGCAGGCCACGGGAAACCTCCCCCCAGCGTCCCCGTCAACCCTGCCCACGTGCTACTCGACCTTAGTCCGCGTCATGAAAGAGGTCACGGTAGTTTTAGACTTCGCGTGACGTCAATTACAATCGCGTGAACGCTCACTTACACGAGCGTTGATACCCGGTGTCATTTGTAAGCGAGTCAAAGGTGAAAGAGACTAAAGTGTCTCTCAGCTTGAGTGTCCTCTGAGCCCACGCTCGGTTTCTGTTCACAGTGGTGGGTGGACGTTTCGCATCGCTAAATATAAAAAATCCACATTTTTAAAATATCCTGTAAATTAATCCACGTCCATAGAAATCGTGGGCACTACCACCCCTTACTGAAATAACTTGGCAGGATCCTGCTGAGAAACGGTCATGAGACTCGTTGAGGCTTTTCTGGGAAAAACAAGCGGAGTAGTAATATTAAGAACCAGATGAAGCAGTAATAATAATATGATGGGAGCGAGTATTTCCACGGGACATACGATGGTGACTTGGGAGTGAGATCAATGACATAGTTGAAGATGTAAGCTACAAGAAAAGGAACCAGGGAATGAAGTCGGTGCAATCGAAACCGCACTCGGAACATGAGTATCGAGCAATACAAAATCGCAATCTATTAAAATATATATAAAATAAAAATGAAATACGAAAAGGCAACAAACCCACACATCACTGCCTGGAGAGGCCTTCATCCAACAATGAATCGACAAATGTGTGCGTGTCCTAATTCTGTTCCATTTAACTGCCCTGTATTGGACTGATTGCTGAGCCCTCGGCTGCAGACGAGTCAAATGTGGCATTCCATTGACCCGGGTTGCAGCAGGCTAATGCGTTGCTGCATTCACCAGGGGTGTGATCAGATTAGGAAAAATTACGTCATCATATATTTGTCCAGGAAAGCCTCGCCGAGTATCGAGACTTTGTCAGGAATATTCTGCATCGTGATGCTTGGACAACCAAATATGAAGGAGCGATTGCTCCTTGTGAGAGGAAAACAAGACTGTCCGGAGAAGGCCCACTAGTATGAGAGGGTACAAATTTAAGTTCTCCTCCATTGGATTGAAAAATATAATTTATGTATTCCCAGGCAGCGTCTCGTGCGAGCAAGTGCTAACCAGGCGACATACGGTGCATTCAGGGTGATTTGGGTGGAGACAAATCAAAATCTTCGACGGTAGTTTGACTGGCCGGAAAAACGGAGGATCTCTATGAGTAGCTGTCTGTCTAGGGCGCACGAGCGCGTGTGTGCGTCGCATCACAACATATTCCACCAACACACTTCTATTCTGGGCCGTGCACATCAATGAAAATTGATATCCGCAGGGCCGTCCTATTGCAGCTAATCTGCCCGTGAATTTCGATGAGAGCGAATGGCAAAACTGCCACGGCTGTATCGGCGGAAATCACCAGAGCCTTGTACCGTGCCACCCCAAATTAATAGGTGCTCGCTAAAAGCACTTTTTGCTTGAGCAGCCTAACTGGGCTAAAAGGTTTCGGCGTGTAATATAAATGTAAATCATTTGTTGCTGCTTTAGAAGCCGTATGTAGGTCAGTGAAATAACCCAGGTTTGGTGGTGGGGTGGGAGGGAGATGCATCACTGTAAGAAGGAGGTTATTTTTGTAATTATTTTAGGGAAATATTCGTGATGTCATCTTTAAATGCCTACATTTTCCTTTGCTATTTCTAGCAGAAGGATAACTAACTCGCACAAAATTCCCTTAATCAGTTTCGTTACTGAAATGTTTTAGGCCGGAATTGAGTCTGGCATGGCGGCGCTCCAAGCTGGGGGCGCTTGGCCATGAGTCGAAACGCCGCGAGTTAAAATTGGAGCAGACGGGACGACTCGGCCCACCGTGCTTCGTGCTCGCTCTACAGAGGCACACCGGCCCCTGCTGTGGGAGTGGCGATTTGACGTCACGTGGTTGACCAGTTGAGTCTGATGAGTGACATTCAAGCTCTTGTGGACAGCGGAGCACTTTTTACTTTTGACGTTTGGACTCCGAGTCGCTCGGGGGGAGGGTCGACCGGGAACTGGAGCTGTGAGCTGGGAGGAGATTCAGACAATCTTCCTGTGAGCCGCCAACCCCCCCCCGCCCCTCCCCTCCCCAACAACAAATCGTCTCCATTGCCTCAACACGCCATCCACACGTCCAGTTGTCACGCTCATGCGTGCATATATATATTTAAAGCTCCGAGATTCGGCTTGGTATGTTTAATTTATATCTTCTTGATGAAGCCACCGTTATTCTTGATGGTTTTTAAATAAAAAGACGCACTGCATGAGAAAACCAATTTTCTTGGCAGACCAAAATTATTTCCTTATTTATTTTGAATTAGATTTATTCAATCGTGTACAATACTCTCTATATATACATATATGTGACATTTAATCTGTAGTCACATGCTCACATTTTCATTTGGCAATGCTCATCCCCGATGGCAGTCTTGAGTCAGTTGTGGAAATTCCACATTTGTATGACGAGGACCAATCCATCAATAGGGCAACCACTGCTGACTGAGTGGTTCTCGAGATAGTTCTCATTTTACCGCCCATGCGAATGATGATGGTGGTGATGATGTATCACTGATCATGGTCATGTACGCGCACAACTATTTTGACAATCCACTGCTGGACGAAGGCCTTCCCGCACCGTGTGGCCACTGCAGGTGTATGAAGACAAGGAGCATAGCAGTGGGGGACCATAGAAGGACTGCACAACAATGGATGTGGCCGCACTGCCTCACAGCTCTGACGTCACCCATCCAAGCACGACGTGGAATCTCCCGTGATTGGTTTCTGGGTGATGTGGTCATGATGATGATAATGACGATATATTATTCTTGGTTAGGATGAATTCATGATACTCTTTTTGGGATTTGAACTGCTCTAAGAGCTGAATTATATTTCATACATAACAGTCATTCATGCAGCATCCAATTGTATATAATAATGTATCAGATATAACTTTAATGGGTTTTTAAATAATACAAAATATGCACTCTTTGGACTTGCCCTGATAAATAAGAAAAGATGAGTGGGAGGAGAATAAAAACATAGCTACCTAGGTCCTAGTTTAACACGTAGGTTTTCGTGACCAATATTATTCATAATTAAGGTATTATTAAGTAATACATCTTACACTTTTAATTCCTTATAGAGGAAACACATACCAATTAACTCATTACTAACCTATTATATAATTACTAGCCTTTTGCCCGTCCAAGGACGGGTGTATCGCAGTAAATCTGAAACTTGCAAGCGAAAAGCAGACCGCGACGTGGTATTCACTGCATCAATGCGTGTGCAATGTGTAAGGGCGCAGTGACACAGACCTATTGCATGTAAAGGTTAATATCCCTTGTTCATCACGACGTCCTTTTTACTTCGATGTCTCAACAGCGTGACGGAGATCGCGTGACGTGAGGGTTCTGCCTTTGTAGTGAGGGTTGTGAGTTGATGCTGAGGAGGGGGGAGGAGGCGCCTCGCCCCCCCCCATGTGGAGTGACGTCACCCGCTAATTATTATTAATGGGGGGGGGTGTCCATTTGGAGGACGTCACCTCATAATGATTTTTGATTATTAATGAGGGGGGCTGTTCGATGTGGAGTGACGTCACCTGCTTATGAGTATTAATGAGGGGAGAGGTTGCTCCATGTGGAGTGACGTCACCTGTTCATGATTATTAATGAGGGGGGGAGGGTCCATGTGGAGTGACGTCACGAGCGTTGCACACAGACATTCTTGGCTCATTATAGTACGTAGTAATAATAATGAGGGGGGGGGGTGTTCATTTGGAGGACGTCACCTGCTCATGAATATTAATGAGGGGGGCTGGTCAATGTGGAATGACGTCACGAGCGTTAAGGACAGACATCCTCTGCCTCTGATCTCTGCACCTGATTGGGTTCAGGTGATGACGTCGTCCTTCTGCTGCTGCTGCTCTATTTAATACCGGAAGCAGGCGGATGGCTTCACTATTCTGGCAAATCGCCCGATGATGCTGGTTGATGTCATTACCAGCGAGACGTCACGGTACTTATTGTAAATGTTGTGCGTTTACTCTCCAACACGCCGGTGGGCTGAAGTAGTCACTAATTGGCGCTTTGTTTACGTGACAAACCCCTTACTGGTTGGCTGTGTCGGGGGTGGAGGGTTATGACACATTGAACCTAAAAACCTTCATGATGAATATCTACGTCCTAAACTATTTAACAACCCTGGAGGTTGGCTTGATTGGCAGAGGCGGCTTCACTGCCAGCTGCTTGTGGCCGGTGCCTGGGCTGTGGGAAGGCCGTCTCGGAGCCAGCCGCCGGCCTCGCCCTCGACCGGGCCGGGCACCCCGTGCACCCCGGGCACCCCGGGCACCACGGGCACCCCAGGCACCCCGTGCACCCCGGGCACCCCAGGCACCCCGTGCACCCCGGGCACCCCGGGCACCCCGGGCACCCCGGGCACCACGGGCACCACGGGCACGGCGGAGCGCCATGGAGCGTCTCGTGGGGACTTGTGGAGCGAGTGGCCCCACGGTGCCGTGAACGTGCCCCCCCCCCCTTCCACCTCACGCACTCGCCAGGCAAAACGTTCCGAATATCGCGTTGCAAGTTCCGTTCCGGGGATGTTGCACTTTTCAATACATCTAGATTGAAAACTAATTTATTGTAGAACTGCTTTTTTTGTGTTTCGTTTGTTGTCTTTCCCCCGTATCTCCGATTAGCATGGTTGGTTACGTACGGTGCGAAAGAAATCCAGCATCATACATACAACTTACAACATACATACAACATACACACAACATACATACAACATACACACAACATACATACAACATGCATACATGGCACTTGGTAAAGAGTGTGACCAGTGCCTGAGATGGGGGAGCACGAACCCGTCGGGTCACATCGGGTGAATTGGCGAGGCCGGGAATATCGATCCATGAGCCTGCGACGAGAGTGGGGATCTCATGGGAGAGAGCGAAGATCCCATGGGGAGAGAGAGAATCCCATTGAGAGAAAGAAGATCTCATGGGGAGAGAGAGAATCCCATTGGGAGAGAGAGAATCCCATTGGGAGAGAGAGAATTCCATTGGGAGAGAGATAATTCCATTGGGAGAGAGAGAATCCCATGGGGAGAGAGAGAATCCCATGGGGAGAGAGAGAATCCCATGGGGAGAGAGAGAATCCCATTGGGAGAGAGAGAATCCCATGGGGAGAGAGAGAATCCCATTGGGAGAGAGAGAATCCCATTGAGAGAGAGAATCCCATTGAGAGAGAGGGGATCTCATGGGGAGAGAGAGATCCATGCTATTACCTCCTTTTTGTGGAACCTCGTGTTGCCTACCCACTCGGAGACAGCACGCGCGTGCGTGTTTCTCTGCAGGCTTTCATAACAGAATTTATTTTTGGGTCTCGCTTTACCGTGATTCATTTAGCGGATTGCAACAAGAGGCTAAAATATGGTCTCACCTCTACAAAGATATGTTTTTCTGAAACTGTAGGACCCTAAGCCCACACTGCCATACATACTGATTGGAGATACACAATGCAAAACGTGTAATTTAACATGTGATTCGGTGCTTCTTTGGGTAACGAAAGCAATTACTTTAGCAGCAAGCTTTGTAATGTGTTAGAGTATGAAGGGTTTTTTTACTCTTGGCAGGTGGGCTGGGTGGTGTCTGAATGAATATTTAATTGAGGGACCGATATTTCCCCATTACCAAAAGCGCAGCACAGCTGACTGCAAACACAGGGGGGGGGGCGATGCTTTGTGCTGTGACTTGCACTTTCCCCGTCGATTCATTTATATTTAAAAATCCATCCGGTGGCTTCATTCATTTTCGATTGCAGCAGAGCGTCTGCGTGGGACGTGCGCGCTGCCTCTCCTGAGACACGTGGCGTTCTCCCGTAAGGGGCATTGCGATTCCCCGGCCCTAGATTTCTACACAGAAGGAATACAACAACAACGTACTGGACACTCCCAGGTGACATGGGTTCACTGACTGAGATGACTGACAGATGCACCAACTGTGCTCCTTCTTGTGCCAACTCGCGGCGTTTTAACCACCGGGCGCTCCGCTCGTTGTTGTGAGCGTCGCTCCTCCATCCTGTTGTTTTTGGAGGGCGACTGCCTCCAACTGTCCAGCAGCGTCCTTCACGAGCCTCCTCCACAGAGGCCGATCTTGACACCGCTGGTACCCGTTACCATCAAGTCCACTCAGCTTCACGTCCTCCTGTACCACATCAGCTCCATCTTCTCTAACCCGTGCCGCGCCCCTTTAGCCTCCTCTATCCGGCCTTGCAGAAGCTGCAACAATTGTAAAGTTTTTGGTTTACTTTTTTGTTAACGATCCAAACAACACGGCGGGATTTATTCAATGAAATAGTTGTATGTGCTGTAATTAAAACCTAACTGGAGTTCAACGACGGCTTGACTCGTTGTGGAGAGCGGCTCTCTTTCTCGCGACTCTTTATCTCTCGCGACTCTTTCTCGCGACTCTCTCTGTCTCGTGCGACGACGCAGTGGGCTGTGTGGAGGAGCCGTCCAGCTGTTTCGGTTTCACCCCCTCTGCTGTGGCGGGGTTGCGGGAGCTAACGAAGCGGGAGATTGTTTTTTGCGGATAAAATCGCACGTGAACGTTGACAAATTGCAGCTCCACACACTGAAGGGCTCTCTCTCTCACTCGCTACACGCCCCATTATAATAATCCAGGCATCGTGTCAGAGGTCACTCTGCAGATAACGGGAGACGAGGATCCGAGCCCTTGGCTGCTATGGAAACCCGGCGTTGCTATTGGCCGTGGTGAGAAGAGTGGGCGGACCTCGGCTCCGTGGCTCTCTCTCCGCTTTGCTTTGCTGCGAGTCCCGAAGGCGAAGCAAGCAGCCAACCCAGGGCCGCCGCGGGTGGCCCGGCCCTCACTCCTGCGCCCTTCACCCGCCGCTTGGGAGCACGTGCTGGCTGGTGGCATCAACGGCGGGTGGCGTTGTGGAGTCGGCGTCTTCGCTGTGACGTCACGCGTGACGTGCCGCGTGACGTGACGCGTGTCTTTGCTGGCGGTTGGCATGCATATATGTTGAACTTCTTTCGCACCGTACGTAGCCAACCACAATTATCGGAGGTGTGGGGAAGGACCACAAATTAAACACAAAACACAGCTCTAAAGAAATTAGTTTTCAATCTAGATTTAAAAGTGCATAGCTCCAGTGGCTTCCTAATACCGGAAGAAAGAGCGTTCCAGACGACCACAGGAGTGCATCTGTGGCAGAGACGGTCACCGCGCGATGTGGTGACCGTCTGTGTTCCATGAATCGCCAAAATCCGCTGCGAGGATGACCGGAGTTTGCTTGATGGTCGATGCTCCTTGACCAGATCAGCAACGAACCTGGCGACACGAGTTCGATTCTTGCTTACGACCAACATCGGTGACGATTATCTCAACTGGTTTTGGGCCTCCCCGAGGTCGACTCAGCCTTAAATGAGTACAGTACCTAGTACGATGTGGAAAAATTTTGCATTGGGAAGACAAAGACGGCCGGGCATGGTGTTGGCCACCCACCGTTCCCGCCTTAATAAGTGCTTGCTAGCATCACTTAACCCTACAGTCTGGTAAGGCTATAAGGAAGGACTTTGTCTTCATCATTACTTGGTGGTGCGTGCTTGTGCGGTGCCTTGAGCGCACGTGGGTTGGCTGGCAAAGCGAGAGCCCGGTGCAGGGTTCACACCACGGCCATACGTTATCAGGATTGTAGATGCTAGTCACCATCATCACCATGGGCTTCGGTGGTTTGATGAGGACACCTGGAGCCCACCGAAGAAACTTCGACTTCGAATCCACGCAAGGCATCACCTCCCTCACGGCAGCGCCGCCTTCGCTCGGCGCCCGAACCTTCACGCTTTCATCTTCTCTCCGAGACCGGCGAGAAGATGAAACACATCTTGAGATTCTCAAAGTGAAAAATTACGAGAGACGCTCGGAGTGATAGCTTACAATTTCATATACTCAAGCAACGACTGTGCACGATCGATATTGAACAAGCAACTGTTGTACCCGTGGTTCCACGACGGGTAGCGGAGTCGAGTCGAGAATGTAACGCCTGGAAAAAAGAGAAAGGGAATTGGAGAGGGAACAGTGGGAATGAGAGGAAAATCATGGGAAAGGAACGGAGCAACGGGAGCTTACCTAGAAACGACTGACGGGAGTCTTCATAATCTTTATCGAGGTCCTACCAAGTGTGTTGTTTTCTTCAGTTGGATGTGATGCTGCTGTTACTTTACGTAATCCCAACTGAGTAATTTTTCAGCATTGGAACATTTGGCTGATAGCGGTTACACTGAGTGTGGTGTTCTTAGCCACGGGAGAAGAGTGGAGAAGTCAGAGGAAAGCCATGCAGGACAGGCAGAAATGTACGAACGCCACACAGACATATCTATATGGGGCCTGTTTGCCAGTATCAAAGTCTGAAAAATAAGAATAAGTTTTACCTATAGCTGCTCAACCCGAGCTATAAATGCAATGTATTTACACTTGTTGCCTCTTGGCCTTCTCTGGTTTGACACTGGTGAGAGAGAGGAGGCCATCAATGTCTCTATTGTACGAGACAATGCATATATTTTTAGAGCATGTTTGTTGGCATATTTTGCCACAAGCACGTGTGGTTAATGCAGACTTGCTGCCTTGCAAAAGGTTTCTATTTGGTGTTTGAACATCTTCACACCTCCACACAGAAAGTTGCCGGAGGCTGGAGTTGAACGTAGGCCCTACCCAGTAAACATGGAACTCTGGTCCAACGTTGGCCCAACGCCGGTTCCAGCTGTCCATGTTGAGTGGACTCTCGCTGGGAGGCACCATCGTGCCACCGCTGGAGAGATGTCCTCACAGCGATGCCCTCTGATTGTGGACAGAGAAACCCCGGCGCTAGAGGTGTGGGTGGCATCGGAGGCCCCAGCGACTCGCGAACTCTCTCTCGCCCGCTCTCTCCTCCACGGCTTCCCGCTACCGCACCCCGCACACCAAATAATTCATGTTTCATTTCTTCCTTGCGGGTGAGCGATCGCCGGTCGCCGTGTTTATATTTTGCTTTGCTCCTGAGGTGCTGTAATTTAAAACCGTGCGCCGTGCGATGTGGAAGACGTTTGTACGACAGGGCAAAAAAGGAAAAGTATCATAAAAATATATTGTTCTGTTTATGCACGTGTGCGTGCAAGTGTGTGTTTAAGCTTATTTTCATGTCGCATTATCTCGAATGTCCAATGAATGTAATGTTTTGTTAATGGTTCCAACTGCAATGCTCATTACTTGCGTATAAATTGCACATCTGTCAGTGTCATTAATGCATTAAAACTAAATAAGGAAGCCGATTTCTGCTCCTTTCCACCGTGAGCCAAGACGCGAACGCGTGCACATTCCACCACCCTCGTGTGTGCACGCGGGCGGACGAGCCGCAAGGCTTCTGGTGAAACTCCGCTCGCTGCGGCTGTAGCTTTAGTCGCTGTTTTCTTATCCTTGCAAATCTCTTTGTTGCAACCCTTTTGTGCAAGAGAACCGCCCACAGAAGTGGATATCACAGAGCTACTTCTGAGATCCCTTTTCGAGTAGCCTCTGGTCCAGACAGTATGGGGCAAAACTGTCCCACCCACTCTGCCACCGGGAGTAATGTTCGCACGTTGACGGCCAAAACGGTGGAGGATCCATTCTGAGAGCTGGAATTCGGCCAAATTTAAGAGCAGAACCAAATTTAATGCGATGAAGGGGGGGGGGGGGGGTGCAGTCATTGGCAACCGGAGTGAGAATGTTAAACCACGACACTACACAGCAATTGGTGGAGCAATCTCGAATGTATTGCTTATTTAACTACATGGGAGTATAATAGGCTTAATACAGGAATAGTTAAAGTTGACTGAAAGTGGGCGTCATAGAAAAGAGTTTGGGGTGTATGTGTGTATGTGTGTATTGAATGTGTTTGAGAGGTGGTGTGAGTGTGTGGGGTACAGCTGGTGCATCTACCAGTTATCTCAGTCAGCCAACCCATGGCACCTGCCGGATCTGTCCCGAGACCTCCTCCTGTCAGCGAGCCTGTGACACTTCACGTGGCCTCAAAGTGCACCTAGCCTGGCACAGGCGCCGTGGTGACGCCACCGTCAATTCGTGGCGGGTCTTGGTTAGTGTGTCTCCCGGCAGTGAGCGTGGTGGTAACCACTCACCCCCTTTGTGATCCGTGTCATCCTTCATAGGTGCTCACTAATAGGGCTCGCCCCTACGGTCTGTCAAAGGCTATACGGGTGATCTTTGTACGTGTGTGTATGTGTGTGTACGTGTGTGTACGTGTGTGTACGTGTGTGTCTTGCATTGCCTAAGGGGTTGGTAAACCTTCCACAGTCACTGAGTATCCAGTTGACAACAGCAGTAAAGTGCACCTGAGGGTGCCACCCGGGTGTGAAGCGGCCACCTGAGTCACTCCACTCACAACAGCGGCACGCGTCGTCCCCGTGTGGACTGCGACATCACCAGGCTGCGAGGGAGGGCGAAAGCCTTCATCCAGCAGTGGATAGATCATTGGCCGATGATGACAACTCAGCAGGCTTTAGATACTTTGGGTAGCCTAAGAGTGCACCGAGCCTGGCACCCGCGTGGGAGTGGTGTCACCTTTCCCACGTGGTGGTCGTCGTTGACGTGCGTGTCCCCTCCTCTATCAGCTTGGCCTCAACAGGAGCTTGCTAACAGGAGCTTGCTAACAGGAGCTTGCTAACAGGAGCTTGCTAACAGCTCACGCTAAATGGCCGCATCATCATCATTATTATCGTCGTTGCTAATAACGGGGCAATTCCATTCTCACAATGAGGATGCGCATAATAAATCACGCGTTGTAAGAACTGATGGTGTTCGTGCCGCACGCACTACGTGTAATTAACTCGCGGCGTGATCCCTGCAGTCGCGAGAGGCCCTGCAAGGAGGGGTGACGTGGGCTGGTGGGAGAGTCGGCGTGCTCGCCTCCGCACGCCCGACAGTTCTCTCTTTGATGAACGCTATTCGCGAATGCACCACAGCATCGTGAGAGGTGGCCGTGGCTTGGAGAGGCCTTCATCCAGCAGTGGATTGACCACGGCCGGCGGTGACGATGAATGACGAGCGATGCGTTTGTGCTTGTTGAGCGTGGTCGTGCTGACGTCCGGTGCCGCGTCTCGTTCCAGGTTGCCTGTTCCAAGACGGCCTCTGCAGACGCGACGAGGCTTGCGTGGACGGTGAGTGGCTTCCCCTCGTCCCGTCCGCTGCTGGGCTCGGGGGATCAGGGGGGACGGGGCGGGGTGGGGGGCGATGTTCATTGAACGCACGCAGGGGAGATCGTGTCGAGATCACGGGAGGTGCGGGGTGGGGGGCCGGGGAAGACTCGCGCGCTTGCCTGCACGTGGCCGCTCTGATCACAGCCGCTGGCTTTGGGTCGCACCCCGGGGGTTAATTTCACACTGGCCTGACCTTCTGCAGAATTGAATAGGACCACCGACGATGCCTGGATTATCATTGAATGAAATTAGAATGCTAATGCTGCTGGAGTATGAAGCGGGCTTACATTTTTCACTGAATATTTTCGGGGTCACTTGTCGACTGGAGTCGGTGAGGGTGGCGCATGGCCCTGAGCAACAGCCGTAGCGACAGGTGTCGTGGATGTGGTGTGCCGGGATGCAGACATATTATCTCGGTCACCGAACCAGACAGACCTGGCTGAAATTAAGTCCAAGAAGAGAAATGCGAATGCAGCCGCGTTCCCGTTGTTGTACATTCTGCCAAACGTGGCTTCAAGAGAACGATTTGTGGCCGGTGCCAAAGGCGGTGAAGCACATTCGTGCACAAGCAGTGAATCACCACCACGATCACCATCTTCCATTCGTGGTGGTAATTATTATCCTAACAACCTTCTTCATTTCATTAAATAATTACATTTGCACAATCTCATATCGTCATTCTAAATGTCAATTTCGGACGACACGTCACGTGCTTTCATCTGCAACGAGCGGTCATTTTAGACTTTCGTGGAGCTGCGGTCCCGCTCGCTCGCTCGCTCTCTCTCCACGACGGATAGAAGCGAGCCGGCGTTCACTCTGCGGAAAATCTGTCCCGCTCGAGAGACTTTCTCGCTTCCATAAGAACGTGGAAGTTTCCGCCGCTGTCTCCCAGGGGCCGAGCGAGCCCGCGGCGAGGCCCCCCCCCCCCGACCCCCCCCCACCCCGCTTGCCCCGTCGATGCGGCCGCGACTCTTGTGACCACTGGGGTCGATGTCGTCGCTCCGCCTCGAGCCCCCGGGTGAGTCACGGCGCAGCTGAGTGGATTTCCCTGTCGCTATCGGGACGACGATCCCAATGGCAAGCGATGAATCCAATTGCCGCCGCCGGCGCAACCGTCATCCTCGTCCGTGGACTCGTGCTATTGGCATCTGGTCGCATTCAACTCGTCTGGTCAAAGCAAGTTCGCTTTTTTTTACTTTTAGGTCATCAAACAAGCTCAAAACCAAATAAATACAGCATTCATTTTCTTTATAAAAGTTTTGGCTTTGTGGAAAACCGCACAGCCACCGTTAACTCGGGCAGCTGATATTTGAAGTGCACACGCGCACAGCGACGCTGTAAGACAAAGATCCCCCGTATCGCCTTAACAGACGTTTTGGCAAGTGCTGTTGGCGAGCACCTATGAAGGCCGGTACAGCACAAGAGGGGGTGGAAATCTAACACCACGCCCAGTGCTGATATCTTACACACCGCACCAGGTACTCATTTAAGGCTGAGTCTACTTAGGGAACGAGTTTAAATATTTGGTACTGTTTATGGTCGTGAGCGGGAATCAAACTCAGCTTGCCGGGTCCGTAGCGCAGTGCGTTGACCTCTGTACCACCGCTCCGCACACATTGCACGAAGACAAAGACACACACTCCCACACACACCCCACACACCCCCCCACACACACCCCCACACACACCTTGCGTGCCCTCGCGATGAGTTACGCGACGCACGAGGAAGTTCTGCTCGTCAGCTCTCGCTTCCGCAGCATCCGTGCCTCTCTCCGGGTGCCACATCCGGCAAGCCCGTGGCTGAGTGTCCGTATCCCGGCGTGAACCAGGGGGCGGTTAAGTGGGTGGCTGGAGCGGGGGGCTGGGGGAGGAGGAACTGGTGGGAGCGAGGATATTGCGAGAGGCTTCGGAAGGCTAGGGGGCAGGAGGAAGGGGTGGGGGGGTAATTTGCCATTCCTCCGAGGAGCAGCAGCTGAGGTTGTTGGCTGTCTGTACACAGCACGTGTATACCCAGTCAGCGGTGGGCGTGGGGACTGTGGGGTGCGTGAGCCGGGGGGTGGCGGTGGGGGAGGTGAGAGGGGGGGGGGGGATCTGTCGCCCGCAGTAACATTTACGGAATCCACTTGGAGGATTCGATTGCAATATGGGATTGGTAAGCGGATTAGGCGAGGAGTGGTGTATTAGATTGCTCGTTATGGAAGGGTGTTCTCCGCAATTAAAATAATCCAATTTTGAAATGGAAGCCAATATTGAGTTTTTATTTCGTTGCGTTTTATTTTTATTTATAGAAGCGAGTTTCTGCACTGTACTATAATGCGCAGCGTCTATTCATCGTCTCCCATGCACAAGTGGACGTGTGAATGCGTCTTGTTGTTACTGTTATCATTATTTTTGATATTCCAGATTTTCTTCTAGATATTGACTGGAAGTAAAACAAAACTACTCTTTGTTTCCGGTACAACTAATGCATATTTATGTATAGCCCTTTGCTGTGTAAATCGAAGTGTATGTGCGTGTGTGCATACTTCATGATGTGGGTCAGTGTAGGTTGGTGAAGGTCAGGGGCGGTGTGACCCACGGCCAGTTCCGCACTCGCCACTGATGTTAGTCGTGGCTGTGAATTCAATCTGAGTTCACCGGGTTCATAGCACAAAGCACGACACCACCTTCCACCCCACGCACTGCAACACCAACTATTAATAACCTTTATGAAATAGTAAAATAACAACGAAGAACATATTCCATTCGCACGGACAGAAAGGCCATAAAAAAACATTATATTCTCTAGGGGCCAGATGCACATCTTGAACGAAAAAGATCACAGCACAACGGTGGAGGAGGAGGATGGCCCCTGGGGCTGCGAGACTGAGATTGGGCGCCGCGGTGTGCGCGGCTTTGACCCGGCGCTACGGAGGCAAGGGTTGGTGGAGCACGTCGAGATTCGGGGGGGAAAAACCCACAGCTCATGCACTGCGAGGTGGTCAATGGCAGCGCTGAATCTGGGGTATTGAAACTGGCCGGCAGAGATGTTCAAATGTTCTCCTCTCGAATGCTCGGGGTTTTCTCCGGGCACTTTTTTGCCTTCCCACAAGAAACAAACCACGGATTGCCCAAAACATCCCAACGCAGGACCATCATGAAGGACATCATTGACACGAGGTGAGGCTTTTCTGGCAATTCAAATCATGGGATGGGTTTCTTAAGCTGCCCCCCCCCCCCGCACGTCTGTGTCCACGCAGCGAAACACACCAGCGTGTCGATTGGCAGGTCGCGTGCACTGGGGTCAAGTGTGGGTCTTGTACTCCCACCTATTATAAGACACCGGGTGGGCATTGAAGAGTAGGCCAAGTACCCTCTGGACGTTCCCTCTCGTGAAGGGCCCTCTGGCAGCAGTGGCGTGAGAAATAAGTTGCAGGGTTGAACCTGTAGCTCTCACCATTGTAGTGATTTTGAACTGGACACAATCTCGGTGTGATCCGTCCCATCGTTGGGAATGATGGAGACTGGGGCGTTTACACGAAACATTGGATACAATGGGAAAATTCACCAGCAATGAATCGGGCAAGGGGCAGCCCCGCGCCCGCGTGCTCACATCCCTGCTAGCTGAAGAACCTCCACTAGAGCTCCCACGGGAGGGTAATTCGGCCTCCTCTTCCATCCTGGCCACACGTCGTGAAAGAGGTGGGGAGCGAGTTCCCACATTTGACTCCACCGCCACACGCGGTGGAGCCATTTTTCACCGTCGGCTCGAGGGACGCGGCGTGCGCGTTTCCGCTGCCGCGCCGGGAGGTCGAGCTGAACCGGCGACTCTGGACCCCCACGCCCAGTGCGCTGCTGAACGTGACCCCCACGGCAGCGCCCCCCCCCCCCCGCCCCCTTCGTTGTTCAGGGGCGTCACGTGGTGTTCTCCCACTCGTGTGAAATTGTCCCTCTGCCAACGAGGAGGAGGGAAGCACGAACGCGTAAGAGACGCGCCACTGGGTGATGGTTCCCTGCTGGAGTCGGGGGCGGTCAGCCCCGTGGCTCGTGCAGCCCTCTCGGTGGGGCTGCTCAGCGGCGCGAGGGCCACTCGGGATCGCTGTCAGTCGGGGAGTTGTGTTCATGCTCCAGCGGCTTCGCTCTGGGTACTCCGCGTGAGCGCACACGATCACGACTTGGGTCGCGTACATAGCAAGACAAAGCCCTCCGTGTAGGCCACACGTGCTGTTGGGGCAAGTGCTGTTCGCGAGCACAGATGAAGGCCGACACGGCGCACGAGGGGTGGCTGGCAGCACGTTCGGTCGCCTCTGTTGCCCCTGGTGGTGATGTCGGCATGAATGTCAAACTTCTCTCGCAGCCAACCGTGCTAATCGGTGCGGGGAAGGGAAAACCTAAACACAAAAATAAGTTATGAAGAAAAGCGTTTAAAAGTCCATATAATGTTTACACTTTTCACCAGGGACTTGTTTAATGCTGAGTCGACCTAGGGGCGGCCCAACGTTGACCGTGAGCAGGCATCGAATTGGGGTCGCTGGGTTCGTCACGCTGTGCGCTAACCACGATGCAGGATGATCGCTCCCCGCCGAATGGAACCCCAATGATTATTGCGCACGATTGAATGTATGAGGAGCGGTAGCGTCGCGGTTGATGAATCGATGCGTCGCCACATCCCTATGGCATGTCTCTCTCATCGCTGAAAACCATCAGATTTCGAACGCTCGTCATCTGTCCGTACATCCACCATACAAACAACGCGTAGCCTCACAGACCGTTGGGGGCCAGTGTTGTTCGTGAGCGCCGATTCAGGCGAGAATGAGATTCGGTGGTGAGCACCACATCTCGTGATGTCCACACAGTGCATCAGATACTCGTTGAAGGATTGGGTTGACCTTGGGGAGGCCCAGGACCTGTTCAGATGCTGTACAATATTCACTACGAATCTCATCCGTGGCCGGGAATTGAACTCAGGTCGCTGGAATCGTCATACATTTCCATCCACGTGTATTATGCTCCTATATGTGTGTGTGTGTGTATACACACGCTCTCTCCCACATACATGAATAACATGCATTAGGCATACATGTCCACACACACGCAGATGCACACACACACAGAGCCCATGTATCAATGACTCAGGGAAGCGAGGGATGGAGAGCGCCTATAAGTGCCTGCTGCCTCTCGGTCCTGCCGGCTTGCCTCTGCGAGTGTGCTGTTGCTATGGCAACAATGGGCCTGGCAACCGGTGACATCAGCAAGCGGCGTTGCTATGGCGCCAAGTGGAGCAGGTAGTGAGGATGGTGTGTGTGTGTGTGTGGCGGCCTGGGTACACGGTGTTCCACGCTGATTGCCCCTGGCTTTCCCCACGCAGGGAGGGGTGGCGTTGCGGGCACAGCTGCATTTTAATGACGATTAATCTCGATTATGATCGTGCTTTTTCGGTGCGTGTACGGCTTTGACGCGACTGAATTGGACCACGTATCCCAGTGCCGCTGCTGCTGTTGTTGATGAAGAGACAATTCAACGCGTTTATGATTTAGCAAAGTGTCCGTAGGGGACCGTATCTCCCAATGTTGTTTATGATGATACGATTACATGATTTATGACTGGTAAAGTAACTGAATGGGAACATGTTTTATTGTGATTGAGTTTACCCAGGAAAGTTTTCATTGAATCGTGTGACTTTTTCAGGAAGGTCCTACCACGTATGCAGTGATTCTTTGTCAAATTTGGACCATGATCCTGGCAGATGATATCTTGCTCTTGAAAATTAATCCGTGGGATTTTTAAGGCAGAGGGTTGCGTTGTATTGTTGTGGTTAATACCACGGCAGTATTAATCAGGACGGCCGCTACATTCTATGCGTGAACCTCTGCACCAGCGGTGATCGTGCTACCGCTAGGGAGGGGCATGTGACCGCCCTGCACGGCCAGTGATGGTGGTGGTGAAAGGGACATGAGGCAATGCATTTACGACTTGAAAAGCACGTAAAGCGTCTGAATACGACCTTATCGCCAGACCATGCTACTATTAATGATGACGATAATGGTTACACCGTAATAGAATACAATGTGTGTGTATAGATCATCTAAATGTGACTGCATCTCAAGATGCTGTCCATAAAATGGGGGCAGAGTTATTGTATAAAGAGACGCAGTTTAGTCACATACAGAGGGTACACAAGTAAGGTCTCGGGCCTGGACTCGAACAAGGGTAAGGGACAGTTTTTGGTCATGTAGACCAATCCATTACCTCGCTTACGGCTTCATTCATTGATGAAAAAAACCGATAACGAATTGTCATCGACCACTTTTTGTGTGGTCGTTAACTCCTGCCCCCCCCCCGACGGTGGGAAACCCCTACAAGCCACGCCGAGCGTGACTCGCCAAGTCCCGCTGATCACCTCCCGTCCAGCGGCACACATGGGAACAGAGAAGACGACTTCTTATCCGCCAATTCGTTTTTCGCGTGTTCCAATAATTATTCGAGTAATCTAACCGTCAATCGATAGAGCAATCGACGCCTTGCATAGGCAGATAAACACACCACCCCACGTGTAGGACAACCCGTGCTGCGTGACGTGCTCGGGCCGCTCCGCTCGGTGTCGGTGCGTCCTGACCCCAAGAGGTCACCGGGCGAGGCAGCGCATCCGTGGCTCACAGTGTGCCCGCTTGCCAAGCCACTCTGGAAATAACGTTCGGAGCCGAATGTTTCCGAGCGAAATTAAGTGCGAGCGCGTGTGTGTGTGTGTGTGCCCGTGTGTGTGTGCGCCCGTGTGTGTGTGTGTGTGCGCGCGTGTGTGTGTGCGCGCGTGTGTGTGTGCGCGCGTGTGTGCGTGCGCGCGTGTGTGTGTGCGCGCGTGTGTGTGTGCTCGCGTGTGTGTGCGCGTGTGTGATTGCGCGTGTGTGTGTGTGCGCGTGTTTGCGTCAGCGGGGATGTAGTTTCGGGACGGGGCCTAATGAGCCGCTTGCACGGATCACCGGGACTGGTGGCCACTCGCTCGCTGGTTCAGAACTTGGTGGTCGGGTTGTTGACGTCTTTACACATCGGCCTCCGCCAGGTGTTTTTTGTTTAAACGTAGACAGGCCAGAGTGTGCGTCATACAGAGTTGGAGGCTGCACTTAATACTATGGGGCCCTGTTAGGAATTGCATTAAAAAAATATTTCCTGATGCCTAGTTTTTAAATGGGCATATGACGTCACCTAATAGTGACTATTGAGTAAAATACTAACCTTTAATGAATGAAAAATGCGTTTGTAAAAAAAAAACTCATTTGTATTAAAAGTAACATTATTATTAAATGTGTCTGGCACATTGCATTATGGATAATTTGTGGTATGCGATTGAAGCGAGGCCCATTGTAGAATTAGTGACTGCACAAAAACACACATCCCGAACTTTGATGTTCACATGACGCGACACATTCCTGGTCTGAGCTTTAGCGACGAACAAATGCACACTCCGAGCAGGGCATATGCAAGGTGTTCCCCAAATGTGGCTAAAGAGGCCTTGTGAAGTGGACTCAGAAGTAGTTCTGTGACGTCAAATTCCGGGGCCATGCTCGACACAGGGTGATGGGTGCACTACTATCTGCAGAATGGCATTATTGATTTTTTGTGTCGTGTCATGATGTGTCGATAGCACAATGGAAACATTAATCGAGGGAAATAAAGCAACAAAGATATCTTGAAACATATTTAACAATGAAAACGGGTGCTCATCTACTCCAGCAGTCTGTGGAGAACAGAAGCCCCGGGTCTCTGTGGATCCATATTTGTCACACGGGGTGGTTTGCTGAGGATTCATGTTTGAACCACACATAAACATCTCAGAATAATGCAGCAGCAGCAGCGGTTTTTTTAAATAGCAAAGTCAAATGCCCTGCATTTCAATTCCCCCTGTGTTTTATCATTTCCATTATACATTACTTACTTTATATATATTCCCTTGTCTATGTGGAGACATTTCTCATTGTCATATTTTAAGACGAGAGTTGCAAAGGTGTCCTTTTGGAGAATGCACGTTTTCTCCAGAGCCCGTTCTTTATCAACGGGAACAAACACACAAATGAACAAACAGTGAGCCAGCGCCGCTCGACTCCCAGTTGAAAACACACGCGTTCAAAATCCCGGTGAGCGATCAAATCGGCTCGTCACGGCTGATTCTAGTTTGATCATCATTTGCGGGCCACTTTGCCGAACGGCCGCCTCCATTGTGCTGTTGAGAGACTGGCCTGCATTTAAAATAATAAGGCAGCCCGTGGCACATCTTGAAATACATTTAACAAGGGCCTTTCATTTTCAGAAAATCTACAAAAAAATGTAATATATCAGTTCAGCTGCTGAAGAAGCTTGGAATTGTAACGATTGAACGGCTCATTCTAATTTGTAACGGCTTTCAATTGTCGCGTACAGTGTATGTATGTATGTTGAACTTCTTTCGCACCGTGCGTAGCCAACCGTGCTCATTGGAGATGCGGGGTAAGGGGGCGCTTTGAGTGCCGTGTCGGGTGCTGCCCATGGGGCTCGTGGGAAGCGCGTGATCTCCGGCTTCGAGACAGAGTTGCCGAGCACACACAATCGCTAACGCACGGGGAGTAGGGGGGGGGTGCCACCTGTCCTGGTTCCCCAGGGATCGTCCTCTGGTCGGGGAAGCCGTCCTGGAAAATCTGCGAATATTCCTGGGACGTTTAAAAGCCCCATTTTTTGCTGTCAGTTGCGCTAATAATAGAACAGTCAAGACAATCTGTTTAGATGCAGTTCTCATGAGGCCCCACGGTGTTATCAAGTGCAGTCTCCAACTCTTATTGTCCACTCGGTCTCTCCGGCCTTTCAATGCATGTGATATGAAGAAGGGCCGTTGCCTGAAACGTCACCTATTATATGTTTTCCTTTTAAGGCAGTGGTATTTACAAATATCTGAAGTTTGTGTTATTATACTATGGTTGGACTATCCATGCCAAAGCAATGTGGAATGTCTACCACTGGGCTTGCAATGGAGATACGCACAGCCCCACACGTTTATGATCATGGAAACGCGTGACCTTGACTTTGACTCATACGACCTCGTTCATTTATTGGTCATTAAAGCGGCTGCCACTCACTCCCTCCAAGGTCTTTAAAAATGATTCTATTGTGCGTTCCACTTTGTTAACCTCGAACCTCAGGCTTAATACAATTCAATACATTCAATGAAAAAATAAATAACTGCAAAGGTCACTTAATTCCAATGTAACATAACAGGAGGTCACTTGAATACAAACCAAGGGTCCACCCGGCGGTCGTTTGAAGCCATTGGTGGAACGGAGATCGGCGTAGACGTCCGAGCGCTCGCGCGCGTTACCCGCCAGCTCGCATTCAAGCACAGCCCCATCATGGCAAACCCCTCCCAGGGCCAGCCTCTGCGGTCGGAGCGCAGCGTTATCACGAGCAGAGCAGGTGGCCAACCGACTCGATCGGTGAACCCGCGCAATTCAATTTAAGCAATTAACGCCCAGGAACGAGCGAGCGCGATGAGTGCAGCAGCAGCAGGAGGAGCAGCAGCAGCAGCAGGGCAGATGGTCGACTGACCCTCGCAGTGACCCCGCGCCCCCGGGCACATCACTCTGCTGCCTGCTCATTGGCAACCTTTCGCTCTCCGGGCTTTGGACATCACTTTTCTAAATAATGATAATTGTTTTGTTTTTATCAAAAAGAGTCCAGCCCCCCTTTCCCAAAAAAAGTAGTTTGGTTTTCCTCCCCTGCCCCCGCCCCCCAAGAATATGATAGTTTACCGCCTATGGAATTGAGTGGTGTACAACCCGTTAACACGCTATGCGGATGTTCAGCTGTTTAAAAACATCTCAGTCATGGCTCATGGGAAATGTGTCCCACTCTGTGGAAAGTCAACGGTGCCTCTCCCATGGATATACTCATCCCAGCCGTGAGAATGTAGAATTTTCAATACGGTCTCCGGATTCTTAATGAAGCTGCCCCACACAGCATTCGAGTCCACCAAGCCTCCTTTATAAAACGAATCGGTAATGTGCCTGGGCGTTTTGGGTGAGACACGGGGCAAGCATCGCTGAGATCCTGGGTTTGAATCCAGGTTTGAGCCACACTTCAATAAACTAGGTTCTCATGTACAGTGAGTTGATGGTCTCAATCTATCTTAATCACGAATTAGTGCTTTAACAAACGCATTGAATGATGTTTTTAACTATAATTGACAAAATTACAGCTCTGAAATAATATTTTCAATCCCACTGCCATGAAATATGTTGCACAGCATGTATACATTGCAGGCTGCAAGTGTAGATACAAGTGATCTTGGCAGTATTTCTCTGACATCTGCATCAGCGGGCCATTCTTTAACACACTCATCAATAACACTGGCATTTTAAAATGAAATATATATGATGGGCAATGGCCCTTCTTCACTGCGTGTTTATTATAAAAAAAGGACAGTTTCCAGGAATGTAACCGATCATTATTTTAAGGTCACAGTGTTATTGATGAGTTGTGAGGTTTGCGTGTTGTTATTTTGCGCCACTGCCAATGGTGCATCGCCAAGTGAAGCGTTCTTTTAGCAAGGGGCGAGATCCACTGCTGGTCTGTGAGAGTTCTGCATGGACACGTCTTCGTTCCACACTACAATGTTGATGGCACAATTGTAATACAATATATCGTTTAGATAGCCTCAAGACAGCAGGGCCAGATTTTTTTTAACGAAATGTACCGACCCATCATCCATGGAATTGAGGGCAAGACTCCTCTGACTTGTTGAAGGTGCATTGTGGCCTGCTGCCTTGGCGTTTATATTGAGTGCTGTGTGGGGGAGTGTGTGTGTGTGAGAAAGAGGTGAGAGTGTGTGTGTGTGTTTATGTTGGGGTGGTGTATGGGTGAGACAAAGGCAGCTTGGGAGGGGGTGGTGGCGCCTTGGTTGGCGTGCTGTGCTGCGAACCCGGCGACGCGAGTTCGATTCCCAGTCACGAACATTTACGGTGGCGAATATTAGAAGCGGTTCCTGGGCCTCCCCCGGTCGAGTCAGCCTCAGTGTGTGCACGCTGGCACTCATCTCGACACTCATCTCGACACTCATCTCGGCAAAGGCGGCCGGGCGTGGTGCTGGCCACCCCCACCCCCTCGTGTGCCCGCTAAGGGACCGTCCATAAATGACGTCACGCACCGGGGGGGGGGGGGGGTTGACCTTTGTGACGATGTGTGACGAGGGGGGGGGGGGGGGTGAGAAATGTGACGTCACATCAACATGCGCAACTTTACATAAATATAGACAACACGTTCTACTTAATTAATTAGACTTTTTAATAAATGTTTTCTCCTACAACATCAGAGTGCAGCGCCACATTAAATACGCACTACAATGACAATAGCTTAAAGCGATTTGAAGCATGTTTATTTGGGGGGGGGGGGGGGGGGGGGCAGAGCTTTGTGACGTCATATTTGAGGGGGGGGGGGGTCTGACTTTTTGTGACGCCGTGTGACGAAGGGGGGGGGGGGTCAAAAATCGCGTGACGTCATTTATGGACGGCCCGCTAAACTGCACTTGCCCCAACAGCCCGTAGAAGGCTATACGGGGGATCTTTGTGTGGCCTGTGTGTCTCTGTCTCCCGGTGGCGGGTGTGTGCGTGCGTGCGCGTGTCGCTGTTAGGCGATGTGGGAGTAATCGAGGTGAAACGGGGAGCGTGGGGACGCAGGTCGTCGTTTGAGCTCAGATTGTGTTGGCTCTGAGGCTGATAAAGCGACACGGTTATTTATTTCCGGCTGAATAGAGCGCGTGCCTCGCACTAACCTTAGCCTCATCCCTCAAATATGTCCAACATACATTCTCACAGAAATTTGAAAATCTGCTCGTACGTTTCCATCTGGCAGCCGGATTGCGATAAGTGTGGCTGGCATTACCCCATTACGTGCAATGATCAAACACGCTTTGTTGTGTTTGTTGTTGTTGCTGTAACAACATCGCAGACACAGACGTTCGCCTCAGCTGGGCGGCCCGGCGTGGGGAACGTTTGGCTGCCGTGCGCCCATTCTCGTCCGAACGAGATCGCGTCACAATCCCGAAACACGGAAATTGCTCTCGCCCAAGGAGGACCAAAAAACCCACCATCGCCACAGTCACACGGATCACTGCCAAATCGCTCTGCCTCCCCACCTGCCCCCCTACACGCGAGGTCACGTGACCGCATTAGCCAATGACTCGCCCGTTGCCGTGGTGACAAACAGCTCCCTCCGCGTGCTGCCATGGCAACGGCCGTGCCATTGGCTCCAGGCAAGGAGGAGGAGGCGGGGCTGTAATTTGAAATTGTTGACATTTTTAATTACCACGGGGGCAGTGGCTGCCTGAGCGGTAGACCACTCACACAGAGACCCACAGACTCACACAGAGACCCACAGACTCACACAGAGACCCACAGACTCACACAGAGACCCACAGACTCACACAGAGACCCACAGACTCACACAGAGACCCACAGACTCACACAGAGACACACAGACTCACACAGAGACCCACAAACTCACACAGACTCACACAGAGACCCACAGACTCACACAGACTCACAGAGACCCACAGACTCACACAGAGACCCACAGACTCACACAGAAACCCACAGACTCACACAGAGACCCACAGACTCACACAGAGACCCACACACTCACATAGAGACCCACAACCTCACACAGAGACCCACACACTTACACAGAAACCCACAGACTCACACAGAGACCCACAGACTCACACAGAGACCCACAGACTCACACAGAGACCCACAGACTCACACAGAGACCCACAGACTCACACAGAGACCCACAGACTCACACAGAGACACACAGACTCACACAGAGACCCACAGACTCACACAGACTCACACAGAGACCCACAGACTCACACAGACTCACACAGAGACCCACAGACTCACACAGACTCACAGAGACCCACAGACTCACACAGAGACCCACAGACTCACACAGAGACCCACAGACTCACACAGAGACCCACACACTCACATAGAGACCCACAGCCTCACACAGAGACCCCACCACTACACAAAACCCCAGACTCACACAGAGACCCACAGACTCACACAGAGACCCACAGACTCACACAGAGACCCACAGACAGAGACCACACAGACTCACACAGAGACACACCAGACTCACACATAGACCCACAGACTCACACAGAGACCACAGACTCACACAGAGACACACAGACTCACACAGAGACCCACAGACTCACACAGAGACCCACAGACTCACACAGAGACCCACAGACTCACACAGAGACCCACAGAATCACACAGACTCACACAGACTCACACAGAGACCCACAGACTCATAACAGAGACACACAGACTCACAAAGAGACCCACAGACTCACACAGAGACCCACAGACTCACACAGAGACCCACAGACTCACACAGAGACCCACAGACTCACACAGAGACCCACAGACTCACACAAAGACCCACAGACTCATAACTGAGACCCACAGACTCACACAGACACCCACAGAATCACACAGCCTCACACAGAGACCCACAGACTCACACAGCCTCACACAGAGACCCACAGACTCACACAGAGACACACAGAGATCCACAGACTCACACAGAGACCCACAGAATCACACAGCCTCACACAGAGACCCACAGACTCACACAGAGACCCACAGACTCACACAGAGACCCACAGCCTCATAACAGAGACCCACAAACTCACACATAGACCCACAGACTCACACAGAGACCCACAGACTCACACAGAGACCCACACACTCACATAGAGACCCACAGCCTCACACAGAGACCCACACACTTACACAGAAACCCATAGACTCACAAAGAGACCCACAGACTCACACAGAGACCCACAAACTCACACAGAGACCCACAGACTCACACGGAGACCCACAGACTCACACAGAGACCCACACACTCACATAGAGACCCACAGCCTCACACAGAGACCCACAGACTCACAAAGAGACCCACAGACTCACAAAGAGACCCACAGACTCACACAGAGACCCACAGACTCACACAGAGACCCATAAATTCACACAGAGACCCATAGACTCACACAGAGATCCATAGATACAATGTTCCACCGTTTCGCTGTGGCACAGAGCCACAGACACAGTAGGCTGATTATTTTATTTTTAGTTCGTGTACAATGTGATTGTACCTGCCGTGGCCATTTCCATTTCACAATGGATTTGGTGGGAAATTATTTATCTTCCCGATGACTGGCTGCTGAGATATGCGAACAGGGGCGAATGTAGGAACAGATCGCGTGGCGTGCCGGCGGTCCGCCTGTGCACGTGATGGGGGGGAATCTAGATTTGAGTATATGATGGGGGTCTCAGCGCCAGCAGCCGCGGGGCGATGGGCGATGGGCGCACGGCACCCCACGGATCTGTCTCGCCAGGCGACAGAACTCTCCCTTTGTCTTTGCTCGGCGGCGACGGCGTTGCCACGGTGGCTGCTCCCACCACCAAACGCTCCGCAGGAGAGAATCCGCTTTGTCGGCCAGACGTCCAACACGCTTGCGCCTCTTTGGCGATGCGAGTCCCAGGGGAAGGCGATGCCCACGCACGCCGCTTGATTGTCGACCCACTGCTGGCACGAGGGCCTCGTCCACGCCCGCAGGTGTCCTGGGGAGTTGTTTGGTCCAAACTTGGTCAGTGCGGACAGGTGAAGGTGGAGAGCGTAACGACGTAGGAGCTGGGCACGGTACAGCACCGCACTCTGCTCCCCACTTGCGGCCTCCGACGCCTGCACTGAGAGGTCTCGACTCCACTCGGCCACGGAAAAATCCACGAGATTTGGCGCATTTTGAGTGATTTGTTAAGAGGCTAGAAGGCAATAAAACGGTGAAATATTTTTTGCAGCAACACATGAGTTTAAATCCTGGCAATGGGCTACTCAACTCACTCGCCATCACCACCACCATCAGTGCCATCGCTCCTCTAGGAATGATTAAGTGTTGGCGGTGTGGTTCACTACACGCCTGGCCACCTTTATCTCCCCGGTGCTGATGTTTACACACCGCGCCAGATACTCGTTTACCGCTGAGCCCCCAGGACAGGTTTAGATATCTCTTGCCACAGATATTATCCACACACACACAGAAAGATAAAAAACAAAGATAACCCCTATAGCTTTCACACAGACTGGTGGGGCTAGTGCTGCTGGCGAGAACCTATTAAGGCAAGTTTGGCGCACGAGAGGGTGGTGTGGCCAGTACCACGCCCGGCCACGTACACACACTCGCAGTGCCAAGGCTCTTTGAGGAGGGTCTTGCCAAGTTTGTTGCGAGTCGTTGGGTGACAATTCGCGAGTGACATTTAACATATGTCAATTTCTGACTTGGGTGTCGCCACACAACAACCCTTCTTAGAATTGCATCGTGGGGTATTTAACATCCACTCTGAATGCCCGTAGTATAACCAGGGCGGACTACCAAATATGACCCTTGAACCTGCGCAACGAGCGGCGAGCAAGCGCTACGACTGGACCCTACCCACTGGCCCCTCTAGAGATCGGAGGAGCAGTAGAGGAGAGAGGAGGGGTGGCTCTGTTACCTGGGATGAGCGCGGGGGATGCAGCTCGGGCGGCTACAACAGCGATCCGTCGCCGCAATTGCCGCGTTCGTGTGAAGGCGCCGTTTGTGGAGATCGCCGTGGCACTCTGCGGTGCTTCTCCTTGCGGCCGAGTGCGGAGGTCACCGTGAGGGGGGCTGCGCCTCTCTCGGTGAACGTTGATCGCCCGTCCCTCGCGCTCGCCGGCTCCGCGTGCTGCCCGGGTCGCCAACTCGGCGGCTCTGTGGCCTCGCGAACGTTACTGCAGAAACAATCGCGTGGATTTAGGAGCCATCGCACGCACGGGGTTGAGGAATCCCGTATCCGTGGCGATTGCTCGCGAACGCCACTGTGGGTGGCAGGAGCCTCTACTCGAGGATGAGATCGCCTCTCCAGAGGGCATTTGGTCTACTCTCCTGAACTGGCCAAACATCTTAGATAGAGGTGGGAGTACCCACACCTCATACCACCACACGCGACCTGCTGGTCGACTCACCGTGGCGTCCCTCCCCATGTATACTGCTGGGTGGACAGAGGCGAGGGTGGACGGGTAGGGAGGAGAGATGTAGGACTCTGGCCCCAGTGTTTCAGTTGTCTAGCCAGGAGGTGAGGTCGGACCGACGACCTCTGGATTGCAACTCCGGTGCGCTGCTAACCATAACACCACGGGCAGCATCGGTATGCGTTGATCTCGTGGAATACTTGCGTTTTCCTAGTGACGTGTTCCATGACTCTTGAAGGCCTATCTCGCGACAGCTGGTGACCTTTCTCGAGGTTCCTTTGCTGACCCTTGTGCTGGACGGAGTTGGCAACGCTGCGTGGGGCTCGCGACTCTGCCCGTGATGGGGGCGGCCCGCGCGCGACCCAACGCTCGCGCATTGCCCCTGCACACAGAGCACATCACGGCCCGGTAATGGATAGGCTCCAAAAAAAATATTATCACTAAATACATGAATAGCTCAAAACTTCTAAATTTGTGGTTACCTACACGATTCCCCCCAATGGGTCCACACCTGGTATACATTTTAATTACATCTCATTGGCCTGGCATGACGGCGCATGCCTGTAACGTCGCGTTTTGTAAGTGGGGTGGGTGGATCACGCCCTCGCGATGCTGCGTTGGTGTTCGCGGCTGTGCTGCACAGCTGCTCGCCGCTGTGTTGTACAGTACTGTGTGTGTTACCCGCGGTACAACCATCACAACACCCCCCGGTACATGCATCGGAGAGCCGTGCTGAAACCATACCGGCGGCATGGTTTTTATGCGGCCTAAAGCATGCAGCACGGCAAGGTTGTACCGATGTACCAGGTAGGTTGTGCCGATGACCTCTCTACCTGTGTTATTGAGCCTAATTAAATGTAAAGCCAATTTTAATATTGTTTATTTTGTTTCGTGCGGCGAATGGCGATTGGGCTGAGCTCATGATCTCTCTCTCCACTTGGCAACCCGGGCTGCTCACGGGAGCTTGAAAATCCGGGTTCAAGCCCAGGCTCTCGGCGGGGCCCGGTTCAATGCCTCTGACCTCTGAGCCACCCGACCAGCTCAGAAGAGGGAGTTTGTACTTCAGAGGATGAGATATTATATTTCATGCGCGAGTCTTGAAATTCGGCAGAAGCTCCCCTCGGCACAGAGCAGCTCTCGTTACCGTGCAGCTCCGTCCGCATGGCACTTTGACGGAGTGCTCGACTCAAAAGAGGAAAGGGTACGAGGTCCAATCCTGGTCGGGGGGGAGCTTAATCCATCATCATCATCGTCATCATTCCGTGCTCCAGAAAAAGAGCTTCTGTTTTTACGGACAGCAACTAACATGTCGCGCTGCGTCAATTCAGTGATTAAAATAATAATAATAAATCAGCTCCACGGAACATGCGTTGAGTTGTGATTGTGAGAATCTATAACTCACAATTTCTGCAAATGATATGCCGATGACACATACAGGCTAATTATGTTTTAGGAGCTGTGTAAACGGACAGAACAATCTATAAACAATAGAAATGAAAGATGGTGAACACGAGCAACTTGTACCCGTGGTGCCCTACGGGAAGGAGAATAGAGTCGAGGATGTAAGGGACAGGAAAAGATAGAGGAACGGAAACTGTAAGAGAGATGCGAAAAGAAATGGGAAATAAGAGAAAATTTATGGAAAAGGAACGGAAAAAATAGAGCAAAGGGTCAGGAGAGATGAGACTTGGGAGGAAGAGGCTGCGTCAGAGCGTTGACGCTGCTGCACGTAGAGACGGCGTCTGTTTTCACAGGGGGCGGGGATAGGGGAGGGGTCAAGAGTGGGGGTGGCCACACAGGAGTCACACGTGGTTTACGGGAGGCTTGAGCTGATTGAGATAGACGACACAAAAATATCCGTCTGTCTGATACTCAAAAGTCGTATTGCCACCCGCATATCGTGACGATGCATTGCATTTCCGAGGTGGCGAACCGTTTGCGTGCCCAGTCCTTGTGGTGTGCAGGGCCTGGCTTCCTCAATTCGTGGCGATGTGGACATAAGCACCGTTCCATTTGAGCAGGCAGCGAGAAGGGATTGTGTTTGTTGTGTTTGTGCATCACTGCCATCGAAGCATTGACAAATTATTTGTTTAATAAATTAAACATCGATAAACCGTCTATACGTCAGCTTCACATATCCGTCTTTAGACGTACAAACAACCTAATGCGTTCTTGACACAACCAATCGCCCCCTGAGTCGGGCTCGTTTGAATCATTGCTGGTGAATTGCCGACGGTCCGGGCGAGGGGCCTCTCTCGCTACGTCGTGGGTCCCCGGCTCGACGCACAGAGCAACACGACGATGGCTCGCCTCGTCGTGGAGAACAGAACTCGCGAAGTCGACAAAGCGATGTGTGGTGCCAACAACACTCCTCCTCCTCCACCACCACCACCACACAGCCGCGTCTCCACGTGAGCGCGAGGCTTGGCAGCGTCTCCTCCGCCAGGTGGAGACAGCAGCTTTGTTGTGGCTGCTGCTGCTGTTGTTGTTGTTGTTTACGCACAGGGCGCGAGCATCTGCGGCCCTTGGAGCGCATGAGCCGGGGGCCTCCGAGCGATGATTATCCGCGGTGTGAACGTCTCCTCCTCATTCTCATTCCACCATCCTGCCAGAGACACTCCGCGGACCCACGCTATTCAGGCTGCCGCCTCCACTACCACCACCTCCACTACTACCACCACCCCCCACTACTACCACCACCCCCACTACTACCACCACCACCTCTACTACCACCACCACCTCCACTACTACCACTACTACCACCTCCACTACCTCCACCTCCACTACCACCACTACCACCACCCCCACTACTACCACCACCACCTCCACTACCACCACCACCTCCACTACTACCACCTCCACTACCTCCACCTCCACTACCACCACTACCACCACCCCTACTACTACCACCACCCCCACTACTACCACCACCACCTCCACTACCACCACCACCTCCACTACTACCACCTCCACTACCTCCACCTCCACTACCACCACTACCACCACCCCCACTACTACCACCACCCCCACTACTACCACCACCCCCACTACTACCACCACCATCTCCACTACCACCACCACCTCCACTACTACCACTACTACCACCTCCACTACCACCACCACCCCCCACTACTACCACCACCCCCACTACTACCACCACCACCTCCACTACCACCATCACCTCCACTACTACCACCACCACCACCTTCACTACTTCCACCACCACCTCCACTACCACCACCACATCTACTACCACCACCACCTCCACTACTACCACCACCTCCACTACCATCTCCACTACTACCACCACCACCTCCACCACCTCCAACCCCCCATCTCTGGTCTCCGTGGGTCCCTCCGATAACCATCCGAGCTACCCTCCCCCATGTCCCAGCCTGCGTCTTCTGCAATCAAAGCGCCATCAGCTCTGACCGCTCGTCACGCGGCGGAGCGCTGCCACTTGGACTCGACGTGTCCCTTGGCATGACGGCGGCGGCGCTCCGGCGGTGCGAGTCGCTGGCTTGGCCGCACCGCGCCTGTCGCCTCGTGGGTGTCCCGAGAGGTCGGGCAAAGCGGCAGAGTCACCTGCTGGGGAGGGCGGCTCACTGCAGGGCCCGCTCCACGTGTCTGTTGCGGGGCGCGATGCGCGCCAGAGGCTCCTTGGATTCCAAGACGATAATTATGAAACCGCAGCACAACTGGCTCTGTACATGTCTAAGCTTAAACGCGTAACTGGAGAGGCGAGAGGGACAGTGAGTTGACTCCATCTCTCTGGCGGTCTGTCTGCGTGAGATGGATAAGGGCGATTGCCCGCAACAACTATTATAGTTTGTTTCCTTTTAAGGCCACGGTGTCGTTGACGAGCGTGTTGAGTGTTGTTGTTGTGGTTGTTATCTGTGCGTGTGCACCACTGCCAATGCAGCAGCAGCATCACCACATACTTGGTCAACATGTGAGTCTCTGGACGATGTGTCTTCTTCACGCGTCTGCTTATTTATTTAAACGTTTACATTCACTACAACGGCAATGATTACATTTTCGAGTTATGTATATTGTGCTATTGCGTCGAACTGGGACCCATATCTAGCAAAGGTTAGGGTGCTTGCATGTATTCATTTCCCGGTTCACCAGCACCACTCACAGAGGGCCATGCGGCTGATGGTACTTTTATCTCTTACGTGGAGAGATGTGTGACGGAGGCGAATATCGTGATTATTTATTGTGGTACCAAACGAATGGTGGGAATTCTACATTCCTGTGATAGAGTCTTGTATATCCAAGAGATAACGATGACTGTTAAAGTCATCCCAGGAGGCATGATGCGACGTAGTCCACCCTGGTCAGGATATTACCAACTCAATCCTGATTTGACCCTTTGATCCCTGCTGCTGATGCACCAGCCAGGCTGAAGGAATGAACTAAGTGTCTTAATTATATCAATTAAAACGTGTTTTTTGCATTGCTGTGTGTGCAGTCGATGAGCGGGGGTGTGTGTAAAGTTGTCTAGGCTCTTATCATTTTTTAAAACAACACGGAGAAGCGAGGCCAATGGTGAGCGAGTCCAGGGCCACTGCGCTGCTGGCGACACCTCACGTGGCTGCTGTGTCGATGAGGTGCCATACTCTGGCTCGCCAGGAGATGGCGGTACAGCAAACATGTTTACTCCGCCTGTGCCGTCTGTATGGGATCGAGTGTTGCCCCCTCGCACGAGTGGGTTAACCTCCAGGTGATCCAGTTTCCTCCCACATGTAAACACTCGTTAATTGGCTGATAACACCTTAACATATAGAGGACCGCAGAGCTTGGTGACTGTTGGAGTTGGCACACAATCTGCAACTGACAACCATGTGTAATCTTTCTGGTGTTTTTTTATGCAGTATGTTGTTAAGCAATCTTGTTGTAGAACACACTGTTACACGCTGAGCACGTGAATGTCCAAATCATTATTCTACACGAATTCTACTTTAGGAAAGACTTGCCGACTCGCGAAAACATTTTTGTGAGTGAAATGTTTAAAACGCAAGTTTAGGATTGAAAACTTTTTTTTTAACGTAATAATAATAATTTTATAAAACTTGCCAAAGTAATGTATGATTGATTTCCTGCTGAAACTTTCTTGTGTTAAATATATAAAACAACACCGTACCATGATACATATTACATGGGGGGTGTGTGGGGGGGTCCCGTCTTGTCGCGTTAATCAGCCTTCACACGCACGGCAGGTCCCGTGCAGCCCCGGTGAACAGGGAATCATGAACCAATCTTTACTTTTCAGCTGTTGTGCAAAACCGATATGTTTAAAATCCCTCCAAAACCAAACTTCGCCTTTTGGGATTTGTGAGCACGAAACTAAAATTGAACAAGACCTCCGTTCTGGAGAGACCGTCTCTCTCTCTCACACACACACACGCACACTAAACAAAGGCAGAGCTCCCCCAGATAGACTTTCGGAGGTCAAGTGCTGCTCGCTAGAGCACCTATCACGGTGGGCACGGCCAGCGTGTGGAGGCTGTCTTGTGGTGGCCACAGCCCCAAGCGCGGCTGCGTTTGTCTCCCCGGCGCCGATGTGTACACGCCGTGCCAGATAGCCCAGGAGAAGGCTCAGACATCACTTTCCATAGATATTATCCTGACATTCACACAGGACGAAAACAAGGATCACCCGTATGTATAGCTTACATAGAATGTTAAGGTAAATGCTTTTTTTGAAGGCTGAGCCAACCTATGGGATGCCCACTACTGGTTCAGATATTCTCCACTGATGTTGGCCGTGAGCGAGAGAGTCGAAATTAGATCTCTGGGTGTGTGGCGCAGGGCACTAACCACGACACCACCGCTATCAACAAACAAAGACAAAGATATATAGCCTTACCAGACTGTTGAGGCAAGTGCTGTGAGTGAGCATCTATGGAGGCCAGAACGGTACACGAGAGATTGGGTGACCAGCACCACGCCCAGTCACCGGGGTTGGCCGTGAGCGGGAATCGAACTCGGGTCGCTGGGTTTGTAGCGCAGGGCGCTAACCGATACACTACACACACGTACACACACGTACACACACCCACGTGTACACACAAACACACGTACACCATCACACCCACACGTACACACACAACAACAACCATTCGCCACAAAGTGGCGGTGACGTCACCACGGCGCTTGTGCCAGGCTATGTGCACGTTGAGGCCACGTGAAGTGTCGAACGCCCGCTGGCAGGAGGTCACGGGGCAGACCCAAGGTGCCACGGGTCGACTGACTGAGATGACTGGCTGATGCACCACCTGTGTCCCCTACTGTGCCAACTTGCTGTGCTTTAGCCACCCGGCGCTCCTCTCGTTGTTGTGAGCATCACTCCCCCCCTCCGTTGTTGTGGAGGGTGACTGCCTCCAACTACTCAGTAGCGTCCTCACGAGCCTCCGCCACAGCGGCTGATCTTGACACCGCTGGTACCAGTCATCGGCAAGTCCACTCAGCTCCACATCATCCTGTACCACATCACTCCATCTCTTCTCTAGCCCGTGCCGCGCTCGTTTAGCCCCCTCGATCCGGCCGAACAAAAGCTGTTTAGGCATGTGGTGGCTGGGCAGCCTTGCCTGCTGGAGAATCTCACCGATGGGGCTTTGTCCAGATCTTTAAAGGATTTGTGAGCTCCTCACACAATCCAGCCTGCAGGTTAAACCCAGGATGGACCGGAGGCAGGCCAGCCTAAATGTTTCTAACCGGCGAAGATGTTCCATTAAGGGGGTCCACATTTCGCAAGCGTAGAGAAGGGAGGGAATGACTGTGGTCGAGAAGACCTGCAGCTTTGTGCAGAGCGACAGACCAGGTACAGTAGCTTACACACAGCGTTACGCAACCAATGAAAAGATAATGAGACCTCTGCTGCCAAATCGGAGCCGGTCATGAGCACACTGCCCAGGTATGGGAAACTCTCCACTCTCTCCACAACTGCCCTATCACCAATTTGGTGTTGTGGGAGTGGAGTGTCCGATGGTACAAAATACCCAGGCAGGTGCTTAGTTTTGGTGAGGCTGATGGTAAGTCCCCACCTCTTAGTGGCAAGCTCCAGGTTCAGCAGCAGCGCCTCCAACTTCTCTGAGTGAGTAGCAATTACCAGATCATCGGCATACATACCATGGTTGAGCAATAGGGAGCCATCCCTTGACCCCACCCGGGCATCGATCAGCCTCCCATTGTTCTGTACCAGATGGAAATTCCTCCCGTATAGCTATTGAAGGCTTCACGAACTACGTGGTCGAAATAGATGTGAAATAATGTGGGAGCCAAAGGACATCCCTGTCGCACCCCAAAGTGAACAGGGAATGGCTCCGACTCCCGGCCACGTAGTTTTTCCCGGGCCCGATCACCGTCATGAAGGTCTTTAATGATCGTGAGTAGCGGGTCAGGGACTCCGAAAGCACGAAGAACAACCCAGAGCCCAGGCCTACTGATGGTATCATAGACCTGGGCCTATGATACCACCCACACGTACATACACCGTTGCCCGTCGAGTAGTGCCAGCGCGCAGCATATTGTGCGATCTCCACGGCGCTAAGCGTGCGCGAGGACAGATGGAAGATGATGGATGAAGCGGGGGGGGCGGGGGGGGTTGGGGCCGGGTTCCCGGCACCGTGCCACGCTCGCTTCTTGCGCTGCATCTGCCGGGGGCGGGCGGCGCGACCGACGACAGGACAGTGGGAGGAGCGGGGGGGACACGGGGGGGGGGGGGGGGCGGCTTGGGACAGCTCGTCAAAGCGCCCGGCACATTAAAACGGCATCAACGGTAATTAGTCCAAATTTGAAATCAAAATAGCTTGCGTTAAGATTTTAAGGCGAAGAAGAAGAAAAAAACCCAAATTGTAATGACTTAGTTTACATTTAATCGTTTGATGCCAACTGTTAATGTGCTTTTTTAAAGAGCTGTCATTCACCATCCGTCTTAAGCATTTTGTTATGAATTATTCATCATCGGTGTGTTAAATTGACAGGGCGCAGTGTTGGTTCTTTTAAGAAATCTAGTGGGGATGGGCCACTTGAAATCTGGTCGCGTTCGCCCAAGAGGAGCCATTCGTCGCCCTTCGCGTGCGAGGTTGGGGGCGCTTCTTCCGCGCGGAGTTCGGAAGTGGCTTCATCCCCCCCACCCCCAATCTTTGTAAAACTTTTTTTTATTTTTCCGCCACCGGGGCGCCCCCGCGGTGGCGGTAATGTCAGGCCGTTGTGAGCGCTCGCCGTGTCGCCTCTGCAGATGGGATCCTGGGCAGCTGCGTGAAGGCCGCCTCCATCTCGGCGGCCGCCCAGCACCGACTGAGCGCGATCCTGCGGCAGCTGGCGACTCCAGGTGAACGGCGCGGCAGGGCGCGCTCCCCACGCACACACAAGACAAAGCTCCCCCGTGTAGCCTTAACATACTATTGAGGCAAGTGCTGTGAGCGAGCACCTATGAAGGCCGGCACGGCACACGAGAGGGTGGGTGGCTAACACCACGCCCGGCCACCTTTGATTCCCGAGTGGCGATGTTTACACATCGCACCAAAAACTAAATTTGATGCTGAGTCGACCTAGGGGATGCCCAGGACCGGTTTAGATAATCGTCCCTGGTGTTGGCCGTGAGTGGGAATCGAACTCGGGTCGCCGGGTTCGTAGCGCAGCGCGCTAACTGCTACATTACCGCTCCCCCCCCACACACACGTACACACACACGTACACACATCCACCACACTCGCACCACGAAACCATAATAGATCCACCACACGCACTGCTGGAGTCAACCCAGTAAACATGCCGCCGACGCTGGGCCACTGTTGGCATGTGGTTGGTATTGTTGGAGCAAAGTTGGCACAATGTCCCACGTTGCTTGACTGGGACCGCGCTCCCACAAGTCTCGTGCTCACGCTGTCGCCACTCTCGCACTGCAGCTGCACTGCTCCCAGCACCGCTCGCTGGCTCCTGCGTCGACAAACGCGGTCACATTCAGACGCACTGCGAACCCAACCTGTACTCGACTGTATCCTCTCCACCATGCACTCACGAGGCTTCCCAGTCTCTACGCACCAACAGCACACTCCTCACTCTGCACACCAGCCACCCAGTCAACATGGATCGTTGCACCAACGTTGGCTCAACATTGCATGTTTACTGGGCAGTCGCCCACCCTCGCTCCCCATTTGTCCACCACACCCCTGCCAACACACTCCCCACACTCTCAATATGGACTCACCAGGCCCCCCCACACTCCCACCACGCTCCTGTCACACTCCCACCACATTCGCCACCCTCCCACCGCGCTCCCTCCACGTTTCCCACGCACCCACCGAGCAGAGCAAGGGGAGAGAGTGAGAGTGAAACTATATATTTAAGCATGTAACAAAACACACCGAAACGGCACACAGGCACACACGCGCATCCACACGCGCGCACACACCCCCCCACACGCGCGCGCAGACACCCACACACCCCCCACACACGCGCGCAGACACCCACAAACCCCACACACGCGCGCGCAGACACCCACACACCCCCACACGCGCGCACGTGCGCGTCGCGGTGTGCGAGGGGGCCGGCGTCTCGAGGTTAATGGCGCAGAACGCGAGCGCTCCAGGTGAAGGCCGCGGCCGCCGACGTAGAACAAACGAAGCGGCGCGTTCCTGCAGCTCCATCACCGGGAGGGAGCGTCGGGCCCGCAGACGCCCGGGCAGCAGCGCGTCCTCCCCCTCCCGCCTCCACTCCTCCGTAATAAAACTGAAATGTTTTTCAAATGTGCGAGTGAAGGATTGCGAGAGAAGAAGCGAGGCAGGCGCGCGCGTGACAGGCCGGACGAACGAGACGGCAGAAAGGACACAAACACAAGGGCGGGGCTTGGCTCTGTGCCGTGATCTCCCTCCCGGCTCTGCCAATTTGTTCAGGCGCGGTGAAGGTGGAATCATTTTCATGGATGGATGGAAACTTCCGAACACATTTAATCACGAGTGATGAATACCTAACTTTTGATTTTAATATTACACGTCGACGATGTGATGCTGATGAAATCAATGTTTGTTCCCCACAATGACCTGGTGGGACTCGTGGTAGGTCAACAACCTCGACACTGTAGCTGCAGTCCAGAGATCAACTCGGGCATCACCCTGGGAGGTGGAAGCGTAACGATAGATACCCCCTGCCGTCATTTCACACATTCTCACGACTCAGGGCCATGATTTGAGGAGGAATTACTTTTACTGCCTCTCCCATGGGGTCCCATCCTCCTTGCAGCATATCGTCTGCGAATTGTGGAAGAGTCTTTTCGCTCATGCATCGCGCGAAGTCTTATGAATTAGTTTTAATTGGCGAGTCGATGTGCCCTAACATGCACTGGTGGCACTAAGTCCAAGCAAGCCAAGCAAATGTAAAGTGCCCAAAACAGATCGAGGGGCGCCGGCTTCATAGAAAAAAAAATGTGTGTACGTAAACTATCATCTCAGGTTCAAATCCTCTTAAACATTTCACGCTAACAAAATGAAAGCCACTTGACATTACTCGTCTGCATCTCCCTTGCCGTCTCTACTGCATCGCTTGTCTCTGGGTCGCATCTCTGCTGCCATCTCCACTGCATCCCTAATTTCTAGTTTGTAATTCCCCTGTCATCTCAATGAGACTTTACAAACTTGCAGTGGGGCAGCCTCAACGAATTTCCCCCACCTGGGCTGGTATCAACGTCGCAAAACGCGGCCTGGCCGTCTCGCCCGACAGGGAGGACATGCCCGGCACTACGGATTGCCCTCGATAAGAGGTGGCGGCGACGGTGGCGACGGTGGTGGTGACGGTGGTGGCAGTGGCGGCTGTGGTGGTGATGGTGGTGGTGACGGTGGTGGCGGTGGTGGTGGTGACGGTGGTGGCGGTGGTGACGACGATGGTGTTGACGGTGACGATGGTGGTGACGGTGGTGGTGACGGTGGTGACGGTGGTGGTGACGGCGGTGGTGGTGGTAACGGTGGCGGTGTTGGTGACGGTGGTGACGGTGGTGGTGTTGGTGACGGCGGTGACGGTGGTGGTGACGGTGACGGTGGTGGTGACGGTGGTGGTGACGGTGGTGACGGTGGTGGTGACGGCGGTGACGGTGGTAACGGTGGCGGTGTTGGTGACGGTGGTGACGGTGGTGGTGACGGTGACGGCGGTGACGGTGGCGGTAGCGGCGGTGGTGGTGACGGTGGTGGTGACGGTGACGGCGGTGGCGGTAGCGGCGTGCGCGATGCTGAGAGAGCGACTTCTCATTCCGCGCCGCCGCGCTTGGAAAGCGCTTCGCGAGCGCGCTCCGACATTTTGACCCCCGGTGATGAACGGCCACGACTTCCACGCCCCTCCCCCCCCGGGAGGGGTGGGGGGCGACAGCGTGCGGAGAGATGACTGCGGCATTATGAAAAAGGAAAAGGGGAATTCATAAATCGTATCGCAAGCGAGCTTGAGGCCATGTTTGCGCGACACCACGTGGGAGGCGGCTGCGTCTCGATGACGAGGCAAAGGGCTCTCAAAGAGCGGCGAAATCGCGCACTGAACACTCGATTATTCAAATCTGTGATGAATAAGTCAACAATGTTTCACCGCTTAGAATTTTACAACGGAGTGGCCCCACACTGGCATGGCCACAGATTTAGTAAACAATAAATAAATAGCAGCCCCTGTTGACTCTCTCCGCAACCTTGGGTTTGTAGCGACACACTTGAGTCCATTTCATGGCTGAGTTTTTTTCTTGTGAAATTAAAACTTGAACGACAAAAGTCTTAGAAAGTTCCCAGCGGTGCAGAAGTCGATTGCACGGCAAGTTCTGAGACACCCTGAAATCATCGTGACGTAAATTCAGAGCTGGTCAGCTGTGCCACTCCTATTCGCTCAAGTTACGCCTCAAACGGATAATATATTTCTGAGGTTTGATTAAATTCGTGCGCCTTTCTTGGTCTCTATGATAAAGATGCATCTTCTGCCCGTCGGGTTAATTTAATCTGTCTTGTTTTTATATTCAACCTGTTTCCCTGTCATTAACCGAATCAAGGTCGTATGAATCCCATTGATAAATCAGCACATAACTTGGAAAGGTAAGCAGATGCGAGCCTGCTTGTTATTTAGTGGCGCGAAACGTCGTACATCGTGCCAAGCATCGCGCGGTACAACTCGAACGCGCATCGGAGGAGAGGGTCGCATCTTGACGAAGCGGACCAATCTCAACGTCGCCTTGGTGATTAGTAGCGCTCAGGAAGAGAGACGTCTACGATGTCTGACAATCCGGACGTCACGTGTCGCTTTGAATGCGCCCGGCGTCATCAGATCTCCGGAGCTCAGCGGGGTTGAGCCTGGCTCGGATGGGAGGCTGCCCGGGGAGAGCAGCGGCTGAAGGCTCCGCCTGCTGCCACGTGGCCAGGGGATGGCAGCGCAGTCATGGATATTTCACTTTATCTGCGCCCAGCTTTTACGTGATGGGATATCCCCCCAGGGCACTCCGATTCCCTCCGGCACGAAGCTACTGCATAACAGAATTGGCCAAACATCCCGAGGATTATCTGGATAAAGAAAGGGCATTAGTGACAGTGCACTCTTGGAGAAATGTCTCTTGGGTTGCACCGCGTCTTGTTCCACCCAGAGGTCTGGACGTTGCGAGGGAGAATGTGAGCCACTCAGCTCGGTTCCTGGAGAAGCTGCCCAGCACACGGGACGAAATGTCGGACATCGTTTTTGTACAACTCGCGGTACGACCCGAGAGCGCACCGGGGTAGCTGTGCAGCACGACCACGAAAAGCTGCGTCGCGCTCCAAAGTTGCCAACACGACTCGCAAGTGACGGAATTGGGAATCCACATCGCAACATTCGCCCTCTGTCACTGGCAGGCCGCTGCTGCATTCACCCCGTGCCTTGCAGCAACAGCTGCCGCCCACCGCGGGGGGGGGGGGGGGTCCCCTGCCGACAGGGCGCCTCGAGGTGCACTGCATGGAAGGCGCGGCGGTGTCATTGTTTAGCGACGACGACGACGGTGACCACGATCATGATAACTTTCCCTCTCGTTGGTGGGCAGGTGGCTTCCCGTCGGGCACCACCCACGGAGGACGCCGGCCCGGCTCCGGCTCCCGAGCGCCCTACGGCTCCGTGTGGACGCCGTCCGACAGTGGTGGACGCGAGCTGCTCCCAGCCCCGGACCGCTGGGACCTCTACCCCTCGTGGGTCAGTGCTCCCAGCCCTCTCTCAGCCACTCCTCTCTTATAAAATACTCTATGCAATCATTTTTAGTGAGTCATCCATCGATAGATATCCCAATAACAATAGGGATACATTATACAGCGGTTGTCCTTTGGGCAGACTCGCCCTTGCCACAGTAATGTGGAATTTGTCACCACTGGCTCAGGGCTGTAAACGGGGCGTTGAGATGACTGGTGGCTCGCTGCTCCGCTGAGCAGGAGGACCTCACTCGGAGCTTTGACGAGAGAAAGCGGAGATCTGTGACTCTCCAGCAAGGCTGCCCACACACAGCGCTGTGCCTCCCTGAGATACGGAGACGTCGATCTCGCGATTTTCTTTCTCACCCGTTGAGTCATCAGTGGGGCATCTGTAATCTCACCGTTCTCCGTTTGTCCTTCGTTCTCAATGACTACATTTATTAAACATTTAAAAATAGTTTTGAGAGACATACATGTTGTGTTTTTTTTGTATAAAATAAACCAATTTTAAACTACGATATTTGACTCGAATGAACGGCACTTATTCGAGGAGCAAAAAACGAATGTGGTATCCAGTGGCTAACCGCAGTCGCGAGAAATTGTCAACCGCGGTTTCAAAAATAAACTTCGGTGTTCACAATTTGACCACCACGGAATTGCGCCCCAGGCAATTGTCAAGCAATCCGAGCGGCACTGCCATGCCGCTGTTCGCCCCGTGCTTCCTCAGTCGCCTGTTCGTTATCCTTGATTCTTTTTTATCTCAATTTATTTCCAGTCCAAATGCGACTCCCCACCGTTCGAAGCTCTCTTTACAGAGTAAGCGTCTCAAGACAAGTCGCGTGATACAATCGCGAATCCGTGAATCGAAAACACGTTTGTCAGATTTACATTGTAGGGGCACGCATTTGGAACGACTGGAAACTTCATGGAATTGCGACCCGTCTTGAGTCGATCTTTAAAAAAGAAAATGGATATAACAGTCCGGCCTGCACCAGTGTGCGTGTGCGTGTGCGCGCCAGATGAATCCTGAATCGCGTGGCCCACCCCCCACGTCGCTCCTTGCCCCCCCCCCTCTTGAATGCCGATCGCCCTCCCCGCACCTTCCACGCGGCGGTGCCGCGCGCGTACCCCTCCCATCGCCAGCAGCTGTCACATTAAACCGCTTCCTCGAGGCCCTATCACTTGAAATGTTAATCAGGTTTTTTTTTCACCGCGTGTTTGTTTGCATAAATTGATATGCGCGGCCTGGATTAATTATTTATTTTAAACCCGCTATGATAATGAAGCGGAATCTCTCACCTATGGCGGGGACGCTACGAATGACAACCCCGTGTGTGCACTCGCCTTGCTCTGCACCTTGTGTTACAAGAGAACTAAAAACAATTTTCAAACAAAGCATCGCGTTCATTTGCTTTTGCAGATGTTCTTTCTCACATAAAGCATCCGTTACACAAATAGCGATGGTGTTAAGATTTACGGCGGCCTCCCTTTAAAGTTGTCTGCGTGGCTCAGTGAGCTCGTCACCGCTGTGGCACAGCCCTCAGATCGCGGGTTGAGACCGTGGGTTTAGAATCTGGGTTTCAGCCACTCGTTAATGAACCAGATGTTCGAGTTTGTGGAGTTGGTGACCTCTTCACTTGATGGTGACGCGGCCGAGTGGCGGCGCTTCGGACCGCTTGTCGCAGAGGTTCGCGGTTAGTCCAGAGGCCGCCCCGATTAATACCGCGGCGCGTAGTAGCCGTGATACTGCGACGACTGCTAATACAGCGGAGGTTAAAGATCCCGTGTCGGCATTCAGGTCCAATTTTTTAAAATTACTCGCCAATGACTTGGCTGGAATCTACATCGCAAGCCTCGCGCCCCTACTGTGAAAGCGTGGCAAGCCACCCTCCTGCAAGAGAGCCACGGTGGTTCTGCGAAGCGTTCCTGAGTAAACACGCATTGGAACAGTCGTAGGAGTAATACGAATCCAAGTCGCTGATGAGACTGCACAACAGCGGCACAACACCGCGCACGTTTTCTCTTTCACTCACTTTTCCCTGGACGATCTCGAGGGGGCTGTGATTTGAACATTGCGTGACTGGCTGGCTGGCAGGCTGCTAAGCCGCTGACTCTGCTGTCGGGTAATAGAGTCTCACTGAAGTGACTCCAGGAGGAGGAGGAGGTGGTCTGTGTTGTCGTCTTTTGGGAATCTTACTTGGAATGTTACGAGGCTCGGCTCGTTGTAGGAGATCAGGAAGGACATTTTATTCTTCATGCCGTGACTTAAATAGCACTACATAGGGGAACATAGTTGGTGATAGAATTAAAATATAGGCCTTAATTCTGGGCATGCGCCGCCCATGATGAGGCGGGGTGTTGGTGGGTAGTGAGGTGATCCACTCGAGCCACGTCATCAATGATTGCACACAAAAAAACCGTCCCATTAAATTTGATTTTGACTTAATTTGGCTTAGTCCACATTTTTCTGTACCTCCTCCTGGCAAGCCAGGGTCTGGCTCCGAATCAACGCACGCGTCGGTGGATCGCACGCCCCGACCCTCGCGAACCACCAACCCTCGCCCCTACAGGCCACGTGCTGCACCGCTGCCACCGCTGTAACGCTGCCACAGTTATAAATGGACATTTATTCATCTCATGGCGATCGCACAATCAAATTACGATTGGCGAAGAAAAAAACAACTCTAACTCAATGCAGACTCTGAATTACGGATGCGTCGCTGTTGTGCACTTCAGCAAGGCTACATCCGACGACTTCCCGACAAGGAGCTGTCCAGGCTGCCTCCTCCTCCTGCTGCTGCTGCTGTTGCCACTCCTCTTGCTGGTGACTCCCGCGTGCAGCTCCGGCCGCACCAACCGGCCGCTCGGCCCGAGTCGTGGGGGAGGTCGTGGGACCGCCTGGGGCCCCAGGACCTGCGGCCCGGCGCCCGTCTGCTCGGCCAGCTCCTGGGCCCGGGCTGGGCGACCACGCACGGCCCCGGGGCTTCGGGGCTGCACCCAGCTGGTGGCCGGCAGACGTCGGTGGGAGCGGCCCAACAGCAGCAGCAGCAGCAGTCCGCCTGGGAAGGTGGCGGTGCCCTCGCAGGTCAGAGGTGGGGCGCAGAGGCCACGGGGGTGGCAGCGGACCACTGCAGACCTGCATCTGGGCCATTATTGCGGAGGCATTGTGATGTTGTCAAAAGGCTGATCCTTCAGGCCACGTGGCCTGATCTCTGTCAATCAGTAAATGTGAGTGATACGTTTATGTTAAGTTCAGTTTAACATATGTGAGCTTGGGTAGGACATAGCATGGCTAGCAGGAGTGATGAGCGATGGACAAGACTGGTAAAGGAATGGCAGCCGAAGGAGGGAATGTGCTGGAGAGGAAGAACAGTGCAGAGCTGGGGCGGTGAATTTCGTTCACGGGCAGGAGTGAGATGGATTGTGGTGGATGGTGATGGCAGTGAGAGGCCTTAATCCGGCTGTGGATAGAAAGTAACCGATGATGATTATGATAACGATGATGATTATGATAACGTTTGAAGAAGACTTAGCTCTTTGTTATAAGAGGATTCTGGGATATACACATCAGGTCGCGTTCATAGTGCAATACAAATGTCGTCAGAATGAAGTAAGAGAAAAAAACGTGCTTATCAAAATGTGACATGGGGTAAAATTATAGATAAAAAAATTACACATTTTTTAATTAACAGAGAATGGACTCCTGAAGCTTTAGTAATTAAAAAAACGTGGCATGAGTAAAACGCAGAGGCTTGAGTGAGCTACCGTGAAATGCAATAACAATAATAATTAAACAAATATATTATTTTACAGGCCTCTGTAAATCCTCTGCTGGATGAACCCACACTATGCCAGTTGTGTGGGTTCCTTCACCGTGGTCCCGGGGCCGGTCCGAGTGTCACTCCCCGCTGATGTCGGCTGTGGACAGGAATCGACGATAGCGGGCTGTAGTGATAGCAGGCTGTAGTTATAGCGGGCTGTAGTTATAGCGGGCTGTAGCGATAGCAGGAATCAACGATAGCGGGCTGTAGTGATAGCAGGCTGTAGTTATAGCGGGCTATAGTGATAGCAGGCTGTAGTTATAGCGGGCTGTAGCGATAGCAGGAAACAACGATAGCGGGCTGTAGTTATAGCGGGAATCAACGATAGCGGGCTGTAGTGATAGCAGGCTGTAGTTATAGCGGGCTGTAGCGATAGCAGGAATCAACGATAGCGGGCTGTAGTTATAGCAGGAATCAACGATAGCGGGCTGTAGTGATAGCAGGCTGTTTATTGTCACATGAGCTACCAGAGGACGCCAATGGCCTGGACACGCAACTCGACCTTTGCGTAGCTTCATCGTTTAAAATCGATCATTACGCTCCTATCAGCAGCTAGAATATGACGAGGCGAAAGGACTTCAGCTTGCGATGGCATTTCAGTTCGCGATGGTCGGCGCGTGCGCGGGGCTGGCTCGAGTGAATGTTTCATGATTGGCCTCTCCTTTCGGGATATTTAGAAAATGACGCCCTTTGAAGTTCATACAAATCCTAAATCGGCCTTACAAAGGTAGCAGCAGCAGCGTGTACGCCTCGCCCCTGTTAGGCAACGACGGGCAGGTGGCTTTCTCTCTGAGAGCCCGAAGAAGAGTCATGAGCTGCTGTGGGTCGCACGGCAGCTTTGTACTTCCAGCGTGGCAAAGAGGTGATGCCGCAGCGCTCCACGGCACAACGAGAGAGTCTGTCGTGGGCAGGTGTAGAGGTGTGCCCCTCGCCCCTCGCCCCCCCCACCCCCTCGCCCCCCCCCCACGCCCCCGCCCCCCGCCCTCCACATCCCCCCCCGCCCCCGCCCCCCGCCCTCCACATCCCCCCCCCGCCCCCGCCCCCCGCCCTCCACACCCCCCACCCCCACGCCCCCCGTGCGCGCGTCGCGGGGAATTTGGTGCTGAGCCGCTCGTGCTGGGCGAGAGATTTCTTCATTAAATTGCGAATTATTTTTCTTTGTCTTTCAGACACGTTTGACAAAGCGACGCTTAGGAAACAGGTAATTAAAAAAAACAACTTGTAATTGTTATCACCCACACCTGTGCAGCTTGTTCCGGGTATTTGCGTTCGGTGCACCTGCACTGATTATCACCATCAGCGACATCATCGTCACAGCCATTGTCGTGGCTGAGCAGCCTTTCTCTGTAGCCGCACCGACCATCTGGAACCCTCCCCCACTGCAGCGGCATCCAAGCAGCAGCTCAAGGCCCTCACCTGTCCATAGGCTTTTTTATTGGCTTAACGTGAATTGAGCAAAGTAAAACCCTGCAACATTTTTTCTCGAAAAATGTGTTCGTACAATTTCATGGCAGTCGCACAACATCATAGCAGAGCACCCCGGTGGGGACGATGCATGGTTCGTGTAGAGCCACCGACACGGCCGCTTTGAGGCCTGGGCCACGGAACTACACGGCGACGTCCGTCTGAGCAACGTCCACATCATTCGCGGCGATGGGCGATGCTCACGATGTGCTGCGAGTGAAGGCTGCACGCGAGGGCGGATTTCCCTGCGCGTGTGGGAAATGAATCTGTCACTCGCCGCTCCGTCCACGAAGACGGCGGCACCACTCCAGGCATAGAGAGAGAGAGAGGGCGCGCCACCGTACGGAGTCAGGGCGAACTGCAAGCGTGTCGTCGCGATGTCGAATTAGAAAACGCGAGCCATTAAGAACACGTTTGTTCTCGAGGTGTCTTGTGTTTAGAACGGTAGACCGCGCGCGTGAGTAATGCGTATCGCCGGAGACTGGTTTCCGTTCCGACCTTTACTCTGCGTCTTGATTTGCGAGACTAGAACCAGTTTGTTCTTAAGATGCATTTCTGTTTTTTTCCAAGATCTCGCTTAGAAAGAGACAAGCGGCGTCGATGGGCCCTGACCCCTGCTCAGTGCCCCACGTGGCCCCGTTAGCCACGCGATGACCGTGTCCGGCATGCGCGCACATCCAGGCTGCAGCTCGAAGACTTATTGATGGGCGCTGGTTGGGCTGGCCATCGATGTTACTGTTGATGAGACCCACTCTGTCCACCACCACCGAGATGCGCTTTAGAAGCTGCCGCGGTGGAAGTTCGGCAGACGACACGCGCGTGTGGCCGTGGCGCAAGATGCGAGTACGGCGAAAGGTTTAAGCGATGGGCGCGTCTGTCTCCCTTTCACGCCGCTCACCGCCCTCGTCGCTGCTGCTGCTGTTGTCGTGGTGGTGGCTGTTTGCTGGCTGTAGCTGCAGCAAGCATTCTCAGGCGCCCACTCGCGTCCCTCGAGCCCTGCCGTGGGAGGTCCCGACAAAGCCCAAGCCGGTGGCGGCACGTCCGGCGTAGCCCCGGCACCCTCGGCCAGGCCGGGCGCCGCCGGGGAGGGGCACGAGAATGTCCACAGCCTGACGCGCGAGTGGGGCCACGCGGGGCCTGCTGCTGCTGGAGGTGGTGGCAAGGTGAGTCGCGCCTTCGGTGATCGCGATGTGGCATCTCTGCACTTCATTGTCTGCCTGGCTCTCCAAACGCTGCGAGCGCTCGAGAATGTTTCTCACACAGACACTGTTTATTTGCACAGTTCATCACTGCCATTATCGTTGAATTGTGCACGTGTCATCGTGATAAGCATGCAAATATGTTGTTGTTGGTATTTATTACTTGAATACACTTCAAGGCCATCTCGATTATAATGTCAGTCACACGCGGAGACGCATACACGAGCAGGAGAAATGTGATGCCTTTCAAGGCGCAGTGATGTGACGTCGAGTGTATGACACCGCCACGAGTCTGGGGTTCAGTCTGCCACCTCTCGGCCGGCGTTCCTGCCCACCCCGAGTTCGTATTCGTTTGAAAAGAAGTGCCCGGTGCCCACGGCACGAGTCGCCAGGGTGAGGAGGTGCTCCGCTTGGCACACTGCCCAGCCACACACCGTGCCAATAGCCAAGACGCATCAATTTCGAACACTTTTTTACACGTCTATAAAGTTGCCTACGATCAAAACAATGAATGCGCCCAATACCCACACATTTTAAAGAGCTGAGCGTGAGCCTGGTTAACGCTGGGGTCGGAGACTGCCTGGGAATTCCAAGTGTTGTAGTCTTGGCCTGCGATGTTGCATGACAATGTGAGTGTAGCAATGCACTCCCGAATCTGCCTGTGTACAGCTTCTCGTGTCGTCATCATCCTCTCACCCTCTCGCCTACGTGGTCGCTGTGCTCCGGGTACTCTGCTCTCTCTCCACACTCCGCCAAACCTCCAGCGATGGCATTGACCAAACATCGCCACGGAGCAGGTCCCTCCTGGAAGACGATTCTTTAGATGCACATACAATTGACGTCGATGAATAGAGAGCAGCATTGTTATTATCGCTGTTGTTGTTTGAATGTAGCGTGCTGGAGAGGTTTCACTTTCACCCCGCAAGCGACCACGAGTCTTGGTGCCCTGTAAACCTCGACAAGGCGCGTGGATTTGAACTCGCTTTAAATGCGCGAGTTGCGTTTCCCTTGCGTGATGACAACGCGAGAGCGCCACCACCACCTCCACCTCCTCCTCCTTTAAGAGAACGCGCCACTCTGTCTCGCCCCTTGCGCCGTGGCTTCAGCCGACGGGGGGGCGGACCGGACTCCTGGCAGGGGGCCTGCCGCTCTCGGCTCTGACCCCCCAGCCAGGCGCGGCCGCGCCACGGCCGACGTCAGAGCAGCCGCCACGCGGCGGGGCCGGCGGTGGTGCCGGCGGGCGCCCGCAGGGGGCGGCAGGCGACGCAGGAGGCGCCTACGCCTACATCGTCACCAACAAGAAGTGCGCACAGTGCACGGCGACGACTCTCGCGCCTCCTCCACCACAGCGCTCTCACCCACGCGGACATACACGTGCACACACTGCTGGGGCAAGTGCCGTTAGTGAGCACCTATTAAGGCGGGCAGGGCACACGAGGGGTGGGTGGCACCACGCCCGGCCAAACACACAAAGACAATACAAATATGAAGATCCCCCGTATAGACTGTAGGGGCAAATGCCAAACACACACACACCACGCACCATGGTGGCATTAATTACGTAGGTTTATCTATGGGTCTTTAACCATGCCCCAGGACAGCCTCGCGGGTTCTCAGTGATATATTTAAAAAGTGTTCTGCATTGGGAAGTTTGGCCAACATAACATTCAAAGCTTCCTGCAGATGGATTATATTATTTGGGTCTTTCGGTAAAGTCACGTAGATAGGTTCAAAGGAAATACATTTCTTTGAACCCATCTACGTGACTTTACCGAAAGACCAAAGAAGATGAATTCCTGCAGTCATGAAAGCTTGAAGTCAAGATGGATTGTAATTGATTATAATCAATCGCTGTACTGTCATCTCCTGGCCACCTCACAGCCCAGGCCTACATCACCGCTATTTCCAGGTAGTCTCTCTTTATCCAGATACTAATCAGGCTCAAACCTACTGAGCATCCGAGATCTCATGGAATGTGACGAGTTTTGGGCAATATAGTCATTGGTCAGGTCATCATCCATGCAGGGTGGACAAAGTTAAAACTGCTGCGTGGTTGCCTTGTGGAGAGACTTGACCCTGCCATAATAATGTCGAGATGAGAACCGCCCAACGGTCTGTTTGAGCTAGGAGAAACGTCGACTAGATATGAATAATTTTACGAAAAATTTCGTTGTTAATGACTCGCTATTGTCATGCCAAACATTACGATGTCATTTGGATGTCTCAGGCGTCCATACGCAGCTGCATTCTCAAGACGTTTTGTTCATGAATCACCAGGTAATGAGGCTCGGCGAGGCGTGCCGCGTGTGCGCTGTGGGAGTCAACATTGGGACAAACACTACTGGAATTTCACAAAGAACTTGTTAACCAGCCTTGCCCCTTGTAGCCCGGTAGCACGTTACATGGCCGTTACATGCCCCTATTCCTAGCACGCCATCACGCATCGTTATGGAATTATGAGAATCAGTGAGGCACAACACATTCTTTGACGTCCAATGTTATCTTACAAAATCAAATGCTGGGTGTTTATTTCTTGAAAATGTTGTCATTTGTGTCCACAATTGGATGGAGCGGTGGTGCAGTGGTTAGCACACTGCGCTATGATTCCAGGGACCTGGGTATGATTCCCGGCCCTAGACCTCCCGTACGCCAACCCGCACTGACCAGCGCGGGGAAGTATAGTCGAACAAACTCCATGACTGACATCGGGTGGGAAGGCCCTCAACCAGCAGTGGGTTGATGTTTTCTTCTGCAGTGTATTTTGATTTTGTGTTTGGAAATTTTAACGTGACATTTCAGTGCCGACCGCTTCATTGGACACACATTTTGTTTCCAATGGAAACTCGTAGAAAGCAGGGAAACATCACCCTGCGTGAGAGGAGGGCCTCGGGAAGATGATGTCATAGCACTACTTCTGAGGACCTCTCAATTTCCTCTTCTCCAGGCCAGCAGGTGGCGCCCAGCGCCTTCTCGCGTGCCCTCCCGTCGAGGAGTTTGTGTCGTGACAAGCCATCGCGCCGTTTAGTCGTCAGAGTGGGAATCTGCCAATTTTAATGACAACGTAAATGTCGTGGGGCTGAGATGTGACCATAACTCGCCGCACTTGAGAATGCAGGTTAATCACAGGCGACTATAACTTGGATTAAAACCCAAGGATCTCGGGTCTTGCTGGCTTAGCGTTCTGATACTGGGCCACTAATTTGCCTGGCCATCTCAAAATGATGTTTCTTTTAAAATCCACGGAGTTGACATCTCTCTGGACGTGCGCCATCGGCGTGGCATCAGCGCCGAGTCGCCCACTGCGCGCTCTGCGGAACCGAAAAGTCTTTCAAAGACGCACGGACCTCACCTGGGGACATTCTACGTGGAAACGTTTTTTTCAACAAATATTTAATTGTCTTAAAAGCAAATTGTACATTCAAACTTACGTGTATTCTCTCTTGGGAAGGAATTCGTACCCTGCGGGGTTTTGGTCAGGTTTTACTTAATTGTTTTCAAACGTAAAACTGTCTCACGTCGTCGTCTGGAGACCGCAGCATAACAAAAAAAGCCCCCCCCCCCCATCAATGGCTGCTAACCTGTGCCGACCTATTGTTCAAACGTGTTCCTCGCGCTTGTTATTGCGATCCATACGGACCTGAGAGAGCCCCTTTGCCAAATCTATAACCACCGCCGGCTACCTGTGACGCCCCCCTCGCTCTGCCTGGCCGCCGTGTATATTTATAGTCCCCGTGTTATGCGAAAGGCCCGCCATTCTGCCATGAGACGTGCACACGTGTTGCCGGGAAGAGGATGTCTTTGGTTGCTAAAGCGCTCGCATGTGAATCGCCATCACTGGGCTTGCCAGCGATGTTCGCTGTGCTGCTGTGTTTGCGCAGCGCTGAAAGGCGAACGTTTTTTTTTGTTCTCCGTGGATTATCGAGTTCATCGTTTATGTAGAGCTGAATTCATTTACCCAGGACCCTAGCTATTGCCGTGGGTGTACTGCATTAATTTCTGGAGAGGTCCCCCGACATGAATCGAAATGAGAAAGCCATTGTGCGCTGGCGTCACGACCCAAATTTGCCAAATTCGAAAAATCACCTGAAAATTACTCGATTGGGATTACACAGAGACCAACCATCACCCCCCCCCTCTCCACGATCGTGAAAGACCTGCGGACTGTGTCAAGCGAAGCGCCTTCCTTCCTTATTATAGCTATGCGTTATACGAACGGCGCAAATACCAAACGCCCTCAGTTATTGTCGTCTAATTCTCACTTTGGCTCTACATCCCAGCCCACAGTACACTGGCCGAACGTGACCGATGAAAAGGTGCTAAAATCTCAGCTTGTTACTCGAGGAAAATGACGCCGCTATTGATCGCCGGGCAGAATCAATCTTCTAAGTGTCGTTACCTGCACAAATTGGTTCAAATTAATGAGTTTTACAGTAATAATTTGAACACAAGTACAAATACACTCAACGTATTGATTGTTTTTTCAACAACATCACCCCCGCCCCATCCCCAACACCGCCCCCATCCCCGTCGCGAGACCTCAGAATCTGAAATCTCACAAACACAGACATTGACGTCTTTAAGTGGTGAAATATCTGGTATATAAATATATAAAACAAGCACAGCTTCCTGCGCAGGTGTGGAAAATTCCCAGATTCACCACCGCCACACCGGCTGTCATGGTCTGGACCGCGTGGGGTTCAGAGCGTCTGTTACCGATGTCGTGGCTGAGATTGATTCCATGAGAAAGGCTGGGGTCACTTGAAATTGATTTCACAGAACGCTGGATGGGCTCATCTGAGGGTGTGTGGTGTCAGCATGGCTGGGACCAGCCTTAGGGTCTACGTGTCTCTCTTTGTGTGTGTCTGCGTGTCTATGTTTGCGAGTGTCTCTGTGTCTCTCTCCTTGTGTGTATCTGTGGGGAGCGGTAGTGTAGCGGTGTAGCGGGGTAGCATGCTGCGCTACGAACCCGGCGACGCGAGTTCGACTCCCGTTCGCGGCCAATACCCGTCACGTCCTGGGCCACGCCTAGGTCGACTCAGGCTCAAATGAGTACCTGGTGCTCTGTGTAAGCATCGCTAGGGAGACAAAGGCGGTCGGGCGTGGTGCTGGCCACCCACCCCTTTTCGGCCTTCATAGGTGTTCGCTAACTTCACTTGCTCATAGAGTATGTTAAAGGCTTCATAATAAAGGTTTTTGGGTTTAGATCGCGTTATTTATAAACGTTCGTAACCCTCCACCACCCGACATGGCCAATCAGTAAAAAATGTGTCACATTGACAAAAGACAAATAGTTCACTTCTTTAGCCCACCGGTGTGTTGAAGAGTGAATCCACAACATTTACAATGTTTGAGTACGACGTTTCGCTGGTAATTACATCCAGCATCATCGGGCAATTTACCAGAACAGTGAAGCCCTCCTATACGGGGGGGGGGGGGGGTCTTTGTCTGAGTGTGTATGTTCGTGAGTGTCTTTGTGTGTGTCTTTGTGGCTAGAAGTGTGTCTTTGTGTGTGCTTCTGTGTCTGGGGGTGGCGTTTGTTGCCAAGGGACGACGAGGATGTGATGGGGCGAGCAGGCGGATTGGGGAATGCGCTGTTTGCGCTGGGGTGAGGCAGGAGGGATGAGGCAGGGAGGGCCAGACGGGTGTGACTCGCTGCCAGTTGATTTTGCAGGTGAGGATTGTTTGCAGGAGATACATAATTGGGACGTTTTGTGCGCTTGCCTGGGCGGGATGATCTGATCGGCTTCTTGAGTGTCGCCACGACTGTGTGTGTGCTGCTGACTTCCTAGTGTGCACCACGAAGACAAAGATCCCCCGTATATCCTGAGACTGTTAGCGGGCACCTAATGAAGGCCGGCGCGGCACACGAAGGGTTGGATGGCCGGCACCGCGGTCAGCTCGCAGGCTGAGCGGGCACGCAGCCGCGCGTACTCGCAGGGCAGATGAGCATCTCGCTTCTCGGTACCTCCGGAGGTCACGTAAACTTCAGCCGTTGCAATATCTTCGTGTGGCAAAAGATAAGCGAGTTGTGTGAAAACCACTTGAAATTAGTGGGGGGGGGGGGGGTTATCGAGTACGTCACTCTCATTGATCTTGTACATATATGGGTACGACTCAGGACGTGCTTGCTACCCCATGTGGCAGACGCTGTCTGCTCTGGCTGGTTGTTTGCAGCGCGCCGCGCTACGAGCCCGCCCACCCGAGTTCGATTCCCGCTCACGGCCACCAACAACCAGTGACGATTATCTGAACCGGTCCTCCCCAAGGTCGACTCAGCCTCAAATGAGTACCTGGTGCGGTGTGTAAGCGTCGCCACTGGGGAGACAAAGGCGGGCGGGAGTGGTGTTGACCACACCACCCCCCACCACTCCCGTGTGCCGTGCCGGCCTTCATAGGTGCCACTCGCTCACAGCACTTGCCCCAACAGTCTGCTCAGGCTATGCGGGGGATCTTTGTCTTTGTGTGCGTCTCCTGTGCACGCGCATGAGGTGTCGGGCTGGCGGGGGGGGGTCCTTGTTTGAGGGGATTAGCCGCGTTGCCGATGATGACTGCGTTTCCATGCCAACGCCTCCAGAATAATGGCAGCTGTCACCGTGTTTCAGGATTAATTTCCTTCCTATTAGTGCCCAGCCTAGTGGCTTCTGTCTTGGCAAGTGATTGGTGTGGGGCTGAGGGCCGAGGGGGTTGGGTGCAAGGGTGTGGAGGGTGTAACGGGGGCGGGGGGGGTAGAGGTTGGGGGCGGGGTGCGTTGGGGTTGACGGAGAAGCAAGCTTTATCTCTGCTTTTAATAAAAATGCAAATTCATAAAATCGGAATGAACAAAACCTTGCCTGGTTTCCATGGCAACTTTTTCCCCCCCTCTCACAAAGTTATTATTAGTAATTTATATATATATAGGCGCGTACAGAGACACGCGCGCACACACGCACACAAGCAGATCATCGACGAACAAACATACACGCTCACACAGACACACACAAGACAAATATCCCCCGTGTAGGCTTAACAGATTGTCGGGGGCAAGTGTTGTTAGCGAGCGGCACCTATGAAGACCGGCAGGGCACACGAGGGGGTGGGTGCCAACACCACGCCTGGCCGCCTACACACACACAGACACACACGAACTGTATTCCCACAAAGACACACACACACATTCTCACTCGCATTCACACATTCAGACGTGCACAGTAACAGAGACAAAGCCACACTCACACGCAGACACACACACGCACTGACACGCACGCCAGGCTGTAGTTTATTATGATTTTAATGATGTGCCAGGGGTCACAGAGAGTCTTGACAGATTTTTGCACAATTAACGCCGCACTGCATTGGCACTGTCACACCGAGAAACAAAAGTGACCCGATGGATTCCTAACACTTGCCATTAACCCTGACATCTGCTGGCAGGCGTATGGGAAGTGCTGGTGAGCGGTGGTGACACGGCCCAGCGGCAGCGCGGTTTGTCGCCTGTTGCAGAGCTCCACGCGTGGTTCTCGTCGGACAGACCGCCCTGGTTCACTGCGCGAGCGTTGAGCGAATAAGTAGTCGGCACTTTGTATTTCACAGTGGACATCAAAGGACCCGCGGTGGCATGCGACCCGAGTCGGCCATTGTGTGCCAAATTGGAAAATTGCCTGCAAATGACTCAATTTGCGATAACACAGCATCAGCAGTGGCCACGACTACAGCCTGCGAGACACAGCGCCCTCGCGAGAGCCTGGCGCTATAGTACTGGCCACAAATGGAAAATATGATGGTGAAACGTGTGCCACCTTTTTTTCTCGCCGCCTTCAGGTTTCCTGCTGCTTGTGAAGCATCTACTCATTCAACTATCGGCCAATTATCGCAGTGCAGGACCCTCCAATTTCTTAAACAAATGCTGTTGAGAGATATCGGTTCAGAAGACACGTAAGCTGATGGACAACATATGTTTAAGATGTATATGGGCAGACAGATGGAAGGCGAATGTAAGCAGATTGGCTAGGAGATGTTAACTACCTCGCCTGGTATACAGGAAGTCGTGGAATCAATCCTCACCCTGACACCTGCTGCTGTAGTTATGGAGTTCGTGTGTCTCTCCAAGTAGACGCGTGGATTTTGCTCCGGGTCCTCCGGTGTTTCCCTCCACGTTTAGAATCCCTATGCGTTTCGAGTATTTGGCTAACATAGATTTCCACGTGATAAGCCACTTCGCTCACCTATCATTTGTGGCCAGGTCGCTTCTGAATAAGAGCCATATAGCTCGTGGGCCTTACCTGGTAAAATACAAATAGTTCAGAAGTAGTTTTAGATAGATTGCTTTTCACGCATATTAAGAAGTTGTACTGCTTGTCATAATGGAATTGTTCAACACCAAAACTTGTCCATATAGCTGGAAGAAAATAACCCTACCAATGAGCAATAGCATAAAATAATAAATAAAATATTAAAATAATCGAATCAGTAACTGAAAGAACGATCGTAAACATTACCCTCGTGATAGAACAAAGCCAGGCCGCGAAGTTAACCAGTCTGCGGCGCAGACCGAACACCGATCGCAACCCCATCGGGAAGGCGGTCGGAGAGAGCCACGTGGCGACACGGCAGCGAATATCCCGCGGGGCGCGCACTGCGCGGCTCCATCCGCGCCGTGCCGCTTCCCCGCGGAAGAGGCCGAGCTACCGGGAGGGGGGTGGGTGGGCCCGCCGCCGCCACCGGCCGCGAAAGAGGCCACAGGTCGCCTGTCGGAGCGCCAGAATCACGGGGGTCGTGGCGGACGCGGGTTTAATGTTCCGCGACGAGGAGCCGGGCGACTCGTAAATCGTCGTCGCTCACCAAACGCCGCCGCCCGTTTACGTCACCTGTTCAACTCGGCAACGACGCCGCACTGGGGCTCGTTTTCTGTTGTTGTTCGCGAGGGGGTTAAACGACCAACAAACAAACAGAAAGGGAGACAGTGGGAGATTGAGATGCGAGTTAAGGGGACGAGGCTGTCTGCTCGGTAGCTGCGCGTGCGTTCGCAACGTCAGTTGCGCATTACCTGCGTGGCTGGGTCGCCGTCATCATCATCACCATCGGCAGCCATGATCCATCTGCTGCTGGATGAAGCCCCCAAGTTGTGTCAAGATCTTGATTGTACAACAAAGTGGCGTTCCTCTTGTGCTCAGATATCCGCACGTGATGTGGGTAATGGGACATTTTAGCGAGCGAGTGTCGATGCACCCATTGTTAAAATCGATCGTCAAGCCTTTGCGCGATACGTGCATCCGTGCATCCGTGTGTGAGAATCGATGCATTTCTCCTGGTAACCCACTCGAGGCACACACCGTTCACTGAGAGGGTTAAAAACAACAACAGGCTTTCGAGTGAGATCAACCACGAATGGTGACACTTCATGAAATGGCCATGGTGGACACCTTTGCTTGGGTGCAAGATGTGTGTAAGAGAGGTAGTACAGCAAGTAGGTGATTCCTTGCAAAAAGGTTTCAGTTTGGTGTTTTAACATCTTAACACTTGTTTTATTGCCAGAAGGGGCAGGTCTATCTGTGACAAATAAAAGCACTATCCCCTCCTATGCATATTATCTCCGCAGAATCCACTTCCACCCACACTGAAAAATGCTCAACATCGGAGTTGACCCAACGTCCCGATCATGACCTTTCCGCATAATATCCCGAGACTCCGCGAGGCTTTCCTGGATAAATAAGGGACTGCTGCTGCTGATCATCTTTGTTGTTGCTGGTGCTGCTCGTCATTTGTTTACGCCGACTCACAGCCGAGCTCTGAGTCTGGGTTGTCACCCCGACCCCTGCGTCTGCCCCTGCCCTGGCAGCCCCCTGCCGGAGCACGAGGCCGAGCGACTGATCGCGGCCCTGGCTCTTCACGTCGGACTTCCACCGTCCGTCTTCACCCACATCAGGTGGGAACGGGCCCCCAGCTCCCTCCCACGCTCCCCCAGCTCCCTCACACGCTCCCAAAAGCTCATCGCCCTCAACCATCCTCATCTTCGCTGCCGCCGGCGCCGTGGTTGCGGGCGTTGGCATCGTTGTCGTCATCTGCCCCCATATCACCGCGACCGTCATCAGCGTCACTGCGATCGTCATCATCATCGTGAGTTTTGCTGTCGTCAGCATTGGCATTGCCATGATCGTAATCAACTGACGTATCGCCACCATCGTCAAAATAATCGCCACTAATCTCATCATCATGATCATCACCATCATTTCTAACATTATCAGCAGTATAATCATCACTGCGTCCATCATCATCACTGCTCTTGTCATTATCTTCGCCATCACTATCATCGCGAACACCACCACCATTCCCATTCCCACCATCACTCAATCATAACAGCCACCGCTGCCATCATCGTAATAACCAACACCGTCACAACCTCCGTCATTAACATCATCAATCAATGGTGATGTTTCACTGAGAGGCGTCCCAGCTGGTGCCAGGAAAATCGATAATGAATGAGAAACAACTTCTGTCTCGGTTGACATTTGCCCGCGTCCCTTATTAACGCAGCGCCGCGGTGTGCCGCGGTGTGTCACGGTGTGTCACGGTGTGTCGCGGTGTGTCGCGGTGTGCCGCGGTGTGTCGCGGTGTGTCGCGGTGTGCCGCGGTGTGTCGCGGTGTGTCACGGTGTGTCGCGTGGTGTGTCACGGTGTGTCGCGTGGTGTGTCACGGTGTGTCGCGTGGTGTGTCACGGTGTGTCGCGTGGTGTGTCACGGTGTGTCGCGTGGTGTGTCACGGTGTGTCGCGTGGTGTGTCACGGTGTGTCGCGTGGTGTGTCACGGTGTGTCGCGTGGTGTGTCACGGTGTGTCGCGTGGTGTGTCACGGTGTGTCGCGTGGTGTGTCACGGTGTGTCGCGGTGTGTCGCGTGGTGTCACGTGGTGTGTCACGGTGTGTCGCGTGGTGTGTCACGGTGTGTCGCGTGGTGTCACGCGGTGTGCCGCGGTGTGTCGCGTGGTGTGTCGCGGTGTGTCGCGTGGTGTGTCACGGTGTGTCGCGTGGTGTCACGTGGTGTGTCACGGTGTGTCGCGTGGTGTGTCACGGTGTGTCGCGGTGTGTCACGGTGTGTCGCGGTGTGTCGCGTGGTGTCACGTGGTGTGTCACGGTGTGTCGCGTGGTGTGTCACGGTGTGTCGCGGTGTGTCGCGGTGTGTCGCGTGGTGTCACGTGGTGTGTCACGGTGTGTCGCGTGGTGTGTCGCGGTGTGTCGCGTGGTGTGTCGCGTGGTGTGTCACGGTGTGTCGCGTGGTGTGTCACGGTGTGTCGCGTGGTGTGTCGCGGTGTGTCGCGTGGTGTGTCACGGGTGTGTCGCGGTGTGTCACGGTGTGTCGCGTGGTGTGTCACGGTGTGTCGCGGTGTGTCGCGGTGTGTCGCGTGGTGTGTCACGGTGTGTCGCGTGGTGTGTCACGGTGTGTCGCGGTGTGTCACGTGGTGTGTCACGGTGTGTCGCGTGGTGTGTCGCGTGGTGTGTCACGGTGTGTCACGGTGTGTTGCGTGGTGTGTCACGGTGTGTCGCGTGGTGTGTCGCGTGGTGTGTCACGGTGTGTCGCGTGGTGTGTCACGGTGTGTCGCGTGGTGTGTCGCGTGGTGTGTCACGGTGTGTCGCGGTGTGTCACGGTGTGTCGCGTGGTGTGTCACGGTGTGTCGCGGTGTGTCGCGTGGTGTGTCACGGTGTGTCACGGTGTGTCGCGTGGTGTGTCGCGTGGAGTGTCGCGGTGTGTCGCGTGGTGTGTCACGGTGTGTCGCGTGGTGTGTCACGGTGTGTCGCGGTGTGTCACGGTGTGTCGCGTGGTGTGTCACGGTGTGTCGCGGTGTGTCGCGTGGTGTGTCACGGTGTGTCGCGTGGTGTGTCGCGCGGTGTGTCGCGGTGTGTCGCGTGGTGTGTCACGGTGTGTCGCGTGGTGTGTCACGGTGTGTCGCGTGGTGTGTCACGGTGTGTCGCGTGGTGTGTCACGGTGTGTCGCGGTGGCGAGCGGCCTGGGTGATATCGCCTCTTTGCCGCGCTTCAGCATCTGCGCCAAGAAAGTGTGGCCCGTGATGGGGGCGATGGGGGTGATGGGGGCGATGGGGGAGCGATGGGGGTGATGGGGGAGCGATGGGGGAGCGATGGGGGGGCCGTATCGCCCGCGGATCTCTCGAAGCGGCCGCTGCTCTCCCGGCCGCCGCTGCTACCGCTCTGGAATGGGAAAGCGCCGAGGACAATTGGAGTGTGCGAGTGTGTGTGTGCGAGTGTGCAACGACAAAGATCCCCCGTATAGCCTTAACAGACTGTAGGGGCAAGGGCTGTTAGCGAGCACCTATGAAGGCCGGAACGGTGGCCAGCACCACGCTCGATCGCCTTTGTCTCCCCAGTGGCGATGTTTACACACCGGACCAGGTACTCATTTAAGGCTGAGTCGACCTAGGGGAGGCCCAGGACCGGTTCAGATAATCGTCACTGGTGTTAGCCGTGAGCGGGAATCGAACCCGGGTAGCCAGGTTCATAGCGCAGCGCGCTAACCGCTACACTACCGCTCTTTGTGTGTGTGCGAGTGCGTGTGTGCGAGTGAGTGTGTGTGTGTGCGAGTGAGTGTGTGTGTGTGCGAGTGAGTGTGTGTGTGTGCGAATGTGTGTGAGTGTGTGCGAGTGAGTGTGTGCGAGTGAGTGTGTGTGTGCGTGTGTGTGAGTGAGTGAGTGTGTGCGAGTGAGTGTGCGAGTGAGTGTGTGTGTGTGTGCGAGTGAATGTGTGTGTGTGCGAGTGAGTGTGTGTGCGAGTGTGTGTGTGCGAGTGAGTGTGTGTGGGTGCGAGTGAGTGTGTGTGTGCGAGTGAATGTGTGTGTGCGAGTGAGTGTGTGTGTGTGTGCTAGTGTGTGCGAGGGAGTGTGTGTGTGCGAGTGAGTGAGTGTGTGCGAGTGAGTGTGTGTGTGTGCGAGTGAATGTGTGTGTGTGTGCGAGTGAGTGTGTGTGTGCGAGTGAGTGTGTGTGTGCGAGTGAGTGTGTGTGTGCGAGTGAGTGTGTGTGTGCGAGTGAGTGAGTGTGTGTGTGCGAGTGTGTGTGTGTGCGAGTGAGTGTGTGTGTGCGAGTGAGTGAGTGTGTGCGAGTGAGTGTGTGTGTGTGCGAGTGAGTGTGTGTGTGCGAGCGAATGTATGTGTGTGTGCGAGTGAGTGTGTGTGTGCGAGTGTGTGTGTGTGCGAGTGAGTGTGTGTGTGCGAGTGAGTGTGTGTGTGCGAGTGAGTGTGTGTTTGCGAGTGAATGTGTGTGCGAGTGAGTGTGTGCCAGTGTGTGCGAGTGAGTGTGTGTGTGTGCGAGTGAGTGTGTGTGTGTGCGGGTGTGTGTGTGTGTGCCTGTCAGGGGTCCAGCCTTCATAGGTGCTCGCTAACAAGCACTTTCCCCAATAGTCTATTGAGGTTATTTGGGGGGTCGTTGCCTTTGTCTTTGCCTGTCAGGGTGAAGGTCAGGCTCGCACGGCCTGTCGGGAAGGTCTGGGACAATAGGGCAGCGCGGTGGTGGGGGGGGGGGCTGACTGGGCAGCTGGGGCCCTGGGTGCGACATTTCTGCGAGATTTTCATTCATCATTATCTTCATCATTATCGGAATCATAATTATCGTCACGATCATTACTGTCATTATCGTCATAGCCGTCATTATTGCTGTCATAATTAGAATCGTGATCAGCATCATGAGAAACAGCAGTGTTATCATCATTCATTGTCTTCAGCATCATCATAATCACAACATCCTCATGATTATGACACCGTTTCCACGAGCACCTTACACACCAATGAATAGCCACGAGGTGCACATTCATTTGTGTATGGCCATGTGAAATATTTACTTAATGCTACTGATTATATGCATTCCATTTATGCCGTCAGCATCATAGTCATGCGGTTATGACATTTTCAATTGGGGTTGCAGTGAGCAGTGGACTATCTTGTGTTGGAGAAAAGTCCGTGGAAGATGACTTCACAGAACTCACAATCAGAATCCGAAATCCATTAAATATCCTCTTTATTCACACGGCACTGGTTGCAGAACACCTTCGATCGTGACATTAATTTACATCCTTACAAAACAAAGGTGTCTGCACAGGGCATGACATTAATATGCTCAATAACAACAGCCATGTATGCATTTATATATGATATGAACGTATACAATTTACAAATATTTAAAGAATTCTAGACGTAGAAAAGTAGTATTCAGGCTGGCTGAGCGAGGCTTAGCAGAATCAATCGTACACAATAGGGAATAGATGGGTTTTCGCTCTGGATTTCAGTGCTGACAAAGCTTTGGGATTAGGGATACCAAAGGGGGAGTCTAAGCCAGACAGTGGGTGCAGCAGAGGAGAAGGAGGGAAGGGGGAGGAGGACGATCGCTCCGAGCAGAGCAGCACCGAATGTATTTCCTCGTATCCTCGCACTGCTGATGAGTCCATTGATCTGCAGGTGCGCTGAATGTAGGGACGGCGACATCGCCACGCGTTCACGCCGCGTGCGTGCGGGCGCGCGCAACATTTGAGCAATCTCTTCTGCTTTGTCTGCCACAAGCCACGGTATTGATGAGCCATTGTGAGGTTACAAACACGCGCACGCGCGCAGATAAATATATAACAATAACCTTTTTGTTGCTTTGATGCATTGACCGCGGTTATATTTGGCACCGAAACCTGCTGTACAAATCGTAAACTAATCTTCTTCAGCTTTTCTCCACCGTGGATTTTTTTTGGGCGGGAGGCCGCGAGACGTTCGCTCGTCTCCGGGCAACCGTGGAGACGGGGAGTTTGGCGAGGAGGAGGAGGCGTTGTGCGTGGTGTGGTGTGGTGGGGAGGGAGCGTGGTGTGCTGTGGTGAGGAGCGTGGTGTGGTGGGGAGGGGAGGGGAGGGAGCGTGGTGTGCTGTGGTGAGGAGCGTGGTGTGGTGGGGTGGGGAGGGGAGGGAGCGTGGTGTGGTGGGGAGGGCGTGTGGTGATGTAGGAGCAGCGTGAAGCCGGTACCCGGATAACACCCGCAGAGCCACACACACAGAGCACTCCAGAAATCATATTGCGCTGTGGTAAATTGTTGTCTTCTACGTTCTGTGGTTGTTGTTGTTGTCTTGGCGCGCGTGCGTGCGCGTGCACGCTCAAGCGGGGAGCGCCAAGGAATCCAGTCACCAGAGTTCGATTCCCAACCACGGCCAAAATCGGTGGCGAGCGATGTCTGCTCTTGTGCGAGACCTCCTCGAGGTCGACTCGGCCTTAAATGAGTACGCGGTGCGGTGTGTAAACATGAGCACTGGGGGGGGGGGGGGGGGGACAAAGGCGGCCGGGGTGGTCCTGAGCCACGCCACCACGCCCTTGCTTCTCGTGCCGCCCTTGACAGGCGCTCGCCACCAGCCTGTGTAGCGGGGGGGGGGGGGGCTCTTCGTGTGTGCGTGTTGGAGACGGCCACCGCACGGGAGATGTCACATTCTCCAACACTCTCCCACCGCTCTATCCACCTGAGCCGTCTCAACAGCCGAACGCAGAGAGCCACGGCTGGCGCCAGGGCTCAGGCGCTCCGCCACCACCGACAAACTCCTCTCCCCACGCGGTCTTCACCACACCACGCTCGGCCAGGCTCAGAGATGCGCGCGCGGTGTCCACTTCGTAGCGGCGAGACGGCAGGAGACCGCCACGTGGCGGACAAACTGCGCACAGAGTGGAAGTTGTCGAGGTTGTGGGTGTTGAGGTTGTGGGTGTTGAGGTTGTGGGTGTTGAGGCTGTGGGTGTTGAGGTTGTGGGTGTTGAGGTTGTGGGTGTTGATGTTGTTGAGGTTGTGGGTGTTGAGGTTGTGGGTGTTGAGGTTGTGGGTGTTGAGGTTGTGGGTGTTGATGTTATGGGTGTTGAGGTTGTGGGTGTTGAGGTTGAGGTTGTTGAGGTTGTGGGTGTTGAGGTTGTGGGTGTTGAGGTTGTGGGTGTTGAGGTTGAGGTTGTAGAGGTTGTCGGTGTTGAGGTTGTGGGTGTTGAGGTTGTGGGTGTTGATGTTGTTGAGGTTGTGGGTGTTGAGGTTGTTTTGTTTGTGACTTTGCGACCCGCTCGGGCTGAGCTACTCAGAGCAGAGACGACAATAACAAATGAATTCCATCTCCCGCTTCATTTCGCATTACTCGCCAGGCGACGTGGCTATCGACACACGGGGGACATGGGGGGGGGGGGCAGCGCGTTCATCCCAGTCGGGTCCCGGGGGGCCGCTTGGCCCTCGCCCCTTCTTTGTTTAACCAACTGCGCGCTCGGAGGGGCCGCGCGTTTCGGTTAACGAAGCAGCACGACTCCCACGGCGACTCCCATCGCGACTCACTCCCATCGCGACTCACATCGCGACTCACATCGCGACTCACATCGCGACTCACATCGCGACTCACATCGCGACTCACATCGCGACTCACATCGCGACTCACATCGCGACTCACATCGCGACTCACATCGCGACTCACATCGCGACTCACATCGCGACTCACATCGCGACTCCCATCGCGACTCCCATCGCGACTCCCATCGCGACTCACTCCCATCGCGACTCATATCGCGACTCACATCGCGTCTCATATTGCGACTCCCATCGCGACTCACTCCCATCGCGACCCATATCGCGACTCCCACGGCGACTCATATCGCGACTCATATCGCGACTCATATCGCGACTCATATCGCGACTCATATCGCGACTCATATCGCGACTCATATCGCGACTCATATCGCGACTCATATCGCGACTCCCATCGCGACTCCCATCGCGACCCATATCGCGACTTCCATCGCGACTCGCCCCAGCGCGAGTGAGCTCGGCACGCCTCCTGTCCGTGTTTTCACTCCCTGCTTGAGTTGTTGTTGTTGTTACCATCTCACGCCCCCCCCCCCCATCCGACGTACACGCCGTGGGGTGGCCTTCGTGCGGCAGCGCGTTGACAAAGAGGCACACAAGTTGCGTCTCCCTCGTCGTGCTACTTGGACTTTGCGGCAGCGCCGCACGTCCATCGGGAAGTCGGCGAGGCAGCTCCGTCCGGGATAAATAATTAATAAACGGCGGCGGGAGATGACGTCACAGACGACTTGGCGAGGTGCCTCCGACTGGGCCATGTCCACGTGAGCCCCCCCCCTCCCCAAACAGTCGATTCAAGTAAGTTGAGTAATGTCTCCCACTTAGCAGAGCAGCGGCGATGTTCACGTAAGATCCATCATCTCTCGTTTCGCGGGTGTCTTCAGGGTCACTCGGGCCAGTAGCTTCAGACAGCCTAATTAGTAGCGATGTTATATTAATATTAATAAGCTTCGCTGCGGCGAATGCATCCCCACGAGCTCCCAGCCTGAGAAAGCGCGGTTATGTAACGTCGCGTCTCCTGGAAGCGCCCCGGCCATCTGCTCCGGGTGTGATGATGCAGCTGCGCGTATTTCTTTAAACAGGTTGTTGCACACGGCTGACTGGGTGGTAATGTACATCATTATCATTAGCCATGCTCCATCAACTGCTAGATGAAGGCCTCCCCAAGCTGCCGCCTTCACCCGTGACCCTGCGGTGTAATGTTTCACCGAGCATTTGCACATGAGCGGTCATCGCTCCATCTCCTTCAGCGGATGTCTCCTCTGGACGGGTTACGTTCCTTGGCTGCCACTCAGTCATTAGCATCGAGCACGAGGCATCGTCCCTGCCAACGACGCCTTCCGCTTGGGCAGTCACGGACATCGCGATCCAGAACGTGACGATGCCATCGTGGGTGCCAGAGCCGTCGATACCACCTGAGCTGTGTGTCGTCACAGCTCTTCAGATCTGGGAAGCTGAGCGGGAGCGAGCCTGGCGAGCACTTGCACGGGGTACGGCGCCAGGCTTTTGCCGCAAGGTGGCCAGGAGATGGCAATCAGAGCCACAGATCCATGAAGCAAACAAACCCCTCCCGCTGCGGCGTTCCACTATCCACTACGACCATCACGGTTTAACCCAGACCCCAGGACGATTACGTGAATTGTTCAACGCGGAATCGTTAATCATATCAAGAATCGATTATTTTTCATCTGCATAGTTTCGTCTATCCCATGAGTCTAAACGTAACATTGACAAATGAATTACAATAATAAGTATTGGATTCCCACACAATTATATGGATACATATTGAGCGTACGAATGTATTGAATCGATGAGTCGATGTGTCGTCACGAGCTGAGTCAAGTCCTCTTTGGCTCGACTCGCTGCGGAGTCGGGAGGAAGCTGAAGAGCCGAGGCAGAGGAGGAGGGGGGCCTGGGGGTGGTGGTGGTAGTAGCATCGCCACTAGGAAACAAAGGCGGCCGGGCGTGGAGCTGACCGCACACCCCTCGCTAACAACACTTGCCCCAACAGTCTGTTACGGCTATACGGGGGACCTTTGTATTGCTATGGTAGGGGAAGTGGTGGTTGTCGTGGTTGCGGCGGTGGTCTGTGGATTGTTGTCGTCTGTGGGTTGAGGGTGGGGGCTGAGTGGCTGTGTGGGTGGGGCTGGGTGGCGGTCTGGGTGGGGCTGGGTGGCGGTGTGGGTGGGGCTGGGTGGCGGTGTGGGTGGGGCTGGGTGGGGTGGAAGTGAGGGCGGGCAGGCGGATAGTCGTGGGGGTGATGGGGGTGGGGAAGTCTGCCGCTCGAGAGAGGATGGGCGACCCCTGGGGAGAGCGACACTAATTGTTGCTGGCAGGTCCTTAGCGCTGAGACGGATGACAGCTTCGTGAGCGGGTGCGGTGAGAGGAGGGGGGGGGAGGTGAACGCCTCTGTGCTGGGTTGAAATGGGCTTAACCTTGTGCGCGTGTGTGTTCTAGGTCGACTCAGCCTCAGATGAGTACCTGGTGTGTTAACATCGCCACTGGGGAGACAAAGGCGGATGGGCGTGGTGCTGGCCACCCACTCGCTCGTGAGCCGTGTCGGCCTTCATAGGTGCTCGCTAACAGCACTTTCCCCTACAGCCCGTTAAGGCTATATGGGTATCTTCGTCTGTGCGTGCTGCGGAGCAATGAGCTGCCGAGGGGGGGGGGGTGTCTGTGTCTCTACGCCCAAGCTCCATACAAACGTTCCCCATTTAATTCTTGCCGCCGTCACCTGCCCACTTGCCTCCACCCACACACGGCACCGCGTCAACGCGACAAAGGTCCCCCGTGTAGCGCACGCCGGCTGCTGGGCTAAGTGCTGTTGGCGAGCAGCACCTATGAATGATAACTTGCAGGGCGGTGTGGCCAACGCTGTGCCGACAACACCCCCGGCCGCCTTTGTCTTCCCGGTGCTGATATTTAGTCCTCGCACCGGTTACACGTTAAATGTAACCTCGGGGAGCACTGGGACGCTGCAGTCGAGTCGATGTGTGTGTGGGTTCACAGCGCAGACGCGCTCACCACTTGCGCCACCGCTCTCGCGCATCATCGCCGCGCCTCTCGCTGGCTCGCGAGCTCATCTCGTCCGCCTGCTCACCCGAGCCACGCGCCTCCCACAGCCGTCATCGCGACCGCCGCGCAAACTAATGAAGCGGCAGCAGAGGGAGGTGGTGGTTTGGCGCACTCGCTCGGCTCGCCGCCTACACCACCCCCAGCGCCCGATGCAAACCGCCAGGCCTCCTCCTACCCCACCCCATATCTGCACAAAATTGAGTTTTATTGGAGATTCAAATCGAGATGGTGACGGGCGCGATGAGCTGCTGACAGCCTGAGCGGATGCAGATTTTATCGCGCTGGGCGGGGCTGGGGGGGCGGGGCTGGGGGGGCGGGGCTGAGGGGGGGGGGGCTGAGGGGCGGGGCTGAGGGAGGGGCGGGGGTGATGGTGGATGCTCTGACTGGGACGTTGACAGCGAAGATGACGATGACTCTGGTGATGGTGATGGTAATGCTTGTGTTGATGATGGGGGTGATGGTGGTGGTAGTAGGTGATGGTAATGCTTGTGTTGATGGTGGTGGTGATGGTGGAAGGTGATGGTAATGCTTGTGTTGATGGTGGTGGTGATGGTTGGTCAAGGTGATGGTAATCCTTGTGTTGATGATGGTGGTGATGGTGGAAGGTGATGGTGATGGTAATGCTTGTGTTGATGGTGGGGGTGATGGTGGTGGTAGTAGGTGATGGTAATGCTTGTGTTGATGGTGGGGAGCGGTAGTGTAGTGGTTAGCGCTACGCCGCACTACGAACCCAGCGACCCGAGTTCGATTCCCGCTCACGGCAAACATCAGTGACGATTATCTGAACCGGTCATGGGCCTCCCCTAGGTCGACTCAGCCTCAAATGAGTACCTGGTGTAGTGTGTAAACATCGCCACTGGGGAGACAAAGGCGGCTGGGCGTGGTGCTGGCCACATACCCTCGTGTGCCGTGCCGGTCTTCATAGGTACTCGCTAACTGCACTTGCCCCAACAGTCTGCTAAGGCTACACGGAGGATCTTTTTTTCTTTTTTTGGTGATGATGGTTGGTGATGGTTATGGTAATGCTTGTGTTGATGGTGGTGGTGGTGATGGTAGTGGCTTTAATATTGTGATGCCATTTTCGGAACAAAATACAACGTCGGTGCATGTGCAGTACAATATAATTCTGGGTAAAGTCCTGTTAGCACCTATGAAGGCCGGTATGGCACATGAGCGAGCGGTGTGGCTAACACCACCCGACCGCCTTTGTCTCCCCAGTGCTAATGTTCACACACCGCACCAGGTACTTATTTAAGGCTGAGTTAACCTAGCGAAGGCACAAGACCGTTCAGATAGATAGTTGCCACCAATGTCGGCCGTGGGTCGAGTTCGACCACGTGTGGCTGGTTTTGTAGCACACTGCGCTAACCACTACACTACCGCTCCCCACACACATCCACAAGTACAGACACGCACACAATGCAATCGCGAAGAGAAGTCCATTAAGCCCTGAAGAACCCACAGAGTGAGCATCAAAGAGCGGTAATTGACGCCGTGAGAACATTGAGACCCCCGCCCGCCCCTGCCGCCCTCCCACCAACTCCAAATCCACTTCGTCGAGGAGCCTCGCAGCCACCGAGTGACCGAGCGAGCGAGCGACGAGAGTCGATCGCGAGTCGCGCCCAGGCGCGGTGCCTTCCACCCACCCACCCACGGGGACTCGACTCGAGGCGCTGCTGTTGACCACTCGGGACGCACCGCCTACGAGGAGCTCATCCGGTCCGTCTGTGCTGTTCGCGCGGTAATCAAAATCACCCTCCACCTGCACCACCACCACCACCACCACAGGCGTTGCCGATTCTGGTGGTGGAGAGAGGGAGGGAAGGGAGGGAAGACGAGAGGGTTGCATCGCCTGACCCCCCTCGCACCCACCAACCTCCAGAGCAGCTCTGTGATCTCAGAATGTCTGCCCCCCACCAAAAACAACACATTCCGAGCATGATACGAGCGTGCTACGAGCATGATACGAGCATGATGCGCAACGCAATTTTGGTGCCAGCACGGCACCACCCTCAATTGAATTGGGGCTGAATTGCGCGCAATTGCTCGTAACCCATCGCTCGCAATCAACCTCCGGCAATTGGTCGGTAAATTGGCGTGGCTTGGATATTTTGGGGGGGGGGGGGGGCTTCTCACTTCTGGTGCCGCCGGTGCAATCGGCGGTTGCACGCGGCGGAGCTGCGCGGTTTTCCCTGAGATTTGTTCAGGAGATTCGGTGCAGCGGTCCGCTGTCTGAGATGCTGAGACGTCAATTTTACAAGCGTTTTGAGAATCTCGTAGCGTGCCTGGGGATCGACGTTGCTGCAAGTGGCGAGGAAACAGGGACGGGAGGCTCGCGACTTGGGAGCGTGGTTGGACTCTCCGTTGCGAGGTGACGTGCCGCAGAGAGGGCCTTGAGATTAAAGGCGTTGGAAATTTTTTTAGCGAGGGACGTGAGTGTGGAAATGAGGAATGTTTACAAGGTGCGAGATAGACCGTGTTCGTGTGAGAGCATCGCTGCTCGATGCCGTCATTATTATAGCGCCCACCACGGCTCGGGCTCGTTCGTGGCCCTCAGCGAATCTCTGCGTGAAGGAGAAACGTGCTCGTTGACAAGTGGATGATGCCGAGGGAGCGTGTAAATGTAATATTACGATAATAGCGCTCTTTGTGCATTCATGGACCGTCACCGCGTCTCAAGGATTTTTCGTAAAGGTCCTCAATGGGGACGCTTTCACCGATTTCATCAAGGAGCGTTTACATCAAATTCAGGTTTTTATTTCTGCGACGAAATCGTAGCAATGTGATTCGGCTAAAACTGCGTCGTGATATTTAGTTGGTTAAACGTTCCCTCGAATAGGAAATACGTAAATGATCGCCGATGAACCACGAGACAACTACGTGACGACCACGTGACAACCACGTCAAAACTCGAATTCGTTTTCTGATGAAGCTCCCACCACATGGCGCGAAAGTCGGACACCGCGCCGAACAGCAGCGGCTGCACGACCGCGAGAAGCCGCGCGGCAGCGAGAGGGAGGCCTGAACCCTGGCGCTGCTGAGAATGTTCAGCCCCGCACATTCGTCAATAACACTGTGGCCTTAAAAGAGAAAACGTCCACATAATAGGTGACGTGTTGGGTAATTGGCCTTCTTCATAGCTCATACATCAATCGCGTACTCTGGTTTGCGTGCCATGAAGAAGGGCCATTGCTCGAAACGTCACCTGTTACCTATATACTTTTCTTCTTTAAGGCCACAGTGCTGTGCTTGACGAATGCATTGCGTGTGTTTGTGTTCTGCTTGTGCACCACTGCCGACACAGTAGCAGCAGCTGCGTCACCACCACCACCACCACCGAAGGTGTGAAGGGTGAGAAGGACGCGATTGGGCGGTTTCCGCGGGGAGGCTTCGGCGTCTCCCCTCGCACGCTGCGATGGGAGCGACCGGCCCCGTGGGCCTGGGCGGGGCTCACGGTGAGTGGAAGCAGCAACAGCAGGAGCAGCAGCAGGAGCAGCAGCAGGAGCACGAGGAGGAGCCGCAGGACGCGCGCGCACCCCACGACGCGTCGCGCACCCCGGCCCCGGGCGGATTGGGCAGATCGCGCGCGGCGCTGCGGAGAGCGAAGATGAGGATGGGGTTGAGGAGGAGGGGGGTGGGGGCGGTGACCGTCGCCGGAATCCGTCCAAAAAATTGGAGCGGCGAGCGTCGAACGTCTCTCCGACGCGTTAACGAGCCGCGCCGCTCGTTTGTGCGGAATGATGTCCGACGTTTCGCTCCCGATAATCGTGCCGAGTGATACGCGGCACAGCCCGAGAACGCGGCACGATTGAGCAACGCGCGTGGGGTCGCTTCGTCATCGTAAGCGGAGGATCGTGTGATGGTGGTGGTGTTGTTGTTGTGGTGGTGAGTGAGAGACGGAGACGAGGGGAGGCGGCGAGGTGCAGGCAGCGACGTTATGCGGGTGGCAGCGCGAGGCAGGATGCACGATACGCATTGGGAGGACGAGAGAGGAGGGAGAGCGCACGGAGAGACAATTAGAGAAGGGGGGAGACATTGGACGTGCGAGAGAGTGAGAGAGTGAGAGATAATGAAAGCATTTGAGTTGGTGGTGAAAGAGAGGATCGAGTGGGAGGGGAATGAAGGGGATGAGGGATGAGAGAATGAGCGACGCGATGGCTTCGATCCCCGGAGGTCCTGGGCGCGGAGGCGCTAGACCAATTCCAAATGTGAGAAGGTGGTGGGGGGGCGGGGGGTGGGGGGGGGGCAGCCGTGGCTCGTCGCTGGCAGGGGCGTCTCGCTCGGGCGACGGGGGGGGGGGGGTAGAAACGGGAGCGCCATCGCACACAAACACAGCGAGAGGAGTCGTGGCGACTGCAACACGCACGCACACACACACACGCACACACACACACGCACGCGTCTGTGTGTCTGCTGTCGCTGAGACACTGAGACTCCCTCGCCACCAACACCCAGGGACGTGTCAAGTGAAGCGTATTTTGTTCCACTGAGTGAGAACTCAAGAGACCGGGGTAGGAGTCGCATCTGCAGGAGTGACCTGGGTTGTTACCAAAATGACGACAGCAAAAACAAATAAAGTCCTGGGCGGCCAACGCGCGCCGAGAGGCAGCAGTGCGTCTGCGTGCGTGCGGGCGCGCGCCGAGAGCCACGTACGTACAGCGATCAGCACACGGAGTGTGCGATTATTCGTTGTCTTGGTTCCTCGGTGTTGTGTAATTAGCTCAGGGGAGCCCAGCAGCCACATGGTTAGGCCCTTCCCTCCCATTAACCTTAGGCCCCTCATAACCCTAATCCGTTCCCTGGGTGGGGCGGGTAACTCATAATATCCAAACAGACAGCTTCAATAACCCATTACCGCGCTGACCTTCCCTGATCATCTCGCAACTGAAGCCTACAACTCCTGCTATTCGCAGGCAGTCTGCCATGCAGGTACTAAGCAGGCTCAAGCCCGCTGCGCATCTGAGATTCGACGGGATGTTTGTGAAGGCGTTGATGAGCGCCCGCGGTTCCGGGGAGAGCAAGCGCCAGAAGCAGCAGCAGCCCCGGCAACAGAAGCAGCAGCAGCAGTGGCAGCAGTAGAACCAGAAGCCGCAGAATAGACGTGGCAGGAACAGCAGCAGCTGAAGCCGTAACGCTGCTTTGTTGCGCTGTCGAGCTCTCAGGCCAAGCCTCCGATCGCAGATAAGGGCCCTGATGGCTTTCTGTGACATTGACTGAGCCTCGCAAGGAAATCGCATTGGCATCAGAGGACCTTTTTGTCCTAGCTTCAGGGCCAAAGTCTGCTTTTGAAAACATTCGCTCTGACAAGACTGAGAAATATGAAAACCCTCGGCTTAACAAAGCGAACAGCACCTGGCCAGACGCGTGCTCTCTCACTAGCCCTGCTGAGGCCAATCCTACTTACCGTTGTTCTCCGAACCGGTGAAAATAATGGGGATACAAACGTGATGTATTTATCCCAGGAAAATGCCACCGAGACTCGAGACTCCTTTATATAACGATGAGTGGGTCGTGCATTGAGATGCTTCGGTGATTCATTAATTTTATATTTTGCTTGTGGGAAGAGACTGAAGGCGCCGGTGGAAGTCCGCCAGACGCCAACCCCGAGGTCACCACGAATGGGCTCACAGCCATCTGTGCATTGTGCAAGAAAGACAGAGTTTTCCTCCCCTAGAACAAGCGCATGGTGGTCCCCTTGCCCGAGGTGACCATCACGACTCATCATTTGTTTACATTTGTTGTCGCGGTGGCCGCAGAGGACCACAATGCACTTCGTCAGGACATGCTGATGTCTGTTCGCGTAAGGCAACATCCGGCGGCGCGCTGTCCAGGGGGGGGGGGGGGGGTTCTCATCATTTACAGATCTTACAAACGGGCCTACGAACCCACTTACCGTACTGCCAGCATTATCGTTATCTCGCACCCCTGGCGGGTTCGGGAGTTAAAAAAAATCCCCGATCCACCGATCTTCGCTTGCACAGCGCGGGATCACAGCCGTACGTGTGCACGCACGGCGGACTCTTCCCGTGTCGAAAAGAGCTTCACAGCTCATCGGATTCCTCCACCTATAAAACAAATATTCTGATGTACAAACATGGTGCGGGACTGCGGTGCGTTTCCGGATTGTGTGCCACGTGTTGTCTGGCATGATGTCCGACGTTTCGCTCCACGTGCTGGAAACATGTTCAGGAATTGAAGCACCGTTTGTTGAAGGCACTCGCAGCTTGTGGAGCAAAACGTCGGACATCGTGCCGATGGACGGGCAACTGGGACGATAACTTGGGGCGGGTACCTGCGACGTCCAGGCGAGTTGGGTAGCGAGGAAGGAGCCGGCATGGAGATTCTTGCTTTTGGGGCTTCTTGTTCCAGAAGGTTTCTGTGTTGCAAAAGTACTAGAATTGTAAACGTTGTGGGTTTACTCTCCAACACACCGCAGTGTTGAACTCGTAACTAATTAGCACGTTTTCTTTCCGTGGTAAACCTGACTAATCAGCTTTGTCGGTTGGTGGCGGGTTTAAGGACGCATTTATATTTATGCGACCTAACCCCAAAAACCTCTGTTATGAGTAAAATACGAATTTAAATTGTTTTATGAGGAGTGTTCACAATTCTATTAATCTCTTTTTCAACACGTCTTTTTTTTCGTAATCAAATTAATGTCCAGAGAACTTACTTCTGGATGTTTAATTTAACACGTGTTTTTTTAAACGTTTAAGAATTTGTTCTTGAACTATCACCGTTAATGAAAAACGTTCCCAGGTTTTCAGAGGATTGCAAAATGATTAATGTTATTTGCGATAATAGTTTTCTTTCATAAAATATTGCGCTTTTTTCCTCTCGTATCTTAAGAAGTAAACTCACTACTGTAATCATGTACAGATCGTTATGTAAATTTGCGAGATGCGATTCTCTGCTGCTCGGTGGGTATCTGCATACGTGGGTGGGCACATATATGGATTTGTAGGTAGGTGGGTAGATGGGTCTGTTAGTCGGTGCGTAAGTCGATGGGTGGCATGGTAGGTCGATGGGTGCCGTAGGTGTCTGGGTGGGCAGGTGCATCCAGCAGGTGGGTAGGTAGGCAGATGAGTGTGTGCATAGCTACTGTGTGGGTGAGTTTCTGAGTGGATCGGTAGGTGCATATGAAGGTGCTTGAGCGGGTCAGTGTAGGTATGTGTGAATCGGTACGTCGATAGTAAGTGCGTGGATACGTGGGTGCGTGGGGACGTTCATGGGTGGTGGTGAGCCGAACGGTGGCAGTGGAGAGGTAGGATGAGTAGGGGGCATTGAGGAGGGGGGGGGGGCTTGGTGGCGCGATTGGCAGAGCCCGGCTGGAGTGCTTGATTAAATGTGACTCGGCTTTCCAGAGACAAGGCGCTGCGGTGTGAAATCAATCAGACAGCCTGTCAGCGTGCGCGCGGTCACACTTAAGCACCGCGCTGAAAATGGATTTGGAGGCATAGATAAACATTGCCTCCCAACTACGGCGACTCATCCCTCCCGTGCCACCGGGCCCTCCCCCGCCTGCACCTCCCACTCAAACGCGGCACGGGGAAGAGACGGGCGGCCTCGGCGAGCCAGGCCACCGAGCGTTTGTTTAACCCCGACGGCGACGACGACGGCGGCGGCCTCCGTTTCGTTTTGCTCTTCGCCGCGGTCTGCCCGGCGCTGCCGGGTGCTGCCCGGCGCTGCCCGGTGCTGCCCGGCGCTGCCGGGTGCTGCCCGGCGCTGCCGGGTGCTGCCCGGTGCTGCCCGGCGCTGCTCGGCGCGGCCACGCCACGAGGCGGTGCGGAGTGCGGCTCGAGCAGCTCTCGCTCGCCCTGGGATCTCCTTCCTTCCCTTCCACGTCTCCCGTCGCAATGGTGCCCAGTTCGTCGGCAACACATCTCGCTAAATCCCAGCCTTTGCAGATTTCCGATGCGGCTCGCGCTGAAGAATTGGAGCGGGCAGGCTTTATTGCGGCTCGGGTAATCCCGTCTGATGTGTTGTAAATAGGTTTGTAAGCTGTTTTTGTTGCTGGCAAGCTGAGATCAGCCTCGGCTGTGGATTTGGAGAAACGCGCCGCATGCAAAGTGTCGGCGCGGTGAGTCGCCAGCAGGGAAAGTGGGCGGGGGGTGATAGAGTGGGGAGTGGAGTGTCGGGCTGGGAAGTCGTGGGGTGAGTTTGGTGGTGGGGGGGAGAGGTACAGAGGAGGGAAGCGATGAGAGGGCGATGGAGAAAATGTGTTTTGTGTAACGTCATGCAGAGGTGAAAATTTGCTAACATCTCGAAACGTTGGAACAATTTGTTCTTTGCCGTACACATTCAGGATTTGTTTTCCTTGATCACTTTTAAAAGCGTCCTGCGAGGACGAGTCGCGCGCAATCCCGCGGCAGCCGGAGGAGCTCGTGAAATGCGTTCCTTACCGCAGGTGGGGGGGGGGGGGGTCTGAACGACACCCCCTCTGCTATTTCCTCACAGCAACGATTCCACCGGTGATTGATGGCACGGCAAAATTGTCTCGGCTGCGACCACCGCGGTTCGAGCCCTGGGCGAGTCTCTCTCTGTCCCCGATCCCTCGCTCCAGCCCGCGAGACCCACGGACGGAGTTGAATTGCCAATCGCTCCACGGTGGGGTGGAGTGCGCGTGGCTTGCCGAACGCCGACAAAACGCCCGCTGTTTGCGTTGCCGCTCTGCAGGAATGCGACAATGGTTGGGCCTTGCAAGTACTCGCCCCTACCATAGGAATGTGGAATGACCGCCACCTGCCTCGGCAGGCAGCGTGTGATGACGCTGCCAGTGAGCTGAGCCACGGCGACGCGGGGTGCGGGTGGACGGCTGGGCCCGCAGGCCCTGCACGCGAAGCGCCGTGGCGGGTGATGGGAAGCCGCTTCCAGTCCTTGAAATGATTTCGCACCGTACGAAGCCGACCGCGCTGATCGGTGGTGCGGCTGGTGGGGAGGGGGGCATCGAATCGCGGGCTTCCAGGGGAGCGCGAGCGACAGTCCACGATGCGCGACCATCGGTAGAGCGGTGCCGCAGAGCTTCACGGCACTGCACAGCTACGGAGCCGGCGAGCCGAGTTCGAGTCCCGGCCACGGCTCACATCAGTGGCGAGGGATACCTGAACCGGTCTTGGTTCCTCCCCGCCCCCTTCGTCAACCCGCAGTGACCAGCGTGGCGAAATATGGTCAAACAACCCCCACGACCGGCACGGCACGGAGTGGCCTTCATCCAGCAGCGGATTGACAAAGCACCGCACGTTCGTATAGTTATTAATCTCAGATGCACGCACGGTGCTTCTGTTCAGCTGCATCTCTTGTCGTCAAAAGTGATACGAGATGTATTGATCACATCTACGGAATGCTCACAGGCCCTTCGGATTACACCCGTTGGGTTGCACTCCTTCGTCGAGGAGGCCGCTCTTCTTCGCCTTCTTTTCTACAGTTACATGCTAACCCCTCACATTAACATCATGATAATCCCTCACAATAACATCATGCTAACCCCTCACATTAACATCATGATAACCCCTCACTTTAACATAGCCACTTCCGTGCCCTTGTTTAGGAGGCCGCTCTGCTATCTTACAGTTACATGCTAATTTCTCACATTAACATCACTAGCCCTGGCCACTTCTTTATGACCCTTGGGCTACACCCATTTCAAACCTTTTTAAACATTCTGCCTCAGCAGCAGACCATGCTTTCCCACCTGATGATGGACGCTTGTGTTGCGCCCGAAACGTCGTGATTTATTTTATTTTATACCTACGTGACTTTACCGAAAGAACCAAAGAGTATGGAATCCTGCAGTCACGAAAGCTTCAAATCAAGATTGAACCGCGGTATTCGTTGAAACAAACACAAAGCTGCACTCGTCTTCACCTCCTTGTGTCTCGCCAGCAGAGTGATGCTGTTTAACAAACGCTGCTGGACTGCCAGATGTTCTTAAGAGAACTCCCTCGTCTTTAACGCGGCTCGGCCTGGCACACAAAGCCAACTCGTACAGGATCTCATTCGGCGATGCCGTGCCACGTTGTTTGTAAGAAGGGACATAATGATTAGACTTCCGTCCGTTTTTGTTTTTTCACGTAAAATATTTTCATGTTCATCAGCCGATTGTCTTTCGGACTCTTGGTGTCCCGCAGCATTTACTAAAACGCGATCATTGACATTAGTTTATTGTATGAATGTTGAACCTCTTTCGCACCGTACGTAACCAACTGTGATAATCGGAGGTGCGGGGGGAAGGACAACAAACTATACACAAAAAGGAGTTCTGAAGAATGTTTTTGTTCAATTTAGATGATGATTTAAAAGTGCATAGCTTCCAGTGGCTTCCTAACATCGGAAGGAAGAGCGTTCCAGACGGCCGCAGAAGCGCATTTGAAAGCGCGCGATGCAGTGGCCGTCTTTGTTCGATGGTTAGCCGAAAACCGCTGCGAGGATGACCGGAGTTTGCGTGATGATGGTTAATTCTACTTGACGAGATCATCAATGTATTGTGGTTTATTTTTGACGTATGAAAACAGACATAATATATGTAAATAGATTACATCCATTGCTATGAGAAGTCTTTGCGAGAGAGTCCTGCTCGTGTTTTTTAAATGTTTCCTTTCAGCAGCAGCAGCAGCAGCTATAATTGAGAGTGAAGTTGTGGTGATGATTTTTGCAGCTGTCACAAGATGGCCCAGCGTTGACGAGGGGTTTGTAGGGAAACTTGAAAAGCCGCCACGGCACCAACAGCTTAGTGTCCTTTCTGTAGTGTCACATCTTCCGTGATGTAACGGCGGGGGGTTGGAATTGCATTACGTTTCTTATTATTATTCGTCTTCTCAGACTTATTTTTTTAAACCTTCTCAAATCCATACACGGATGCCTGCACCTGCATTCTCGCAGCCATACGTAAGCTGGGTTGCGCGTTCCCCACGCGTTCCCCACGCGTTCCCCGCTCGTTCCCCGCTCGTTCCCCGCGTGTTCCCGCGTGTTCCGCGCGCGTTCGCCGCAAGGTCCCCTCTGGTTTCCCGCACATTGCCTCCCCAACGATAACCGAGTAAATGTATAAAGACACCATCATCAGCAGCATCCATGGTCTATCCACTGCTGGGTGAAGGCCCCCTAGCCCTCACCACCTCACACGTGGTTCTCCGTTGTAACAATCCACCCAGCATCTGCACACGAGCCGCTGATTCCATTGCTCCATCTCCTCGGTGGTCGTCCTCTCTCACACACGCCGGTCCATCGCTTGGCTAACAACACCCCGTCACTGCTCTCGACCTTCATCCCTTGCGGTGCCACGTGCCGTGTCCAAGCCCATCCCATTCACTTTCCTTAACAGTTTGAATGATGCCGCAATCTCCGCTAAAGCACACCATGCTGGTAGTTGTAGTGATAACAGAACAGAGTGGTGCATAAACTTTGGAAGATCCCCTCCCCGCCTCCAGAGCGAATTATGAAAATTGTCACTGTCTCAGCCTTCAAGGCACATTGAGAGCGTCATATTTGCTCAATGAGCCATTCTCCTTGGTTGGCTTGTGTGTAATGGACCTCAATGTTAATTTGTAAAAGGCACTCAGGAAATGTAACGACGGTGATGATTTTTTTTCTACCAAAGCCTGTCCGGATTTGGTAAGCGCTGTGCTACGGAATTCGGCTCGCAAGGTTGCGACTTCGAGTTCGAATCCCACACGGGAGGGGGAGGGGGATGATGGCTGGGGGTGACTCCGTTCGGCGGTCTGTCTGCAGCCTGGGGTTTGCAGGGCCCCCTAGTTCGCCACCCACCGTGACATACATAATTCATGCTTACTAATCTTACTACTAATCTTACTACTAATCTTACTACTAATCTCCTCCGGTGAAATGCAAATTGAGTCGCGACTCGCTGTGTGCCTGATGATTGCTAAACACGTCTTGAGGGACGATTCAAATTAAGATGTGAATCTTGTGTGTGTCCCCGTGTCCCCGTGTGTCTGTGTGTGTGTCCGTGTGTACGTGTGTACGTGTGTGTGTCCGTGTGTGTCCGTGTGTACGTGCGTGTGTGTCCGTGTGTGTGCCCGTGTGTGCCCGTGTACGTGTGTGTGTACGTGTGTACGTGTGTGTGTACGTGTGTGTGTGCCCGTGTGTGTGTACGTGTGTCCGTGTGCACGTGTGTGTACGTGCGTGTGTACGTGTGTGTGTCCGTGTGCACGTGTGTGTACGTGCGTGTGTCCGTGCGTGACCCATAAGGGGAGCGGCAGTGCAGCAGTTACTGCACTGCGCTTGGAACCTGGCGACCCCAGTTCGATTCCCGCTCATGGCCAACACCAGTGACCATTATCTGAACCGGTCCTGGGCCTCGGCTAGGTCGACTCAGCTTCAAATGAGTACCTGGTGCGATGTGCAAACATCGCCACTGGAGAGACAAAGACGGCCGGCTTGATGTTGGCTACACCACCCCTTGTGTCCCATGCCGGCCTTAGCAAGAGGTGCTCGCTAACAGCCTGTGCAGGCTCTATGGGGGTGTTGGACAGGTTCTAACAAGCCGAAGAGGAAAACAAAGTGGAACGTTTGTTTGTGTGTTGTATGCATGTTGTATGTTTGTTGTATGTTTGTTGTATGCAAGTATGTTGAACTTCTTTCGCATCGTACGTAGCCAACCGCGCTTATCGGGAACGGGCGGGGAACGTGTGTCCCGGCGCTGGATCCGTGTTCCCTGTCCTCCAAACTACTGCTGACTTGACCTCGCCTTGACCTCGCCTTGACCTCGCTTTGACCTCGCCTTTACCTCGCCTTGACCTCGCTTTGACCTCGCCTTGACCTCGCCTTGACCTCGCCCTGGCCTCGCCTTGACCTCGCTTTGACCTCGCCTTGACCTCGCCATCACCTCGCCCTGACCTCGCCTTGACCTCGCTTTGACCTCGCCTTGACCTCGCCTTCACCTCGCCTTGACCTTGCCTTAGCCTTGCCCTGACTTCGATTTAACCTTGATTTGACCTCGCCTTGACCTCGCCTTGACCTCATCTTGACCTCGCCTTGGCCTCGCCTTGACCTCGCCCTGGCCTCGCCTTGACCTCGCTTTGACCTCGCCTTGACCTCGCCATCACCTCTCCCTGACCTCGCCTTGACCTCGCTTTGACCTCGCCTTGACCTCGCCTTGGCCTCGCCTTGACCTCGCCCTGGCCTCGCCTTGACCTCGCTTTGACCTCGCCTTGACCTCGCCATCACCTCGCCCTGACCTCGCCTTGACCTCGCTTTGACCTCGCCTTGACCTCGCCTTCACCTCGCCTTGACCTCGCCTTGGCCTCGCCCTGACCTCGCTTTGACCTCGCTTTGACCTCGCCTTGACCCCACATAGACCTCGCCTTGATCTCGCCTTGACCTCGATCTGACCTCGCTATGACCTCGCCTTGACCTCGCCGTCCGCCCCCTTGCCCCGTGCGACGCGTGCAGTGTGGCCGGGGCGGCTGTGGCCTTCCAGCTGGGTGGCGACCTCAGCGGCGCGTCGCTCGGCGCCGTGGCCAACTCTGCAGGTGAGTGGCGCGGCGGGGGGGCCCAGGTCGCCACAGGCGGCCACAGAGTCCACGGCGTCGCGCCTTCTCCGCACCCGCCACCCGCGTGCCCCGTGAGGGCAGAGATCGTGCGAGCGTGGCGACACGCACGCGCCTCTACCGGATTACACGACGCACTCCCGCGCTCCCGTCTTTACAATGCAGGGTTAAAGTTACAGTTTTATTATCTGGAGGATTCGGTAATTATTATGATGGCCGTATCTGGAGATTTGTTTCGCGCGTGTGTGCGCGAGTCGGGCTTGTCCAACGTTCGTTTGGCGACGTGGCGGTGTTGACCTCTCGCGGGAATCCCTCCCCTGCCGTCCGTGCTGTCGGCTCCCTGTTCGAGTCGAGGCTCTCCACCTTCCTCTCTCTGCCTGTGACCAACTTCCTTCTCTCTCTGTCTAAAGCAAATATTCTGACTGTATCTGTGCACCTGCGGTCGCGTTCAGCTGCTATTTAAGTCCACATTGTATTGCACAGTCCCGTACGCAGAGCCAATACTGTGACATCGCTGGAGTGCTATGAAGGAATTCGTTGTGATTTTTTTTTATTTTGTAAGGGAGGCCGAGTGTAACAGTCCCCAAGACCTACAGTGTGGGGAGGCCGTCATCCAGCAGTGGATTAACGAAGGTGCTGCGATTGTGACGGCGTTCTTCTTATCTAAGGCACTGCATTGATAGGAAGGAGGCAGTGAATGAATCATAGGCAGAGGATAAGAGGTAGGCCTGGAGCCTGGACGAGCAGGGGCAGGGAGCCGACAGCACGGACGGTGGAGGGAGTTCCATCCGGCAGCAGCAGCAGCGTAGAGCGAGCGACCTCCCACCGAGTCAATGTGACTGCGAGGCTTTAACAGAGCGCCCCGTTTGCTGTTGAGGGCAGCGGAGTGAGCTGAGAGGTCGGCAGGGGCAGCTCTGTGGATGGAATCACGTACTCAAGGTTCGTAATCTTCGGGAAAACAAACCATTGCAATTATAATTGTTTTTATCGAAGCGAACTGTGAGTGAGAAGAGTCTTCTGGGCAGGCGGCTCGCGCGAGCCAAGGGCACAAAACACCGACGGCGCGATGCCTGGGCGTGATGGGAAGCCGACGAGGGGTCGTCAGCCTCTCAGCGCGTCGTCTGATTGGCTCACGAGAGGGGCTCGGTCAGCAATGCCCGTCGCCTGATTGGTCCGTGGAGGCACGGGGCCTCGTGGCTCACCTTGATTTCGATCTCGGTTCTGGGGGAAGTTTGGCGCAGATTCGTTCGGTTCCGTGTCGGCGGCCTCCTTGCGCCGTGCGAGTTTGTTGTGTTTTTGTGTTTAACTGTCAAGGCGACCGTTCGTTCGTCCATACTTCCAGACGCGACCGTCCAGCCAGCAAAACTTTAAACAATTTATATAGTATGCTGACATGCCTAAAACACAGTGGCCAGCAACAAGCAGCACGACTGAAGGAGGACTAAACAAGAGATGATACGTGTCGTGAATCGCGCACGGTTTTCATGAGGAGCTGGGCAAGGAGACGTTGGGAGGGAATTACAAAGTGGACTGCTCCACAAAGTGGACTGCGAGGGAAGATGCAGAAAGAGAAGTGTTGTGACCTGCAGTGTGGTGAGTGAGTGGGTGAGTGAGTTGTTGTGACCTGCAGTGTGGTGAGTGAGTAGGGTGAGTTTGTTGTTGTGACCTGCAGTGTGGTGAGTGAGTGGGTGAGTGAGTGTGTTGTTGTGACCTGCAGTGTGGTGAGTGGGTGGTTGTTGTGACCTGCAGTGTGGTGAGTGAGTGGGTGAGTGAGTTGTTGTGACCTGCAGTGTGGTGAGTGAGTGGGTGAGTGAGTTGTTGTTGTGACCTGCAGTGTGGTGAGTGAGTAGGTGGTAGGGGTATACAGACAGGGGTAGGGCCTGGTAGGGGTACACCGACAGGGGTAGGGGCTGGTATAGGGGTTCACAGACAGGGGTAGGGGCTGTAGGGGTACACAGACAGGGGTAGGGCTGGTAGGGGTTCACAGACAGGGGTAGGGGCTGGTAGGGGTACACAGACAGGGTAGGGGCTGTAGGGGTACAGAACAACCACTGAACTCGAGCACGAAGCACGTGGCATTTTGTCGTGTACACGGCACTCACGTGAGGCTTCGTAAACAACTATTGAAGACGACAGCACCACCCACCCCCACCACCCCCGCCCCCCGTGTCGCCCCCCCCCCCCGCAGTGCTCGCTGCGCCCTCCGTGCGCGCAGCCCGCTCGCCGGCATCAGCGCAGCGCCGGTAACGAGGAGGAGGAGGCTCCTCTCGCCTCCTCGCTTTGCCGAATCGGTCCGCGGCATTTCAGTTTAGACTGACGGACAAAACGCCACAGTCACGCACGAGGCTCGCCTCCAATTACCATGTAATTACCCCTCGTGGCGGGCTAGCTTGGGGGGGGGGGGGGGCTACTGAAGGGTTTGGTGCGGGTTTCTAACCGGGACCGCGACGCGGAGATCGGAGAGCCCCGAGCCTCCTGTGCCCCTTGGTCGATCGATTCCGAGTGGGAACGCAATCAGCAGCCCCCTGCCTGGGACGCCTCTGATGCGATCGTTAGTTGGTGGTGGTGGCCGTGCCGATGCCTCGTTGTCGTGCGGGTTTTTGTCTCTCTCGCGTTTGTTCGGCAATCCCATCACACGAAGTGTGACTATGGCCAGGATGGGCAATGGTGAGCCGATACGCATCGGTTCGCTGCCTTGGAATATATTCTCACGATCGTGATACACGCAGCGAATCGAGCGTGCAAAAAAACGGTTATTTATGATCTATTCAAAATATATGGAATTGATATGCTGATGTAGGCGAATGACGCAAACTAATATATGCACAAATAATACGGAACATATTAAAGCAATGCAAATGAGACGGTAAAAAACAACCCAAGACAAATAATCGATTTTTGAATAGAATCACAAACCGGAACCCTGAAATTTGTTTTTATTGAATTGTGAGTTGGGCCAGATTGCCACGCACACGCCTTTGTGTTGTCGTGATTGTCCATGTCGCATGGCTGATGCTCGCCATGTTTAAACCCATAATAATAATCATCATCATGCCCTTTATTTATCCAAGAAAACTTTACTGATTCCCAAGAATGTCTTTCCGCAGGGACAGTTTCTGACAAATTTCCAGCAGTGCTCTCGGCGATGTAAAAGGTCGCGTTCCGACAGAGTAACAGCGCCGCTCGCTCCAAGCAGCTTCGCGTGGCATTCTTCTCCATTGGTGGTGGCCTTGAGCCAACAGTGGGAATTCCACATCCATATGGATAGGAAAGGGGACAGGTCCGTCCTCACGATGGCTACAATTGCATGGTCACTCTGTGCACCCTGGCAAACGAGGGGATTTTCCAGGGGTAGTATTTAAATTAATAAAGAACATAATTTTTTATTATGATGAGCCGTCTTCTATCCACTGCTGGATTAAGGACTCACAATCTCTCCAACACATTCAATCTTGGCTTTATTGAGCTTCATACATTGTTATTTTTGGCTGTACCCTTTGTGTTTGCTTGGTTGGGCTGTTCTGCGTCTTGTATTTTAGTATCGAATATACATTTGTTGGATATGAATTAAATCTTAAAGAGAACGGTTAGGCGCACCACTGACCTTGAGATGAAATGAGGAGGGGCGGATGGCCGGGCCTGTGAGCAGAGGGAAGGAGGCCTCTGTGTACGCCCTGCTGAGAGCCATTCACACCGAGGGAGACCTGGGTAACACGAGCTCTACAGCATAGCAAAATCAAAATTAAAGTAAATAAACCATTCTAGTCACAACTCAGATATATAAATACACAAATACACAAGAAATACGTTCAACACGTAGGCTTTCAAGACCAATATCATCCATAATATAGTTTGTTTTGGGGGGGTTAGATCGCGTAAATATAAATGTGTCGTTAAACCCCCCACCACCCGACACAGCCAATTAGTAAGGGTTATTACGTAAACAGAACAATTCGTTACTAGTACAGCACACTCGTGTGTTGGAGAGCAAATCCACAACATTTACAACCTATATTATGGAAATAAAGTGAAGTCAAAACAATGGGCAACAAAAGAAAATGCGGTTTAAAATGTAGACGATGTAAGGCATTGAGGAGATTCAGACACTGTCACAGTGAGGTGAACAATTAGAGAGCGCGTGGGGTCGTCACAGGCGGCCAGGGCTTCCTCTCGGCCCTGCTGCTGCTGCTGCTGCTACTGGGTTGTCAGCGGTGCACCAGCACAGCCAACAACGCCAACTCAGCACTCACTCGTCACGAACACCGTGACCTCAACAATAAGGACAACACAAATAAGAGTTGCGGTCTCGGGCAATAGGCCTTCTAAATAGCACATGGAGAGGCCAGAGGGATGGAGTTCATCAGGATTGGAGACTGCATTTAACACCATGGGGGCTCATCGAGTTAATACATTAATTTATGTATTCTGACAACAAGTTATTAAACCGACATATGAATAGCTACCGAATAGTAGCTGTTGGGTAATGGACAAACCCGAGAAGAGCTCAGTTGGCCGGTGCGGCTGTGGGCGCACGCGTGGTTTATGACACTGGGTTGCCCCGAACGGCGCTTTCCGCTCTGCGCTTGGTTTAAATTATGTCGCGTGAGAAATGTGGATTTTGCGTTTCATCGCTTTCCCGGTGTTCCCTAACGATGCTGATTGCCCAGGCCACGTCGCTTTCACGCTCGCGCGCCCGGGATTTGGGCCGTCCGTTACGCAGCTCGGCCAAAAGCCGCGAATTGAATTCCTCTCTCTTGTTTCTCTCGACGCTACTGTCCCCCGCTCTCAAATCTATCTAGGACAAGAACTCCACGCATTCGGGCAAGGGGCCTTCTTCACAGCCAAAGAAAAAGGAGGCACCTGGCCAGTTAATTGTTGGCAATTCTTTATGGCACTATAATTTACGAATGACTCGTGGGCTTTTGTTTGTGATTTGGGCTCGTGCGCGACTGGCAACGCAGTGTCACAAAACCCCGTTCGTTTAGACCCCCCCCACCCCCAACACTCGGGCGTTGTTTAGCACTGCAGAATGAAACACAGATCCTCCGAGATCTTTGCGATGCCGTCATCCAACCCCCATCCCTGACCTGCCACATTGCGGAGACGACGCGCCGCCCGATCCCATGCCCCGCCAGCATTCATTTTGATTGCCGGCGGCGTTTTCCACTTCAGAGCTGCCCTCTCGCCCACTAAACCCGCGACCGTGGGCGTCTCGGTGACTGCTGCCGTAGCCTCGCAGATCAACCGCCCGTAGGGGAGCTTTATTTATGAAATGTTTCGGGTAATAATCATAAATAATTTACATTAGGTATTCGTGACATTCGTGTAGCACAAAGCCATTATGCAGGCACGATGGTTCAGACACACACACGCACAGTGTGCAGGAGTTACACAGCGAGGGGCGATGCTATGATGATGCTGCTGCTTTGTCAACCCCGTTTAAGGCATTCGCATAATTTTTACCAAATGGCAAATTTTGACCATTCCGCCAGCACACGATGGGTTACTCGTTTCGAATGACGTCACAGGAGGCATGCTATGTTATGGTTACTAACCAGGGCGGCCTGCCGCGGAGTTCACAGCGAACGTCTGCAACAAGCAGCTAACGCGCTACTGCTGGACCGTGTCACTGCCCCAAATAGATGCGGTATGAATCGATAATCTATGGAGCGCTGAATGCCAACAACAGCCTCAAGGGTGGCGTGGAGGCCCATCAGCGTTAACCCATTGTAGAATGTCCCAGAAGCGCTGGGAGTATTTCTGGCTCAGTGACGATTTTTAACGAACCAAGTCATTAATGCCGTGAAGCTCCTTCATGGAGAAAAGCCTCACGTAGCCTACAGAATGATTTCAGGCAGGTCCTGCATTTCGATGCTTTCCATTTCCAGCGTAAGGAGTGGTTTGCTTTTGGGAGAGAGCCGAGATAGCCCCGCGCACACAACTCGCACTCAGAGTTCAAGACGGGACGAGTACCAGAACCACTTGCTGTACTCCCATCTCCTGGCAACTCCACACCTCAGCTGATTGAGGAATTCCGCAAATCTCTTCGCGATTCACCAACCCGTGCGTTCAAAGCGTTGGCTCGCAGGAGGGCCTCAGCTCGCGCCGTGCAGTCTCCCGTCAAAGGGCCGCGGGAGATGATGGCGAACCGAACCAGCAAAACCCGGAGCTCGGCTCGTCTGCCCGCATGGAGCGGCGGTCATCGAGTTCGTGTTGAGAGCGGAAGGCTGTGTGGGCCGTGAGATGCGTCGGTACGTGGGTAGGCAGGGAAGGAGGCAGGTAGGTGTCCTGTATTCAAAGCAGGTGAGAGCCAATTGCCACGCCGCGCATCCCTTCGCGAGCGAGACGCGGGCGTCGTTCGGCGCACGATCGACAGCAGCGGCGGCGGCGTGGAGACGCTCGCGGGGCTAATGGGTCGGGCGGCAGGCGCGGGCGAGCATGGCGCATGGCACGGGGCGACTTGACGTTGCGGCTTTCAGGAGTTCAACTCGCGGCCCTGACCCCGGCGGTGTGACGGCGCGCGGCGCGACGCCGTCAGCCAGCGACGAAGCCGTCAGCCGAGAGACGCCGCAGAACAAACCGCGGGCAGTGGTGGGGAGCGCGGGGCAGCTCCGCGTGCGCAGGGCTCCCAGGATCTGTGCGTCCGTGTCGAGCCTGTGTCTCCGTCCTTTTGTGTCCCTATCTGTGTCTGTCTCCACAACTCTGTGCCTCGTCGTGTCCCTGTCAGTCTCTTTGTGTAGCAGCAGCATGTTTACGCAGACGTACCGTGCTCGTTAACGGCACTCGACCCAGCAGCCCGTTCGAGGCTATACGGGGGAGCTTTGTCTCTGCGCGCCTGTGTTTACCACGCGCAGTGGTGCTGCTGTGGGGGTGTGCGCGCACGCGATGGTGCCACACGCAGGCGACCTGAACTCAGGGGGCTCGGAGAGGCGGTGCAGCCCCCCCCACTCCTCCCTCGATCGACGTAAAAATGTCACCGACGATGATCCGCGTGCGAGGCCACGCGACGCTTCCGTCAGCACGCGCATCACACGAAGACGTCTCTCGCGATGACGCCGTGGCGAGCTGTGACGCAGCGTGGCTACGACACAAGTGGGTGGGGGCAGTCCACGAATGGACGAAGACCGCCGCGTGACATGCCAGTCCACGGGGTTTTATCGGCCAGCACCTTGGTCGTGCGCGTTGGTGGTGAGCGGCAGAGGTGGCAGAGGGGAAACCCCCGGTGTTGATATCGCCACTAATGTCATCCGTGGCCGGTATTGTTGGAAATGTTGTGGTTCACAGTGCAGCGCGCTAAGCGCTGTACCACCACTCCGAGCTCGGCAGTCCCTCTGAAGGGGTGCACGTGACCTCCCTCACGTGACCTGTCTCACGTGACCTCCCTCTCTCACGTGACCTCCCTCACGTGTTCTTCCATCACGTGTCCTCTCTCACGTGTCCTCCCTGTCTCGTTGGTGCTGTTTGTGTTATTGGCTCGTTAGTGCTGTTTGTGTTATTGGCTCGTTAGTATTGTTTGTGTTATTGGCTCGTTAGTGCTGTTTGTGTTATTGGCTCTGCCTCGTCTGCACGGCTTTGTTACACCCCCTTGGTCCACATTGAACATGAGCGCGTGTACAGCGCTTTGAATTTATTCTTGACATATCATAAATAATTGATTCTCACATGAATTATTCACCTGCAAAGAGCGAAGTAATCCATTTTAATTGATTAATTGCTGAATCTTTACAAGTTATTATTTATAATTTACGGACCTTTGTCAGTCCACTGCTGGGCGAAGGCCTCGTGGCTCGTGGGGGATGTTGGGCCTCACGTCAACATTTGGCAATCAGCGCGAGTTGGTGATGATGTGGGGGGCTGGGCTGCCTCAGATATCAGCCACCACGACAACCACAGCCCCCCCCCCCCCCGTCGAGTTGTACAAAGACGGGCACCGCGTCGCGCGCTTTGGGATGCGCTTCTGCAACCGTCTGGAATGCTCTTCCGATGTTATATGTAGCAACTGGGAGCTATGCACTTTTAAATCATCATCATCATCGACATTGACAAACTCGTTTCTTTAGAACCGCGTTTTGTGTTTAGCTTCTTGTCCTTCGCCCTCGCACCTCCTATTAGCACGGTTGGCTACGTACGGTGCAAAAGAAGTTCAACATAGGTACATACAACATACATATAACGTAGGGGTTCACGGTTCAAACCCAGCGGCCCGCCCTGGTTATTATTGCAGTGTGTCGTATATTTAACAACACTCCCCGCCTTTTGCTTCGCAGTGGACGTTAAGAGTCGGCTAAATTCTCGAATGGCATGCAGATTACTCAACTGGGTTGCACCCAGCAATCATCGCCCCCTTGTGGGCGACTGGTTTGGAGGCCAGATGTTGAGTCATCTTGTGGAGCACAAGGACCGCTGCCACCGGGGGTGCCCTTTGACGAGATGTGATGGGAGTCGCGTGAAAACATGCGGGCGGCTCTATCAAACACACATCATGATCGACGTCGTTGTGAGCAATTGTTCTATGCCAAGCGGGACTCGTCACCGCCCAGCCGGGCTTCATATTTCACTCACCGCTGCTGATATTAGCCATAGCCAGGGGTTGATCTCGGGCTACCAAGTTCGTGGGTTGCGGTGCACAAATCACTGAACCGCCATGGCACGCGGCAGCATCACCACGGCACGCGGCACCATCACCACGGCACGCGGCACCATCACCACGGCACGCGGCACCATCACCACGGCACGCGGCACCATCACCACGGCACGCGGCTCCATCACCACGGCACGCGGCACCATCACCACGAGGCGCGTCTGCGTGGGGCGCGTGGAGGCAGCGGCGGTTCCGACGGTCACGTCGCGCGCCGACGACTCCGTCGGGAGCGCGTCGCGACTTGACGTTGATTTTTTACCGCGCGCGCGCGATCCCCGCTAATTAGACCGTGCGTTTTAATTAGGCGTGCGTGCGACTTAACTCGTTTGATTAAAATCGAGAGAAATCAACGACGCACTTCAAATTACGCGAGAAGGGAGCGAGCGGGGAGTGAGGCGCGCGCGCCGCGGGGCTCGCGGCCGGCGGCGGCGCCACGGGGCGAAGGAGCCCGCGCCGTGACGAGGGGCGCAGGGCGAGGAGAGGGATGGAGGGAGGCGAGGGAGGAGAGGGAGAAGGGAGGGAGGGAGGAAGGGAGAAAGTGAGGGAGGAGAGTGAGGGAGGGAGTGAGGGAGGTAGTCAGGGGGGAGGGAGGGAGGGAGTGAGTGAGGAGAGGGAGTGAGGAGTGTGGGGAGTCAGGAGCGCGCTAAGCACGTTGAGTGGGTGGTCGCAGTGACACTCGCACCTCTGCAGAGACGTGGGGGCCACGGTGAAAGTGACGGCAAAAAACAACAACATCAACAACAACTCGGCCGATCAGCTGTGCGGCTACAACCCAGACCGAGTGCTCGAGTGGGAGCCGTGCACTACGGAGTCGATCATTACAAAGCGCGTTTCAATTAGACGGCACGAAGTTTGAAACAACCCCGGCCGGCGTATGACTGAGGCAAACTGCTTTTTATTGGTATTTACTCATCCTCGCAGCGGCTTTTGGCTGGCCATCTAACAAAGATGGCCATTGCATCGCCCGCGTTCGGATGCGCTTCTGCGGCCGTCTGGAACGCTCTTCATTTCCATGTGAGGAAGCCACTGGAGCAGCGCACTTTTACATCATCATCTAGAGTGAAACTTATTCCTCTCGTACTGCTTGTTGTGTTTAGTTGTCCTTCCCCCGCGCCTCCGATTAGCACGGTTGGTTACGTACGGCGCGAAAGAAGTTGAACAGACATGCATACACCTATTAAGGTCAGGATGACATTTTCTAGAATGATGCAGCTAGCAAAGTGCCTGGCAGCCTTTGTATCCCCACACCGGACCAGATAGATATTTACATACATACACATGTAAAAATAATAATATAAAACCGATCTATGCTTTTATATATTTTCTTGACACGCGCTCACGCGCGATGTTGCGTCAAGCGACATTTTTGAAACGGCAAGCAAAACAGAAAAGAGGACAAACACAAAACAGCAAATGCTGCGGTGAAGCGCCATTGCGGAACTCCGCGAGATGGCCTCCCAGTTGTGATCATGCAGACAGCGAACACGAGGCCGCCGCCTCTCGTCGTGCACGCGGCGCCACATCAAAGCGCCGCCGTCCGCGCGCCTCGCCTTTGTCTCGTGTCCGCGCGGTAATGGGGAGGCTGATTGCGGCGTTTCAAGGAGGCGCAGGGAGGAGACGTCGAGTTGCTTTTAATGTCGCTCGCATCGGCCGCTGCTCGCCGCCACCACCACCACCATCATCATAATCATCAACCAGACGGGAGATACATATTCAGCACAAGTGCACTCGGCACGAATCTGCATTAATTCCACGCCGCCGTTCCCCTCCTGCCCGTCCCGGTCACACCCCCCCCGCCTCCTCCTCCTCCGTGTTGTTCTCATTGCCAATGCGCACCGCACGTGCGCGCTGCACGACACAGCACGGAGCTCTCCAGCGCCCTTCATGAAGTCCCAGCTTGCACGTGACCCTTGTCTCGGGAGTGGGGGGGGTCGAGGTAGGGGTCTTAAACTGCGTTGATCTCTACGATTAGCAGGGTTGGCTACGTACGGTGCGAAAGAAGTGCAACCTACATACTGTACATCCCAGTCGCCTGGCTTTGAGTTTGAGGAGGCCAACTGTGCCACCAATTTCTTTCAACATTTCCGCGATTCAACAAGCCTATCGGCTCTTGTCTGTTACGCCTGCAGTAGTGCTGTTTGTTTCTGGCCGCTGCTTAGTGTGTTTGGCCCTTGCGGCCTGTACTCGGCAACAGCGATTTTTTAAAATAAAAAAGTATCCAGGATTCTTTCCCGTTAAGCCACTCTGGTCCTGCACCATCTCAGCTCCAATCTGATCTCAGCTCGATTGCAGTTCGCACTGAGTTGGCCCAGTCCCACAGAGTCTGGCCTGGCTGGGGCTTGTGTGGACGCGGCGTGCGGGCGACCATCAAGGCGTGAGCCATGACGCCCACTGGCAGAAAGTCGAGCGCGCTGTTCTGTGCAACTCGACATTACATTGCAAGTTGCGCCGTCTCCGTCAGGTCTCGAGATGAATAAACGTCCGTTCGGAAGTGTTCCGGTGTCCAGGGCATCGCCTGCGTGGCAAGGGATCGCCTCAGAGGGTGACGCCACGAGATGGCTTTCGAAGTCGCTTCGTTGGCTTCTCTCTCCACACTGGGAGAACTTTGTTTTAATTATCCGCCCACAGAGAAATACTGCTTTGTCGCACGCAAGTCAAAATGAAATGTCAAAAATTTGCCAAATTAAAGTGAAAAGCAAATGTAATATAAAATACTAAATAATGAGCGCTGTTGTGGAGAATATAAGCAACAGAGTGGATAGGTTGACGATTCGCCTCCTTGTCGTGTCTGTCTCGACGTCAAATTTTTATTTTTATCCACATCTCGTCGGCCACAAAGAAAGCCCACGTGGCTGATGGGATGCTTAAACACGCGTACGGGACTGTCGTGTTTGCTTTGTCGAGAGACAGAATGCGGGACGGATGCTCTTGTCTGCAAAGGTAAAACAAAAACGACGGGTTTATTGTGCATGCATTCATCGGTGACTTGGCTGACAATGTCCGTCCACCCACTCACGGCCGCGTGTCAACACGGCTCGTGTGTCAGCACGGCCCGTGTCAGCACGGCTCGTGTCAGCACGGCTCGTGTGTCAGCACGACTCGTGTGTCAGCACGGCTCGTGTCAACACGGCTCGTGTGTCAGCACGGCACGTGTCAGTACGCCTCGTGTCAGCACGGCTCGTGTGTCAACACGACTCGTGTGTCAGCACGACTCGTGTCAGCACGGCTCGTGTGTCAGCACGACTCGTGTGTCAGCACGACTCGTGTCAGCACGGCTCGTGTGTCAGCACGGCCCGTGTCAGCACGGCTCGTGTCAGCACGGCTCGTGTGTCAGCACGACTCGTGTGTCAGCACGACTCGTGTCAGCACGGCTCGTGTGTCAGCACGACTCGTGTCAGCACGGCTCGTGTGTCAGCACGGCCCGTGTCAGCACGGCTCGTGTCAGCACGGCTCGTGTGTCAGCACGACTCGTGTCAGCACGGCTCGTGTCAGCACGGCTCGTGTGTCAGCACGACTCGTGTGTCAGCACGACTCGTGTCAGCACGGCTCGTGTCAGCACGGCTCGTGTGTCAGCACGGCTCGTGTCAGCACGGCTCGTGTGTCAGCACGGCTCGTGTCAGCACGGCTCGTGTGTCAGCACGACTCGTGTCAGCACGGCTCGTGTGTCAGCACGGCCCGTGTCTCTGAGCAGAGCCGTCTCTCCACCTGAGCCCCCCCGCGAGTCGATTCAAGATGCGCTACGCCGGCCGTGTGGGTCTGGCCACCATAAATGTTTCATTATTATGTTAAACCTTCCTGCTGTTGCTGTCTGCAGAGGATTAATTATTCCGTTAAATCCTTCAGGCACTCTGCGATAAAAATCCAGAATTTTGATTTGTTTAATTATTCAAATATATATAAATGAACAGGGGAATTAGGGTTGGCTTATTAGCGCTAATGCCAAGAGGACAGGTTTAATTGATATTTCAGTAACCCTGAATTCCACCAATGAAAGTGTCACGTCAGGACTATCTTGTTTCCGGCGGACGACCGAGGCCCTGCCTTTGAATGCACACGTACACACACACATGCAACCACGTGTACACAGACGTGTACACACACATACACACATGTACAAAAAAAGACAAAGACAAAGATCCCCTGCGTAGCCTTAACAGACTATAGGGGCAAGTGCTGTTAGCGAGCACCTATGAAGGCCGGCACGGCACACGAGAGGTGGGTGGCCAACACCACGCCCGGCCGCCTTTGTCTCCCTAGTGGCGATCTTTACACATCGCACCAGGTACTCATTTGAGGCTGAGTCGACACTCATGTACACACACGTTCACACACATACACACGTGTACGCACACCCATACACGTGTGTGTGTGTGGGGGGGGGGATGTAGTGGCTTGTGCACTGCGCCACGAATCCGGTCACCCGCGTTTAATTCCCGCTCACAACCAATAACAGTGACGATTTTCTGAACCAGCCATAGGCCTCCCCCTACGTCTACTCAGCCTTAAATCAGTACGTTGCAGCCCGTGTCGGGCCAGTTTTTTATTCGCATCGTATGCAAACATTTTACGAACTTACTCGCAAACGGCGTGTCGTGTTCACTTGCCAGACATCCGCAGTGGCTGCTCTGGGACAGGCATCTACCTCCCATTGGTCGATACGTCCAGGGAGAGTTACAGGGAGAGCTGCAGAGAGAGCTACAGGGAGAGTTACATCCAGGGAGAGGTTACAGGGAGAGCTACAGGAAGAGTTGCAGGGAGAGTTGCAGGGAGAGTTACATCCAGGGAGAGGTTACAGGGAGAGCTACAGGGAGAGCTACAGGGAGATGTTGCAGGGAGAGCTACAGGGAGAGTTACAGGGAGAGGTTACAGGGAGAGTTACAGGGAGAGTTGCAGGGAGAGTTGCAGGGAGAGTTACAGGGAGAGATGCCAGCGGGAGGGAGCAAGCGATGGCGGTGGCGGTGTTTCCTCTGCGACGAGTCGGGGCTTGCAGAGTGCAATTCAATCTTGTCAATCACACAGGTGGTCACAGGTGCTCATAGCACCTGTCAATCACACAGGTGGTCACAGGTGCTCACGAACCTCGCTTGCCCCCAATGTATTTGAGAGGCGATGGAGGGAACTTGGTCTTTGCCACAGTGGTGAGCGCTCTGCGCTACGAACCCGGCTGAGTTCGAATCACGGCCACGGCCAGTCAGTACAAGTGATGTATGTCATTCAAGACTTGTCCGGAGCCTCCTCCCATAGGGTCAACTCAGCCTTAAATGAGTACTTGGGGCAGTAACATCAGCACTGGGGAGACAAAGGTGGCCAATCGCGTGGCTGGCCACAGCGCTCCCTTGTACGCCGCCCCAGCCTGAACCTAACAGTGGCTCGCTTAGAGCCTCAACATTCTGCATGGCCACATGCCGCAGGGCGTCTTTGTCTTAGCGTGATTGCATGTGAGCACGAGATGATGATGATTGTAGGCGTCAACTACAACCATGCGATTACCTCGCGAGCCGCAGTGGTGATTAATCACCGGCAGTGGGATAGAGCGATAATAGTCGAGTACTACGGTGGAATGCGCACGAGGTGACTTGGTTTGGTGTCTGCCGCTAGCGGCACGCGGTAGGGCGATTGGTGCCGGACCATTAGCCAGCTCCACCGGGCATAGCCACGCCACTGTCAGCGATGCCCAGGCGTGCCTCGAGAAGCCACGACTGGACACCGAGCCAGATGATAATTTCAGTCTCTTTGCGAATTTTAAACTGTTTGTCAGCTACGCTGGACGTAATGGCCGAGACAACGAGTTTCATAGCGGACTCCACAACGGATCGTTGCATTTCCGAACCGCTGCATTGTGGGTAGCCGATAAAATGTGACCACGGCACCGCGGGGTAGAGGATTCACAATGCACGGGGCAGCAGATGGCGGCTCGCTTTGGTGATATCCAGCAAAGTTCACCACTGGGCAGCTGTGGAAATCGAACCGCGGTGTTCCTGGCGAGAAGATCGACAACTGAGGCCACTCGCTCGCTACGACGCGGCTGCTGCGTTCCCATAACCACCGCGAAGCCGTCATAGGAGCAGCCCCGGGCCGTCCCAGCAATGCTCGCATCGGGACACCGCGGGGTCGGTCCCTCCCGATTCTCCCCCCAACCGCTTCCCCCCGATTGTAAAAATAAATCAAGGTATAATTTAAGGCAGGATTGGGTGATGTTAGGCTACACAGCGCCAATATTTCTATGAGGTTGCTTTTGTTGTCGTCGATGTCACGGCCGCCTCCTGTCGCGGCGCATGCGACAGCGAGCCGCTGCCAGAGCCGGGAGCGAGCCGGCTCGCCCCGCAACGCGAGGCCGGCCGCGCCCGTTCATGCCGCCGTGGAATCCGGACCTCTGCCCAGTGGCTCACTTTCCCCGAACCGAGCCAGTCCGTTTCCCATTGGCCGTGCAAGCGAGGACGCGTTCCCCTCACAGGCGGGCCAGGCTGCCCGCTCGCTCCTGGTGCCTGCCCCATGGTAGCAGCAGCAGCAGCAGGACGGAGGTCCTCTGCTAGCCGGGGTCGAACGATCTCTCTCTCTCTCAGCAATAGCGTGTAAAACTCGTGGTCCTTATTCAGTGTTGAGAAGTGTGTGGGGTGGGGGGGGGGTTAATGGTTATCGGTGTTGGGGGGGAAGGCGGCCCCCCCTCTTCACCCGCCCCTCCCCGCCCGGTATTGTCCACTGCCCATGGGCCATCAGCGGTTGTCTGCCCAGGCTGCTGAGCACTCAAGCCCCGGAGAATGGAGCTCACGAGGACCTTGGCCCCATTGTGGCGAGCCGTGGGAAAGCCTTTCAGTGGCGCTTCAAGAAGCGGACCCCCGGAGAGCCGGGTCTTACACCATGACAAGGTCAAGAGGTCATCACAACCGATGCTGTTGATGCTCGCGCGCCATGCCATCGCTTCCTTCCCGTTGGCCAATCCCACAACTGTTGCACAGTTGACACCTTCCATCCAAAGTCTACTACCCCCCCCAGCTCCCCCACACGAGCGATTTGATCAACTCGTCATTTATTACCGGCTGATTAGTTTTGCTGCTACCGTTTAATTTCCGCGGTGTCTATTTGTGTCCCGTCGCCTTCGTACCGCTGCACGCACGCACGTGCGCGCCGTACACACCACCAATCGGCTCGCGTGCAGGGCTCTCGTAGTGTGGGGGGCAGGGGGTAAAGGGGGGGGTCAATGCATCACGCCAGACCTCGAGGCGTCAGCGAGCGGCGTTCCGGGGGCGCGAGTCCCGGGGGTGCCTCGCCGCGGGAGGAGGAGGCCGCTGCCGCCTGCCCCCCCCTCCACCCCCCCTCCACCGCCTTCGTTTTGGCTCTGCAGCTGTGAATGGAGCGGCTGTGGGTGCGGGGTTACCGATGATGATGATGATGGCGATGGAGCCAGGGGGTTGACATGGTTGGTGTGTATGGAGGAATAGGGATAGTTGACTTTGGCGATGATATTGATCGTGATGCACGTGTGTGTGTGTGTGTATCTTGTGATGGTGGTGCGTGTGTGTGTGTACGTTGTGATGGTGGTGCGTGTGTGTATTTTGTGATGGTGATGCGTGTGTGTGTGTATTTTGTGATGGCGGTGCGCGTGTGTGTGTTTTCTTGTGATGGTGGTGCGTATGTGTGTGTATTTTGTGAGCATGAGCAAGGAATGACGATAACGATGGTGATGCAGATAATGGTGATGACGACAACAGTGATGATGATGATGTGTGCGTTTGGTCGAATGGTGAGAGATGATATTGATGGTGATGATTTGTCTATTCGTGTTCATGGAGAACATTGATGATGATGATGAGTTTATCTGTAATGGGGGCTTGGTGATGATGACGACAAATAGACGGTGACGATGTGTGTGTGTTTGTGTGTGTGTTTGTTTGTGTGTGTTTGTTTGTGTGTGTGTGCTTGTATGTGTGTGTTTGTGTGTCTATGTGTGTGTTTGTGTGTATTTATGTGTGTGTTTATTTGTGTGTGTGTATTTGTGTGTGTATTTGTGTGTTTGTGTGTGTTTATTGGTGTGTGTTTCTGTGTGTATGTTTGTGTGTGTTTTGTGTGTGTGTGTATTTGTGTGTGTTTGTGTGTTTATTTGTGTGTGTGTATTTGTGTGTGTATTTGTGTGTTTGTGTGTGTTTATTTGTGTGTTTCTGTGTGTATGTTTGTGTGTGTGTTTATTTGTGTGTGTTTGTGTGTGTATGTTTGTGTGTTTGTGTGTGTATGTTTGTGTGTTTGTGTGTGTATGTTTGTGTGTTTGTGTGTTTGTGGGAATGAGGTTTTGGGGGGCGGGGTGGGGGGCCACGGGTTTGGCTGCGGCTCACGCTCGCGCGGCAGCTGCGTGCGCCATTGGTGCACGAGCCCCCCCCCCCTCCTCGCTGCTCTGTGCCGAGGGGGCCGGGGCCCCCACCACTTTGATGTGGGGAGATTAGAGGCAACTGCACCTTTTATCTTTTTCACTCTCGCCATTTATTATTATTTTTCGAGGTCTGATGTGGATGCGTCTGTGCCCGTGTGTGTTTGTTCCCCTGCCTGCTCTGTTGCTTCCCCTCCCTGGAGAAACCGAACCTGCTCTCACATCCACTACTTATTTATGCGGCATGCCTATGCCTGTTTGTGTGTGTTTGTGTGTGTGTTTGTGTGTGTGTTGTGTGTATGTTTGTGTGTGTGTCTGTGTGTGTGTCTGTGTGTGTGTCTATCTGTGTGTGTGTGTGTTTGTGTGTGTGTGCACGTGTGTTTGTGTGTGTGTGTGCACGTGTGTGTGTGTTTGTGTGTGTGTTTGTAACCGGCTCCAGTTTATCAGCAGAGGTCTCACTCCGAATCAGTCGAGCGGCAATATCTTTTCATCGGTTGCGTATCGCTGTGTGGAAGCTACCTGGTCTGTCGCTCCGCACGAAGCTTCAGGTCTTCTCGGCCACGGTCATTCCCTCCCTTCTCTACGCTTGCGAAACGTGGACCCCCCTAGTGGAGCATCTTCGCCGGTTGGAAACATTTAGGCTGGCCTGCCTACGATCCATCCTGGGTTTAACCAGGCTGGATTGTGTGAGGAGCTCACAAATCCTTGAAAGATCTGGACAAAGTCCCATCAGTGAGCTCCTCCGGCAGGCAAGGCTGCGTTGGCTGGGTCATGTAGCCCGCATGCCCAGCCACCGCATGCCTAAACAGCTTTTGTTCGGCCGGATCGAGGGGGCTAGACGGGCGCGGCACGGGCTGGAGAAGAGATGGAGTGATGTGGTACAGGAGGACGTGGAGCTGAGTGGACTTGCCGATGACTGGTACCAGCGGTGTCAAGATCGGCCTCAGTGGAGGAGGCTCGTGAAGGACGCTACTGGGCAGTTGGAAGCAGTCGCCCTCCAACAACAACGGAGGGCGGAGGAGCGACGCTCACAACAACGAGCGGAGCGCCGGGTGGCTAAAGCACAGCAAGTTGGTACAGTAGGGGGCACAGGTGGTGCATCAGCCAGTCATCTCGGTCATCTCGGTCAGTCGACCCGTGGCACCTGGGTCTGCCCCGTGACCTCCTGCCAGCGGGCGTTCGACACTTCACGTGGCCTCAAGGTGCACTTGGCCTGGCACAAGCATCGTGGTGACGTCACCGCCACTTAGTGGCGAATGGCGGTTGTTGTTGTTTGTAAGAGTGGCCAAATAACACCCGCGTTTGACACAGAGTGGGGAGGTGCTCGTCAAGTATTGGGTTGATGTAGACTATGATTATCATGCATATGTGAGTGTATGTGTTGTTTTGTATATTGTGGCCATGACAGTGGCATGAGTGGTATTTAAACATGTCTTGGGCTTCCACTAGATCTGTGCATGGCCAAACACCCCAAATACATATAGGACTCCAGAACTTAGGAAATCGCTGCTGCCGGTTCTGGTTACCTTCCCTCTTCTGTCTGGTTTCCTGCACCCCCGTGCCTAACAATGTTTGAAATGCAATCTGCATGACGCTTTGTAAAGTGAATATATTATTAATATTAAATATGTATCTGCTGCGGTGTGTACACATCAGAACTGGGAATACAACGGTTGCCAGGGACGTTGCCAGCTGCATCACTCTCTAAAAAACCTTAATAGGTGTATATATATGCATGTTGAACTTCTTTAGCACCCTATGTAGTCAACCATGCTCATCGCAAGTGCGGGGGAAGGACAACAAACTAACTACGCAATCAAGTAGTTCGGCTCGCCAACAGCACTTGACCCCGGATTGCTGTGTCCACTCTTTGTGCCTGTTTCGATGTAAAAATCGTTATTCCTGCCTCGTTTTTGTTTTGTTTGTTAAAGTAAGCTCCGAAAATGGAACATTCCGCGGTGGCGCCGCGTGGAAAGGGAGTTGTGCGGAAAAGATCTCGCGCCACGAGCGCGCCACTGCCGTGAACATAAATCCTGACCAGGGGCTCAGCTTATGGCTCAGCGAGCGGCTCAGCGGGCGGCTCAGAGAGCGGCTCCTCTCTCGCTGCCACCCGACCCTCCCCGGGCCCAGCGGCGCTGCCGTCACGGGCCCGTGGGGAGTAGTGGCGCAGCGGTTCGTGTGCTGCGCTACGAACCCGGTCACCCAAGTTCGATTCCCGCTCATGGCTAACATCAGTGACGATTATATTATCTCAATATGTCCTGGGCTTTTCATAGGTCGACTCAGCCACAAATGAGTACCTGGTGCTGTGGGTAAACAAACCCACTGGGGAGACAAAGGCGGTGGGGCGTAGGTGCTGGCCACCCACCCCCTCGTGTGCCGTGCCGGCCTTCAAAGGTGCTCGCTAACAGTACTTGTCCCTACAGCCTGTAGATATTATACGAGGATCTTTGTAATAATCTTGATTTGAAGCTTGAGTGAGGAGCTGTGTATTTTAGTGTTGGTAGTGGTGGTGGTGCTTCTGGTGAAGGTGACGTTTGTGGCGGTGGTGGTGGTGGTGTGGTAACGATATTTTTTCTGTGTCGGCCGCGTGCCTAAGTTCCGCAGGGATTATAAAAAAAAACAGCACCAACACTGTTTTGAAGCACTTCATGTGCGTATGTGCGCAGTGTTAATTGGCCCGAATTATGTATCGAGCTCATTTGCATATGCTAATGAGGCCCGGTGGGCGCGTGGCTTCGCGCGTGCCCGGGACGCGCTCGGCGCTGCTCATCGTGAGGCGCGGGGCGTGATTGCAGCCCGAAACAGATTTAATAAAAAAAAAAGTTGCTTATTTGCATATTTGCAATTAGTGGCAAGTTAATTTTGAGATCATCAATGCGTGTACGTGTCAGCCCAGCGTCTCAATTACATTGTGTCACGACATCGCCGGAGTTTAGTAAACACTGGCGCCCGTTCGGAGCGCGCGCGTAAGTGATTTAATTTTGATGATTAACCTATTTGCCGATTTTAAAGAAGAGACGCCCTCGTGAATATGAATGAGGAGCGTGATGGGGGGGGGGGGGGGTACACGGCACGCGACTGTGCTGGTGACGCGAGATTCGCTTTCGAATCGTTCCCCGTTTCATTCACCAGAACTCGGGAGCTGTAAGGGTCGCCGATGCGATGCTCGCGCCGCGGAGATTCTTACCCACGGCGCACTGCGGCTGCTGCAAACGAAATAACAAAAACACCTCGCACGGGAAGCGTTGCGATGGATCCATCTGCTCGGGGTGACTTGGAGGTAGCGAGGCGTCCCTGTCACCTCTTGTTTGCCTAAAATATCGATTGCCCGATATCTCAGCTGTGAATGCTCGCGCGCTGCAGACTTGGACTCGACGTCTCTCTGCGGGTTACCGTGGCTCTGCCGGGCCAGTGAGACGATGCTCTTTCTGGGTCAGAGTTTTACTTTGCTGTTGATTATCGGGCCGCGGCTATCGCTTGTCGGGCGTTTGGCCGCCGATTTGATGATATTCGTCGTGATGTGGCACGTCGCTGGGGAGACCGCGAGCGGAGATTACAATCGATTCTTACACTCACGGTTACGTGCATCGAATAATCCCGAGTTTGAGAATCGAGTTATGTTTTTTCATCCGTATTGCGTCTGTGTAATTAGTTCGTGTAACCGCTGCTTCCACTCGGGGCCGCGACATTTATCATCGGATAAATGGGTGTTTGGCTGAATTCGCGAGGCCGGAGTGTTCACACTGGAGAAATCCGATGAGCTATAAAGCTCCTTGTCACAGATGTCCAGTACAATTCATCCAGTCACTGGGGGGGGGGCGGCAGGGGGGGTCCCAACCTCGTCGAAGTTGTCTCACCGGCGAGCGGCTCCCTCGTGCTTCTTCTCGTGGACGCAGCGCCGTGATGAAGCAATTGCAGCGCTGCGCCTTCACCTTGTCTATGGTTGTCTCTCGTGCGAAATCATAAAAAAATACAAATGTATCCTACGTCTTGTGTCATACATTGTCAGAGATTGACAAGGAACTTCACTTGAGGTGATTGCGGCGGTCGAGTCGACATTGATCGTCAAGAGTGGCTGTGACCCTTTGTCCCGGAACGATCCTGAGCGACACCCAGCGCCTCGTCTGAGCAGAATCAGACAAACCCAGCCTCACTGCTGCTGGTCGCACCAACACGTCGGAAGCTAAAAGCAGGAATGTTAACGACAGTCTGGGAATGTTACTTGGTCTGTCAGGTGGCCGGGGGGATAGCAGCACACACATCGGTTTCTTAAATCCATCTGTACGGAGCTTGGAGTGCCACCCCCCGGTGACCCCTTGTATGCGTCGGGTCACTCCAGGTACTCTCGTTTTAAAGCCACGCGCTCATTAATGCAATTTGGCCAAACATCCCAATGTAGCGGGACCCCCCCCCCTCCACTGCGTACGTATTGAGACTCGGTGAGGCTTTCCTGGGTCAACGCAGCGCCTCGTTACGACATTGGAACGCCGTCGCGTTGTGACGGTGAACACGCTGAGGGTCGAAGGTTCGATTCCATCTCCCGGCGTGTTGAAACAATGGGGCAGGTTTTTTAAAACCCTCTTACGCCGCTTGGCCGGGTCACGTGTGGTGGGATAAAGTGTGGGTAGTCCCACCTCTTCGGAGACGTCTGTCCACAAAGTAGATTTCTAAAGTGGCTCTCTGGAGCTCTCTAACAGCAGGGGGTGGGGCGGAGACGGGAACTCTTCCACTAGCGGTGGCGTGAGCAAGCAATTGCAGGGCTGCACCTTTACCTGTTATCATCATCATGATTATCATCATCATGATTATTATTATTATTATTATCCTGCGGCCCTCACGGAGCGTCACCGTCCCCCGTCGTGGAGGTGGCGAGGCTGCGAGGGGCTTCGTGGCGAGGCTCGCAGGGCCACCACGGCTGCCCGGCGCCCGGACCAGCGCGTCCGCGCGTCTTCAAACAGCCCGTGATTGATTAAATTTCCTTGACATTTAGCGCTGACGTGCATTGTGCGTCTATGTATAGCCGATCTTTGTTGACAGTCGATGCGATGAAATGCTCCTCCTCCCGGTCGTGCCGCTCCGCGTGTCACGTGTCGCGTGTGGCGGTCACCTCTGTGGCACCGCCGCGCCGCTCGCTGCCTCGGAAGCGGCGCTCCGCGCAAAAACTCAAAAACAAACCGTCCACGAAAGGCTGCCCGAATCGCGACGCCACACGTGTCACGGGTACACACTCGGTACGTGTTCAGGGGGGTCCTGCGTTGGGTTGTTCGGCCAATTCTCTTGATTAAAACCCTGAAAAGTACCACCAGTGGCCATGGAGAGTTGCACCCTCGGAATTCGTGGATGTGGAAGCGAACACAGAGACGTCGCATCGACGGTGAAGACGAGCGCACAGTGGGCCTGCATGTACTGTATCTATGTTAAACTTCTTTCGTACCCTACGTAGCCAACCGCGCTGATCGGAGGCGCGATCAGCTCGGGCAGGGCGCGTCGGCGATGGGCGAAACTGGCGGCGGAATGGCAGCCAACGGAGGGAGCCAGCCCCCACGCCGTGCCGTGGGGGACGGCGACGGCGTGGGGAGGCCTTGGTCCAGCAGTGGATAGACACTGGCTCGGAAGGAAAATGGAGTACAGAGACAGTTCACAACCCCGTGTTCTGACCACCGTGTAGTATAAGTGGATTTGGAGGTTCACAAATGTGGGCGCGATCCGCCTTCAAATATTCGAATTGCAGGCGCGCGCGTGTGTCCGTGTGTGTGCCTGGCTTCGCTCGCAACACTGGGTTCTACAGTCGGTTCTGGCTATACGGTACTGGCGATCCGGGTTATCTCTGTCTTTGTGGTCTCCCAGTGCACCTAGCCTGGCACAAGCGCGTGCTGACGTCACCGCCGCTTAGTGGCGAATGGCTGCTGCTGCTGTTGTTGTTGTGTGCCAGCTGTAGTCGTGACTCAAGGAGCTGTGTGGGGGAGAGGGGGAGAGGGGGGGCGGGGTGAAGAATGTGAGTGGGGATCTCGAGTGTAGCGGTGAGCGCGCTGTGTTACGGACCTGTGGACCCAGGTTCGATTACCGCTCGAGGCCAATACCGGTGATGGATTATCTGACACGGTCCAGGGCCTCCCCTAGGTCGACTCAGTCTCAAATGAGTACCTAGTGCGGTGCGTGTAAACATCGCCACTAGGGAGACAAAGACGGCTGTGCGTGTGCTGCCCGCCTAACCCTCGTGCGCCGTCCCGGCCTTGGTAGGTGCTGCTCGCTAACAGCACTTGCCCCCAACACCATGTCGAGGCCGTACAGGGGCCTTTGTCTTTGTTCGTGTGCGCGCCGTGGAACTCGCTCGACTCGAGCCCCACGTGGCAGCGGGTCGCAGCGCTTCAGAGAGAACCCGCGCAAGACGGCGGCGCGTGCGTGCGCGTGCGTCTTCGCGACGGCGATTGCCTCGACAGCCCCCCCGCCGCCCGCCGACACCGACCGCGCGCTTGGGGCATCTCCATTCGGCGGCAGGCAACGGCGACAACACAAAGCACCAACGTCGCAGCTCTCACGGAGCAGGGCGGACACACGCACAGCGGGCGAGGTTGCCGATTGCGAGAGAAGCGCCGCGCCGTGAGAAACGCGAGAGCGGCCCGAACGCGGCGGCGATCTTCGCCGCCGCCGCGCGCGCGTTTCGTGCCCCGTCGCCAATTTGGTTCTGGGCTGAACGCGCGGCTTGGGGGGGGGGGGCAGCGACCCCGGGGAGCCGCGAGCCGCGCGAGCCGTCGGCGGGACCGCGAGCCCCCTGCGAGCCGCCGCTCGTCCTCCTCTTTGCTTTGTTTTCAAAGATGTTTTGTTGTTTGTGATTTCCACTCTCCGTGTTGTCGTCACTCCCCCCTCCACCCCTCCCCGCCCTCTTCGTTGTCGCTCCCCCCTCCTCCTCCTCCCCCCCTCCCCCCACTCTCGCGAGGAGAGTCACAGCAGCAGAGACACGCGCCGCCTAATGAGCCGCGGCGGAGCTTTGTGCGCGCAGCGGCTCCCCTCCCCCCCGGGGAGAGCGATCGATCCGCTCCTACGGTAATTTACCATTCGTTCGCAGTGCCCCGGGGGGCCGAGCGACGGGGGGGCCTCACCGATGGGAGGAGACGGGGGGGGGGGGGTGCAGGGTTCGGGAGTGGTGAATCGATTCGTCCCCCCCCCCGCCCCCGACTCTCTTGATTCAATGAATCGTTGCGCTGCCAATGTGGCGGCTGCAAGGGTCGCGTGGACCCCCAACGTCTGACGTGTGGGAACACAAATATACTTGGATACTCCTACACACGTGACATGAGCAGAGCTGGGATATCCGATACTTATCTTAGTCACCGATCTCTACCAATTATCGGTTCTGTTGCTCCACTTATCGGAAAAAAACCGAAAATAGTTAGGGGGGGAAAAATCTCTCCTCTATTCCCACGTGTGCGGCTGGACGGGAGGTGGCGGGCGGGGCTTGGTGACGTCATTGAAACCATGGGCCGCGTCACGCTGGGCGTGGCGTAGGGGGTTTCCTGCCTTCTTGAGCGAGACGTGCGAGTGATCGCCAATTTTAAAGGGGTCCGTGTAATCAACCGCGAAGAGAGTAGTCAATTAGACAGTGAGCTGTCGATTAATCAACTTAATTGCCTCGTGGCCCCATCTCGACGAGTCTATGCGCGACGGCCTTCGCGGGGCACCGCCGTGCAAGAGACCGCCGCTCCAAACGAGAACCCTGCAGCCAATCAGAGACCCCGAGGCTCTCCCCGTCCCTCCAGGTCCCGCGTCTCCTCGGCACGCTATTGGCCACCGCCATCAACGCGACCCCAACTCGCTGCTGATTGGCTGCATCGGTGTTTTTTGTTCAGAGCGGTGCGATTCGAATGTTCGGAACTGCGACGCGCAACGTCGTTCCCTCTCGTCGTGCGACGGCGTTCCCCTCCTCCGTGCGAGCGTCTGGACCGGCAGACAAATCACCAACAGCTTCACGTCGAATCGTCCCCGCGTCGTTCCGCTTCATCGACCTGCTTCTTTTTTTTTTGGGGGGGGGGGGAATGAGTGAGGTGGTTACGACTATCCAGTGCCGTGCGTGAAGCAACTCGTGGGCACACACTGTGTGCCTGTGTGTGTGTGTGCCTGTGTGTGTGCCTGTGTGTGTGTGTGCCTCTGTGTGTGTGTGTGCCTGTGTGTGCCTGTGTATGTGCCTGTGTGTGTGTGTGCCTGTGTGTGTGCCTGTGTGTGTGTGTGTGTGCGGGGAGCACAGTAGGGGGCACAGGTGGTGCATCAGCCAGTCATCTCTGTCGACCCGTGCACCTGGGTCTGACCCGTGACCTCCTGCCAACGGGCATTCGACACTTCACGTGGCCTCAAGGTGCACATGGCCTGGCACAAGCCCCGTGGCGACGTCACCGCCACTTAGTGGCGAATGGCGGTTGTTGTTGTTGTTGGGGAGTGAAGGTGCAGCGGTTAAATGGGTTTCCGGCGTAGTTAATTGGTATAAATGAGTGCCAGGTGGAGAGGTTACAGCGCTTCGCACAGCTGGCACGATGGGGAACACAGCTGGTGCATCTGCCAGTCATCGCAGTCAATCAACCCATGGCATTTGGGTATGTTCCGTGCACCTAGCATGGCACGAGCGCCCTGGTGACGTCATCACCACTTAGTGGTGAACGGCGCTGGTTGTTGTTGTTGCAGCGGTTAGCACGCTGCGCTACGAATCCATGCGATCCGAGTTCGATTCCCGCTCACGGCCCCTATCGGTGACGAATATCTGGACCGATCCTGGGCCTCCTCTAGGTCGACCGCGCCTTAAATGAGGACCTGCGCTTGGTAAGAGAAATATTCGGTGGTTACGTGCTCTGCCGGCCTGTCACTCGCTAGCAGCACTTGCCCCAACAGTCATTCTCCAGAGGATCTGTGTGATGCAGATTGATACACACACCGAGACAAATTACGATCCCAGCCACTGCTAAGTTGACTCAGCGCTAACTGAGTGGTGCCAGAGCTCGTGGTCGCTGCTTGGGTGACCGGGCGATGTTCTGTGTGGAGTTTGCATATTCTCTCCCCTGTTCGACATGGGTTTCCTCTAGGTTCTATAATTTCCTCCCAAAGCTAAAAACCCCCATACATTGTAACTGGTAGCGGCCAAAGGATGAACCACTTCCTTCAATGTACTCAGTTGGGATGACGCAGCACAACATCGCCACCCTACTGTCATGAACTTGGCAGGACGCTCCTGAAAAAGAGTCTTGAGACTCAGTGAGGCTGTTCCGACTAACACTCCGAATGATAGTCCATCACGTTACGGACCGTATGCACATGATCAGTAGCAGACATGCGTTGACGACACCTCCCACGTGCGTGTGCCGCGCCAGGCGTTGATGGGTGCTCTCTCACGACACTCACGTTTGCAGTGTCTGACATTTCCCGTGACGGTCTCTGCGGAAACATTGACATATCTATTTATATATGTTTTTCTCGCCGCCACCTTCAGTGAAACATAATGCACCGACAGCCAACAGCGGCACATTCAGGCTGCCAAAGTTGGGCTGCAGATAAATAAGACGGAAAACGAAAGTCACAAACGAGTCGAGCAAGTCTGCCCAAGAAATCCCAGTGCTGAAGAGACACGGCCGAAACGCCCGACGGACTCTGCACATCTCACGAATAAAACTCAACACATTCGTCAATAGCAGTGTCGCTTTAAACGACGAATGGTGTAATAGACGTCGTGTTCGTGGGCAATGGGCCTTCTTCATAGCACATCAATCGAGAGGCCAGAGAGAGAGAGAGGCAGAGTGGATAACGAGGGCTGGAGGCGGCGCTTTCCACCATCGAAGGCAATTATTGAAGGAGGTCTAGGATCAAAATGATGAACTCAAGGGGAGAGTGTTGGAGTACTTTGGCAAAATTGAACTTGATAATGGAAGACAGCATGCCAATGTGCCTGAGGACGGATGGTTCGAATCGATATGCGTGAATCTGCTGTGACGCGTGATTCAGAAGCACGTGGGCACTGACAAAGCGAAATAGAGCAACAGCCGAAAGGGCGCGGACACACGCATACTGGGAATGACGCTGAGAGACAGAGAAGAGGGTCACGTGGGTCAGAGGCGATGCGCAGGTGAGAGGCGGAGATGAGGGTCACGTGGGTGAGAGGCGATGCGCAGGTGAGAGGCGGAGATGAGGGTCACGTGGGTGAGAGGCGATGCGCAGGTGAGAGGCGGAGATGAGGGTCACGTGGGTGAGAGGAGATGCGCAGGTGAGAGGTCTCGCGCCGGCTATGAAGGAGGAGAGGGGAGTGGGCTTGGGCAGGACGCTTCGCTGGACACTGCTGATGGCCGATGAACGAGCCTGGTGATGAAATGGCAGCCAGGTGGAGGGACACACACGAGAGGAGAGTCCGCCACGGAGACGGAGCGATGACGTCAGCTCGTGCAGAAGAAAGTGGAATTGTGGCATTGCAAGTGGATGTTTGATCCAGCAGTGGATAGATCACTGCTGCTCGTACGGTCATCTACAAGGATGTATCGCGTGCGTTGTATGTTATATAACGCAATTTCGAAATGCTTCTCCTCGCTATGGAGTGCGTGTTGGTGAAGCGGCGGGTTAGGGGGCGAGAGTTCGGTTCAGAAGTCGCCTCGCCACTGATGTTAGCCGTGGCCCGGCATCGAACTCAGCTCATGGGGTGTATGGCGCACTCCCAAACCCAGCAGCGTGCTGCACCACGCGCGATGGTGATCTGCAAGGGGAAACGAGAGACATCTGTTAACATGTCAACACTCTTCGCAACATGCTGTACTCGGAAGACTCAAAGTAATCTGCTTTTTAAAGTAATTAAATGGTAAGATAATACGTATTGTGAGGTATTTTTTTATTCTCTAGAATTAAAATATTCTGGTGAAAGGAGTACAATGGCAGGAGCACAAATTGACAAGTTTGAGCAATTTAAAATGAACCATGTCATTCTTCTGAATTCATTACTCTCACCTCTTCGAGCTCGCTATCTCTTATTAAATGTCTTCCGAAATTCTTCTGCCATTTCAATTCAACATACATTTGTTCCACGGAAACCCTCATGTAGCTAGTTACCCAGCTAGATTCTGTAGTAACGACCGGCAATCAACACCAGAGTTAGTGTTGTGGTGGTGAGGAGCCCAGCCATACATCTCGAGGCATAGATTATTTTTATTGACGTGATAAATGTATTTCCTTAAGTATTGTTTTGCCAACTTTCCCCAAAAGCTCTACGGATCTGGCCTTTGGAATCGGCCAAACGTGTGATCAATTTGATTGCAATTGTTGTCGGGGGGTTTGTAGTTGTTGTGAAAACACGCGAAATATGGTTGGATGAACAAACACACGGACGGACGGATGGAGACACGGGCACATGGACAGGCATTGCACGTCCCAGGCATTGCTGATTGGACTCCTCGGAAAAGCAGGGAAGGGTGGTCTGTGCAGGTGTTGTGGCCATGTCAACAGAAAGATGCGGTCATTGACGATGATGAAGATGATGACAATGATACAGCCCCCCCTTCTTTACGCTGGGGCGTCTCAGAGTGCTTCACACGCGAGATGTGACTTGCATCATCATCATCATTGTTGTTGTCGTCAGGGTTAATAGAGCTGCAGCAGTAATGACCAGGGCGGCCACTGCAATCGAACCGTGAACCTCTGCAACAAGCGGCACGGGGCACGTCTCTTGATGTTTTGTCGCACCGACATCTCATTGTAAATATTGTTTCAGACTTTCCAAAATAAATGGTGATGTACTTCCTCTGTAAAACATGAAATAAAAAATGAAGAGGGATACTTGTGAGGTGAGACGAACGCACACACGCCACTTGAAATCACCATTCAAGAGAACATCCTTTGAATCCCGCCGTCATTTAAAGACAACACTCCCATGTATATACAATTATATACGTATACATATGTAAGAGGGCCCAAAACAAAAGATCAAACGCGCACTTAATCAGCTTACAGAAGGGCAACGTACTGCGTGTATCTGCGAGTGAATTCTGCTCCTTGATTAGCGTTATTATCCGAGAGGCCCAATTAGTTCTGTGCTGACGATGCCTTCATCAGCCGCTCATTAGCCCTGGGCTCGGGGTGCTGGGCACGGGGACGAGTGGGGAGGGAGCCGTCATGGGGGGGGGGGCGGGGGGTGAGCGCTGGGCCAGGATTCGTGATGGACGAGTCCGGGTGAAGTGTCGAAAACAACAGCAACAAAACAGCCGGCTGCCAAACCGCTCGTGTGGTCTGGGAAGCTGAGCAGGGTTGAGCCCGGCGTAGCGCAGCCCGCGTATCGCAGCCGGCGCCCTAGCAAGGGCGGTGCGGGGTCGTCGTTGCGGCGAGAGCGGATGGGCGGCCCGGTGGAGTGGCTGTCCCCGACTCCCCTCCCGAGGCTGGCGCCACCTGAATGTGTGGCGGGGGGTTGTAGGGAACGCCGCGAGCAGCGGTGCCTTGTGGCCCCGACTTACTGGTGGGGCGGTGTCGGTGGGGCTGCAGCAGTAGCAGCAGCAGCGCATGGGCAGAGGGGTGACGCCTTGCCCCGGCCGCCACCAACGTGTGCCTCCGGGAGACGACGTACGGCACGCCAGGTGTCCTCGGTGTTGGCTGCCAGGTGTGGGCAGGAGACGGCAGCCCCGTGAGTGGGCTCTTCGCTCTCCCACGTGTTGTGCCGCGGGTTGTGCCGCGGGTGGTTCGACACGCGGCACAACGACCGCGGAAGTCCCACGGAGCGACCCTGGGGGGTGGGGCGGTGGGGGCCTCTCAGTGCCCCCCCCCCCCTCATTGCCCCCACTAAGCTAAGCATTCGTGTAAATAGTTGAGAAAACACCACCGTGTAGCAGTAGGATCCTCCTGAAAATGAGCCTTGAGGCTCTTACTAGGCTGTCCTGGGTACGCAATGGGCGTCTTTGCTGTTGCGAGTGGAGAGCGCCTTGGTCTGCAATGAACAATAAGAGGCAGCTGTGATTTCACTCTGCTCACGACCCTCTACTCGGAGCACTAAAAGCCATCTGACAATTTTTATGTAGTAATACATTGGCAAGATAATATGTATTATGAGGGTTTCTCTCTCTTTCTGTGATTTAAAGCACATTCTGGCGAAAGAATTGAAAAAAACTAAATAATTTAAAGTTTGAGCAATTTTAAACGAACCGTGTCAGTCGTTAGTATTCGTTACTCCCACCTCATCGATGTCGCTGTCTCTCATCATCGTCATCACTACTCCTACTACTACATCTCTTTCGCACGTCTTGTTCCACCGACTAATTTCAACTCAATGTTGATTTTTTTTTTGCACTGAAACATTCCCTTTATCCAGTTACCCAGCTAGGTTCTGTGGCAACTGTCCTCAGCAGCCACGACAAGAACGGAGTTGGCCTCCTCCTCGGGGTGCGAGGAGGAGGCCAGCCAGCAGCCAACCAGGACACTCGAGGCACTGACAATGTTTAATCGTAGTATTCATTAGTAGGTGTGAGCTTTGAAGCTGCAGGGAGCCTGAGTATGTGTCAGCGCAGGTGTTAAGCCACCAACAGTGAAGTGTGAATGATAAAGAGACGACCGCAAGGTTCCGCGTTTCAATGTCGCTCTGCTGTGCGCGATCGAATGCTTGGCTCATCCGCGATGGCGCACATCGGCGGTGCTGTTGCACGCTCGTGGGTTAATGCACACGTACACAATGGGTTAATTGACACACGTGGCATTAACAAACTTCTTTATGCCACGTGCACCTGGTGCGTATGTGTGTGTGAGAGTGTTCTCGCTTTGTCTGTGTGTGTGGGGAGTGGGGGTTCAGTGGTGCAGGAGAGCGGTGGCGCAGTGGTTAACGCATTACGCTATCAACCCGATTCCCGCCTCCGACCAATAACAGTGGCGAATATTGGAACCGGTCCAGGGCATCCCTTAGGTCGACTCAGCCTTAAATTAGTACATGGCATTGCGTATAAACGTCAGCACTGAAGAAACAAAGGCGGCTGTGCGCCGTGTTTGTCTTCATCAGTGTGCTCGCTAACAGCGCTTGCCCCGCCAGTCTATGTAGGCTACATGGTGAACCTTTGTGTCTGTGTGTGCAGTGCGTCAGCGGGAGGAGCTGCAGGCTGAGACGGGGCTGCACATCCTGCAGGCTGGAGTCGGGGAGGTATGTCCCTCGCGTGCGCGCCCACTCACCGCGCCAGTGCGAACAAACCTGTGTCCGTGTCACAGCGGTTCGCAAGCTCCACGGAGTTCCTCACTCACTCACTCTCCCGGGAGCGCCACCGCATCCTACGCCACGCGCTGATTTCCCCACCTACTCATCATCATAATAATAATGATGATGAGTAGGTGGCGATGTTACAGGAGGACGGGTCCTGCTGGCTCGCGATGTTCGGTGGAGCGGATCGCGCGCATCCCACCCGCGTTGGTTCGTCTCTGGGGTTCACCATGAAGCCCATGACGGAGGCTGGTTTCATAATGAGCCCTGAGTGACACTTTGGCTTGGTTACACCTGGAGAGAGTCGGAATAATAATCAAGAGAATTTCAGCTCGAATCGTGCCGCCGCTGCACAGGAGTCGCCCTCGCACTCGCAGAGACAGAGAGAGAGAGCCTCATTCTGAGACGTTAAAAATATCTCAGAATAAAATTACATCCCTTAATCTCCACTCTCTATGGGTCTTGGGGTTGTTTGTTTTGACCATACTTCACCGCGCTGATCAATGAGGGTTAGTGAGACGTCGGGGTTGAGAGTGGCTAGGATCAGTACAGGTACCACTCTCTACATGTACCACTCGCTGGTACTGTGTTCGCCTTGGCCGAGAATTTGCCTCCGGTTGTCAGGTTCGTAGCGCAGTGCCAACGGCTGCGCCGCTACTCTACGCAAAAAAAAATCATGATATATGTTTATTTAAACCACTTCATGTCGTTTAATGCTGCCGCTGAGGATTAAAATATCAGTTTGACTGTGGGCAGGTGGGAGAGTTTAAGGGCCCCCCGTTGAAAAGAGCTCAGAAGTAGTTCTGTGATGTCTGTTTCCGCGCGGAATGTTCGACCACTCGGGTGATGCGTCACTCCGCGAGACGTCCACGCAGGCGCGCGTGTCTTTCTCATGGCGCCACGTTTGTAATGACATCTACAAACTAATTTTTTCTTACTTATTAATGATTGAATTCCTGGTAATAAGTTAGAGTAGAATTAGTGACGTCTAAAAAGGTTTTATGCCACAATCCGTTCTCGTGTTGGGCGACCATAAGCCAAGATTATATGAATTGTCTGATGATGAGGTGGGGGTGGAGGAAATTACAAATGTATTTTAATTAAGACATTATTGAAATGTTCCCAACATAGCTGGCATTCTCTGATTAGAAATGTAATTAAGTCAGCTCTCAGGATGACTCGTTTTTCCAGCAGTGTACGTGGCCACTGCTGGAGTGAGTTCGGTTGTGCCGCGTTTCCATGACCACTGGAAAGCAGAGCCGAGCCGTGCCGGGCTCTTTTACGAAACCAGTCCGGTGTGGTTCGTGTCTTGTTCTGATTCTCCAAGAACAGCGCGTATCCGTGGGCTTGGCTCTATTCGGTCTCGAGCTCTCTCACCTTCTCCACGTCCTTTCTTGTTGGAGAATGTGCGCACAGATGACCCACCACGTATTGATGTATTAAGAAAAGCGAGTGGGCTTCAGCAGGACACGTCGCGAGGAGCGATTGAGACTGACGATGGACTCGAAGCAAGGGGATGGGACGCTCCTTAGAGGACGCCAAATGAAAGGAGATGGAGCGATTAAATCGCCACGCGGGCAGCTGCTGGATAGATTGTTACATCGCAGGGCCATGAGAGATGGGGACGGGTTCGGGAGGCCTTCCACCAGCAGTGGATAGAGCATGACAGCTGCTGCTGATGGTAACGAATTTGCAAGAGGCGTGTTGCAGAGTCAGCCAGATCCCATCAGACCTGTGGTAAGACCTCTGCCAGAGCCGCTGACACGGGGCCCAGAGCCCTGTTCCCTGGTCTCCTGTTCCCTGGTCTCCTGTTCCCTGGTCTCCTGTTCCCTGGTCTCACTCGTGCTGTGGGGCACAGAGACACGGTCTCGGTCCTCCTGCACTTTGCGCCCACTGCTCCGGCCACCCCTCTGGTTCCACGTCTGCTGTCTCTCTGCCGCCGTGTCTCTGTGCTTCATGGTGTACACCTCTCTGCTTCGCTCGTTGTCTGCCTACCCGTTAGTCTCTGGTTCTAAAACTAAAGTTCACCGCTCCTACGACCCGTCCGTGGCAACTCTCTCTGACCAACAACAACAACACAAGTCCCTGAATGTAAACTCTGGGTGTCCGGGCCAATGCTCACCGGAGTCAGCCCCAGTGTCTCCATCCATCCCCTTCATGGCTGTTTCGCCGTCAGTCAGAGCGCTCCTTCGCTCGTCAATCCTCGTGTGGAGTCAGGCTCCGGGATATACCCCCCTTTGATCACAAAGTATCTTAGCGTTCTTGGGAAGGCGACAGTTTTTTTTATTGTTGTTATTTTTTTATCGCCGTTGCTGAGTGTAGGTAGGCCTGAAGGCCCCCAATGCACCGTGGCCAGCAACTCATGGGAAGGAACGCGCCCCTTGAAGTGAGAAAAAGTTTTAAGAACTCGAGCGAGCTCATGACAGTGTAGCGGGTAAGAGTCGGAGTGTTTCTCGTAACGAGCAAAAGTTTGTAGGACTTGGGGGAAGGAGGGAGTTCCAAAGTTGAGCAGCGTGAGTAAGTTGGCAGTTCTGCGATATAGCCGGAGAACACATTGCGGGTGAGAGGAAACAGTCGATATGATGACTTTATTAATTCCCGTGATTCTTCCAGAGAGCCTCGCTGGCCACATCACGACCAAGTCGACGATACGGGCCGTCCCTCGTCAGATTGATAACCACGGTCAATGCTGCTCTGATTTCAAGATCTGGCAGGATTGGGTACAATCTGGGTGATTTTGGTCACCGATGAACCCCTGCTATGGGTGGACTTGTCAAAAGCATGAGGTCAGTGAGAACCATGGCTCTGCTAGTAGCGATACAAGAGGGACAGGGGAGCGACTGCACGACCGCGAGAGAGAGTGGCTGGAGCGAGTTGCAGAGCATGCGAGGAAGTGAAAGTGCGTGAAGCAACCCATATACGTATTTACATCAGTGTGGTACAATATGCATTACGGAACACTATACTGTTGTTGTATGCTGTCGCCTGATGATGCTCGTTACTATTGACGAATCGTCGTACTGGAATTGTTAATATTGTGGGGTTTACTCGCCAACACACGAATTGGCACGTTTTGTTTTCGTGACAACCCTTACTTATTGGCTGTGTCGGGTGGTGGCGGGTTTAACGACACAACATTTATATATTTACGCGATCTAACCCAAAACACCTCGAGTATGGATTTTTTGCTGTTATTTTATAGGCAGGTCACGTGTGGTGGGTAAAGTGTGAGTACTCCCATATTTTACTCGACGTCTGTCCAGCGTGGAAGAGTAGGCCAAGTACCGAACAGAGTGACTCGCCGGAGCCCCCTTCTGTCAGCAGTGCCGCGAGAAAGAACTTCAGGGCTGCGCCTGCACCTCTATGAGCTCGGCACGTGCGCTGCTGGCCACGTGCCTCTTTAGTGGGGGGCCATCTAAAGCACGTGGGTCACCACACGGTCGACTCAGCCTTCGTCGTGGGGGCATTGCCCCCCCCTCCACTCCCACTCCGCCCCCTTTTGTGACGTCACCTACGAGCCCCTGTGGCGCCTCCCCCTTAAAACACCCCCCCCCCCCGTCCCGCCCCAAACGTCACCGCGGCAACCGAACCTCGGTCGGTTGTGAGCGGGAGCCCAGGCCGCAGTGTCCGCCTGACCTCTTGACCCCATAGCGAGGGGCGGGGGGCTCAGTCCGACCCCCCCCCCCCACCTCCTTCCCGACCCCACTCCCTCGGGATGAAGCTCGGAGGGGTATCCCATTAGCCGCGCCGTCTGGCGAGGGGGTGGTTTGGGGGGGCGGGAGGGGGGGGTCTCCAGCCCCCCCTCCCCGCGCCCGTGTCAGGGTCGAGGTGGCAGTGATTGCGGCTGATTGACGCGCTGATTGTGAAGCTGGGAGGGAAATGAGGCGGCGCTTGGCACGCGCTCTGCTGAGGCCGCGCGCGCCCGCGAGCACGGGGGAACAGGTGCCGTTGGCGCGTGTACACGTGTGTGTGTGTGTACACGTGTGTGTGTGTGTGTACACGCGCGTGTGTGTGTACACACGCGTGTACACATACACATGGGGAGCGATAGTGTAGCGGTTAGCGCGCTGCGCTATGAACCCGGCGACCAGGGTTCGATTCTCGCTCACGGCCACCACCAGTGACGATTATCTGAACCAGTTCTGGTGCGGTGTGTAAATATCACAACTATGGAGACAAAGGCGGTCGGGGGTGGTGTTGGCCACCCACCCCCTCGTGTACCGTTCTGGCCTTCATAGGTGCTCGGTAACAGCGCTTGCCTCAACAGCCTGTTAAAGGCTATACGGGTGTTCTTGGTCTTAGTTTGCCGGCTTGTGTGTGTTTGTGTTGCGTTGAGGCTGTGTGGCGTGAGCGCTGTTTATTATTCGAACGCTTGATTTGCGGGTCTTGTGTCTCTTCAAATATTTCAGATCCCCAAAATGTGATGGATATTCACTGCCATGGATATTCACTGTGATGGATATTCACTGCCATGCGTGTGGCTACCCTGCCTTTACAAATCCACATATTGGCTTTACCTTCCACTTGTATTATTATTCAGCTTAACCGTGTTTGTTTTGCTTATTTTCCTGCAAAGCTCTTATTCCGTTGTGGAGTCTTCTTGTCACTTTCAGCTTTGTTGTTTGAAACATTTCATCCCGTTGTTTTGTGTCCCGGCACCGCAATTTAAAATCCAAGCCGGTTTTCCGAGCCTCGCCTTGGCTTCGAGATCTGTGCGGTTGTCTTGCCGGTGTCTGGAAGTGGCTGATGGCCACTCGCTGAGAACAATAACAGCCGGAACCCCTGGAGGGTTACACTCCGACAGGAGCAGTGGCAGCAGCGAGTCACGGCCCACATTGCCGACATGTCATGAAAAAAGACCGGGCGGGCAGGTGGGCAGGCAGGTAGACAGGCGGGCAGGCAGGCAGGCAGGCAGGCGGGCAGGCAGGTAGACAGGCGGGCAGGCAGGAGGGGCAGGTGGGCGGGCAGGCAGGCGGGCAGGCAGGCGGGCAGGCAGGCAGGCAGGCAGGCGGGCGGGCAGGCAGGCAGGCGGGCAGGCAGGCGGGCAGGCAGGCGGGCGGGCGGGCAGGCGGGCAGGCGGGCAGGCAGGCAGGCGGGCAGGCAGGCGGGCAGGCAGGCGGGCGGGCAGGCAGGCAGGCAGGCGGGCAGGCAGGCGGGCGGGCAGGCGGGCAGGTGGGCAGGTGTGTCTACCTCCTATCCTCGAGGCAATGGCTCTTCCAGCAACGCTGGCGTCTGCTCGTGATGCGGGCGATGAGCGAGACTGTCGGTGCGTGCCGCTCGTTGTCAGATCGACCTCGCCGACATTCAGCGTGGTTGCCTACGTGCGGTGTGAAAGAAGTTCAACATAGCACATACATCGTCCACGGGCTCGCCCCGAGCCTTCTTCTCCCCTCATCTCACGCTGCTCCTCTTCACGCACTCCGCGCTCCAGTCACACAGATATTCTCTGTAGACCCACCTCTTGATGTCACCGTGTCGCCACCTTGTACACCATCATCAGGTCGAGTACGACCTCTGGAGACATCTATTGCCCCGGCGCCTCCCGCACCCTCCCCCTGCCCCTCACTGCATGTCGGGTTCAGGGAGAGTCGACTCCGTAGCGCTCTTCACCTCGTTCTGCCATCTCTCTTTATTTCGTGTTTTGTTATTACGATGTTTGCCCGGGAGAGCCCGTCCGAGTCCCAAGACTCTTTATCAGGAGGTCCTTGCTACGTTTGCTCTGAATTGAGTAATCTGCAGACATTTCTTCAGCCTTGGGATGTTTGGCGACTACCAGTTGCATTGTGTGTGTGCGGCTTTTTAAGCTCTGGAATATTTTGAATTCCTCAAGTGACATTTCTTTTAAATCTGATTTCTTCTACTCGCTTCATTGCTGTGCGAGATGTTTCGGTTTTTATAATTTTAGTGATCCACGTCACCCTGCAAATGAGACTCTGCGGTGGCCCAACGTTGCTCCGTTGACTGGGATTCGGCCTCGAGCAGGGCTCTGGGTGATAGCGGGTAGAACAGATTACGCCTTCGCTATGTAAACTTTAAAAGCGCGTGCTGCCCCCTCGTGGCGTTATAATTAACAATGAATAAACTTAATTAATTAGACGTATCAACAATGATTTGCAGGCCAAACCAGTGCTGGTTGACGGCGTCCGCACGCTCTGTCGGCACGTGCTCATGGCGGCTGTTTGACAGCACCACGCTGGTCAGCGCGGGCTGGAGAAGCGGAGGGGAACCCAGAACTGGTTCAGTCATCACTCGCCGCCACTGATGTTCGCCGTGACCAGGGATCGCAGTGAGGTCGCCGAGTGAATAGCCGAGTGCGCCAACCGCCGCGCCACCGCTCCCCCGCGGCACCCAGTGGCGGTGCTGAACCCATGCTGACCCGGGTCAGGTACTTTTGTACCGAGGTCCAACCCCATCGGGGGTCCACAGCTCGCATTCAGTACCACGGCTCCTGCTTGGTGCTGGCAGTGAGGAGGAGGAGGAGGCCCTGCTGGGCTCTATTCAACGAGCATCGCCCACGTGAGTGATGAGACTCTACGCTGCGGCTGACTGATAACAATGCACGCATGGAGGAGGTGGGCGACTCTGAAACGCCGCTGTGTCCATGTGGGCAGGGTACTGCCAAGCTGGCAATGCTGTGCCCGCTTTAATGCACCCCCCTCGCCCGCTCTCCTCCATGGGATCGCAGCAATGTAACTATGCCTCCATTAAATGCAATTCTTAAGCTCTCGATGCGTGCAGCGACTCGAGCCGCGTGTGGAAGAATCGACGGAATACTGAATCTGATGACGCCGGGCGCACTCGGACATTGTTGACGGCGTGATGACGCCTCTCTTCCTCAGCGCTTACGAATCACCAAGGCGACGTTGGTTTGGCCGCTTCGTCAAGATGCTTCTCCCTCTCCTCCAATGCGTGTTCGGGTTGAACCGCGTGTTGTTCGGAACGATGTCCGACGTTTGACTCCATGTGCTTCAATTTGCCTTGGCTGACGAAGCTCCCGGGAGTGGGAGCGAAACGTCGGACACCGTGCCAAAAACAACGTGGCGCGGCACAACCGGTCCTCAACGGCGCGTCGTCCTCTCGTCTGTGACGTCACACCCAGCTCCACTCACCCCCAGCTCCACTCACCCCCAGCTCCACTCACCCCCAGCTCCACTCACCCCCAGCTCCACTCACTCCCAGCTCCACTCACCCCCAGCTCCACTCACCCCCAGCTCCACTCATCCCCAGCTCCACTCACCCCCAGCTCCACTCACCCCAGCTCCACTCACCCCCAGCTCCACTCACCCCCAGCTCCACTCACCCCAGCTCCACTCACTCCCAGCTCCACTCACCCCCAGCTCCACTCACCCCCAGCTCCACTCACCCCCAGCTCCACTCACCCCCAGCTCCACTCACCCCCAGCTCCACTCACCCCCAGCTCCACTCACCCCCAGCTCCACTCACCCCCAGCTCCACTCACCCCCAGCTCCACTCACGATCTACGAGTATCGCGACACGAGACGGGCGGGGGCGGGAAGCGGGGGTTGTGGCGCTGTGACTCGGAGTGATTTACAAGCCCCAGGGTTCCTTTCACGACCCCCCCACCCTCTCTGGCAGGGGGTCAGTCAAGTTTGTCGCGCTTTGTGGCAAGTCCGCAGGCGGCCAGTCCCTGTGCAGATGCGAAACGCTCGCTGCCATTTGGAACGTGGAATTTCCATCACTGGCTCGGGCGGGAGATGAGAGCCCCCCCCCCAATTCACAGAATCGTCTCTGCCTACACTCCCAGTGTCGTGATTACATTTAATAATTGTAGATTTCTTTAAAATATATATAGATATTAATAATCGCTCTCATTCATAATTAAGGTTCTTGGGTTAGATCGCGTAAGTATAAATCTAACCCACACGCCAAACACCTTTATTATGAATAATATTGGTCGCGAAAGGCTACGTGTTTAATCGAGCTCATGTTAATAGTCTCATATACTCAGCGGCAATGTAGTAAGACCACATAATTAGCATCAATCCAGAAAATATCGATTAGGACACAACGCGATCGGGAGTCTTAAAAATGGATACGGATTGATGTATCGATACATCGATCTATCCCTACTTATTAGAGAATGCTATTGGAAACAATCCAAACGAGATGGGCAAACGGGACAGATCAACACTGCCGCATTTGTTTATGGATGGAAACTCCTCAATTGGAGTGCATCCTTACAACCCTTATATCTTGATCATACACTTCTATATGATTCTGTATGATTGCTCATACAATCATATCAATGAATGCAGATTCATCCCGGGTAGAGTGGTGGCGGAGTGGTTAGCGCACTGTGTTCTGAACTCAGAAAATGTTTGAGTTTGATTATCGGCCACGGCTAGAATCAAACTCGCAATGACCCAGCGTGGTGAAGTATGGTCACCCGACCCCCACAGGAAGGGAACGCGTGGTGTGAACAGTCACGCGTGCGCAACACGTGCGGGCAGACGCGGCGCGTGCTTTCTTGATGGAAACCTCGGGGGTTGTATGCAGCTCATACATATTCAACACAATGCAAGACGATTCGCTTACAAATCGCATCGACGGCGGAGGCGATGGCGTTGGCGATGGTGTTGGCGATGGTGTTGGCGATGCGGCAGTAGAATTGGTCAAATGAACGGCAATCAGTTCTCGGGCTTTGGTCGGGAGGGCTCGAGTTCGGAGCTACCGCCTCCGTCTCGCTCGCTCGCTCGCTCCATGCGCGTCCCGGGGGCTATAGGGGGGTTGGGGGGGTAGGGTGAGCGGGGGGGGGACAAACTTTAAACAAATGCTGCACGCGGCTACAGGGCGTGAGTAGGTATGTTGAACTTCTTTCACACCGTACGTAGCCATCCGTGCTAATCGGGGGTGCAAAGTAGGGGTGCGATCCGCTCGCGGGCTCTCCGTGTCGCGCTCCCCGCTTCGCCCCGCTGGGAGTGCGGCAGAGGCCGCGTGCGACGCCCATCGCTGCGTTCCACTCATTTCCGTACCAACATTTCTCTGACTTGAACATACGAATATAACCATGGGGGGCTGAGCCTTCGGCAGGCTTGGGGGTGGGGGCGCTCTGCCCCTTCCCGATCCTTTTTCACCCCACGCCGTGAGGTACAATCGCACATCCCACTTCCCACCGGGCACCCCGTGCCACCCAAGCGTCGCCACCCTCGTCTCATCATCACGACAGCAGCAGCAGCAGCGGCGGCGCGGCTCACAATGTCCAGCTTCTACTGAGCTGGTGAATGAATCGGCGCGGTGCTGTTGGTCGCCGAGTGAATGCGCGGTGGTGCGGTGCATTCATCTCCAAGGAATGTGGAGACAAAGGCGGTTAGGAATGCGTGCGGTGGTGGCGGCCACCCCACCCCCCCTTACACCCTGCCCCTTCCACCCCATGCGTGCGGTGGTGGCGGCCACCCCACCCCCCTTACACCCTGCCCCTTCCACCCCATGCGTGCGGTGGTGGCGGCCACACCACCCCCCCTTACACCCCCCCCCTTCCACCCCATGCGTGCGGTGGTGGCGGCCACACCACCCCCCCTTACACCCCCCCCTCCACGCCATGCGTGCCGTGCTGACGGCCACACCACCCCCCCTTCCACCCCCCCCCCCTTCCACCCCATGCGTGCCGTGCTGACGGCTCCTTGACCAAATTGAACCGCACGGCGCTGCGCGTTCATCATCCCCCTCCACCTCCACCCCCCACCACCCCCCACCTCCAGCCCCCCCACCTCCACCCCCCACCACCCCCCACCTCCAGCCCCCCACCTCCACCCCCCACCACCCCCACCTCCAGCCCCCCCACCTCCACCCCCCACCACCCCCCACCTCCAGCCCCCCCACCTCCACCCCCCACCACCCCCCACCTCCAGCCCCCCCACCTCCACCCCCCACCACCCCCCACCTCCAGCCCCCCCACCTCCACCCCCAAGTCGTATTCGAGTTGCGCGAGCAGCGCACCACCTTGTGTGAGTGATGTAACAGGACGACTTCTGAATCCCCTTGAGCCGCCTCTAAGCCGCCTGTGGGACGAACCCCGATGCCCTGCGAATGCATTAACTCTGTCCTGCGCATATGGCATCGCACGGCAGGCAAGCGGTGTTCATCCCAAGGGATAGAATGTGCTGAATAACGTGGGGAACCACATTTCATGCGAAAGGTGTTTTTTTTTGACAGAGTGGAGAGCAAAAAAAAAATCGCTACACTCGACAACCCATCGTAATTGCACGTGGCTCAAACTCGGATTTGAACTCATCACCCAGTAGATGCTGGCTCGGTGTCTCTGACACAGCAATTATGAATCCTGCTAAGTCACTCGACCCCCCCGCCCTATCAATGCCTGCGAGTAGAGTATTCATCGCGGATGTCAGTTCTCTGAAGCTAAGCGTGTTTTGAGCCCGCTTAGCGCTTGGAAGGGTGACCACCACCCTGATCAGGGCTTGCCAGGTGTTGCAGGCTTAGAGCCGCGAGGCGTGGCGGTGCTGAGTGCCTCGCCTCGAGCGTCGTGCCGGGGTTTTCTCCGGATTGAGAATACGAATCTGTGTAACTGGATTCTCCAGTTATCTCACGCACACACACAACGAGTCACAACCCCTCGTGAATGGAATTGTCCAAACGCCCCAACGTAGCAGGGTCCTCTTGAAAAGGAGTCTTGAGGCTCAGTGAGCCTTTCCTGAGTAAATCATCGGCATTATTAATGATTTGTTTCGCTGATGATGATGATAAACGTCTTGCCGAGTGAAGCGTCGCCACCTCTTCACGGCCGCACGTCACAGTTCACAATAAACAACAAGACACCCGGCACGGCGCTAATGATATTTGGAGTAATCTGGTTAATTCGGCCAGGAGATTGCTTTTAGCAAGGCTCGCCTTAACCTTTCGAGGGGATCAAAAGGGCAGGCAGGTTTCGCGATCCTCTGCGCCGGGGCTGAAGGGCTCAGACAGAGAAGGGGAAAAAAGCGAGGGAGAGTGGAGAGGGGGAGGTTGGGGGAGAGAGAGCGAGAGAGCGAGCGGCCATGATGAATGGTGCTGCTGCTGTTGACGCGATGCGACGTCGCCACGTGTCACGCGACTGCTCGCGAACGCAACAGTTTGTCGCTGCTGCGTTGATGGCAGCAGCTGTCCTGGTGGAGCTCTCGGGCTGTGGAGCTGTGGGTATGTGAAGAGTTCAATGCAGTAGAGCCGTGCGAGTGTACGCAGCAAGTGACCCCATCGAGAGAGTGCTGTCCTCGTGTTGGGTTCGTGTCGAGTGATTCTGAATTTCGTGCTTCGCGGTTTGGGGAGAAGCTTGCACTGGTAGCTAATCTTGAAACTGTCGTGAGGACAGGGGCATAAATAGAGTGTATTAATCTGTACAAACCTCGTTACACTTTTATACAAGTGTTAATGGTTAAGTATTGCCTCTGGATAATTATTTTTTAAAGTGCTCGTGGCAATAATTAAATCGACCCCATCGTCTCCTTGGCACAGTGATGAGAATTGTTTTTTGGGAAAAGTGGCAGCTGTCTTATTTTGGTTGTCCGTGATATCCCTCCACCCCGATAGAATGGCTCATAGCCGCTAATTAAATGTTTAATTCCCGTGTAAAGTATATAGCAAATTATATGACGCTGTTATCTCCGCCTCCGAACTTCAAGCATTCATATAAATTAAATGTTTCCAATTACATAACGTGTAACCAAACTTGATCAGATATTGAAATCAATGAAACCCTGAACGCGTGAGTGTAATCATGCTAACACGTGTCGCTGTACGGCCTGCCTGGAGCCGTGTCTGTGTGGCTATAGGTGGGGAGCGGTGGTGCATCGGTCAGCACACTACGCTACGAACACAGCGACCCAATTTCCATTTCCCACCACGGCGAACATCAGTGGCGAGTAAGATCTGAACCTGTCGTGGACTTCCCCGAGGTTGACTTAGCCTTAAATGAGTACCTGGCACTGTGTGTGAACATCAGCATGGGGGAGTCCCAAGCAGCAGCCTGGCGTGGCGCTGGCGACAGCGTCGCCTCGTGCAAAGTCCGGCCCTTAATAGGTGCTCGCTAACAGCACTTGCCACAAACAGTGTATGAGGCTTTGTATGTGTGTCTCGATATGGGATTGTGATATGGGATTGTTATATGGGATTATGATATGGGATTGTGATATGGGATTGTGATATGCGATGACGACGATGAACAAACAACGCGCACGCGTCCACCATCACCGCGTCCACTATCACCCTGGTACCATTCACACGTCCACCATCACCCTGGTACCATCCACGCGTCCACCATCACCCTGGTACCATCCACGCGTCCACCATCACCCTGGTACCATCCACGCGTCCACCATCACCCTGGTACCATCCACGCGTCCACCATCACCCTGGTACCATCCACGCGTCCACCATCACCCTGGTACCATCCACGCGTCCACCATCACCCTGGTACCATCCACGCGTCCACCATCACCCTGGTACCATCCACGCGTCCACCATCACCCTGGTACCATCCACGCGTCCACCATCACCCTGGTACCATCCACGCGTCCACCATCACCCTGGTACCATCCACGCGTCCACCATCACCCTGGTACCATCCACGCGTCCACCATCACCCTGGTACCATCCACGCGTCCACCATCACCCTGGTACCATCCACGCGTCCACCATCACCCTGGTACCATCCACGCGTCCACCATCACCCTGGTACCATCCACGCGTCCACCATCACCCTGGTACCATCCACGCGTCCACCATCACCCTGGTACCATCCACGCGTCCACCATCACCCTGGTACCATCCACGCGTCCACCATCACCCTGGTACCATCCACGCGTCCACCATCACCCTGGTACCATCCACGCGTCCACCATCACCCTGGTACCATCCACGCGTCCACCATCACCCTGGTACCATCCACGCGTCCACCATCACCCTGGTACCATCCACGCGTCCACCATCACCCTGGTACCATCCACGCGTCCACCATCACCCTGGTACCATCCACGCGTCCACCATCACCCTGGTACCATCCACGCGTCCACCATCACCGCTGTGCCGTCCAATGTCCCCACCTCCCGCGACCTCCGTCACCCCCCCCCACCCTCAGCCCCCACCCCCCGGCCCCACCCCCCGGCCCCCACCCCCCGGCCCCCACCCCCCGGCCCCCACCCCCCGGCCCCCACCCCCCGGCCCCCACCCCCCGGCCCAAGCCATCGCCACGCAGCCGCCTCCAGTCTTCTACTCTTTGATTGTCCGAGGGCGACAAATTGAAAAGGGAGGGGACTGGGGGTGGGGGTCGTGTGGGCGGCTTTGGTTGTTTGGGGGGCGTAAGTTGGGGGGGGAGGGGGTGGAGTAGGAGTGGGGGTGGGGGGCACCGCTCTTCTGAATAACAAAGCTGCACGTCACGTGTAGCTGCCTTCCCGGGCAGGTCATCGAAAGCGCCACATCTCGAAGAGTCACAACCAACACAAACTAGCACTGCTGGCAGCGTGGACTCGCTCGTTGTTGTAATACAAATTGTTATTTACTGTGCCGGGGCTGCCTGCGCGGAGTGCGAAGGTGTTGTGTGTACACACGCGTGTGTGCTCGTGTGTGTACACACACGCGCGTGCCCGTGTGTGTACACACACGTGTGTGTGTGTGTCCGTGTGTGTGAGATGGGGTGCAATGTGCGCGTGTGATCGTGCGCGATTGAGAGCCTGTGCGTGTGACGGAGAGAGAATGCGTGGTAGAGAGAGAGTGTGTGTGTGTGAAAGGAGTGAGTGCGTGTGTGTAAGTGGAGTTGTGAGTGTGTGTGTGTCTTTGTTGGCCCTACAGCGGGGGAGCGGTGGCGCAACGGTTAGCGCACTGCAATAAGAACCCAGGCGAACCGGGTTCTCTTCCCGCTCACGGCCAACACCAGTGACAATGATCTGAACCAGTTCTGATGCGGTGTGTAAATATCACAACTATGAAGACAAAGGCGGCCGGGCGTGGTGCTGGCCACCCACCCCCTCGTGTGCCGTGCCGGCCGTCATAGGTGCTACTCGCTAACAGCACTTGCCCCAACAGTCTGTTAGAGTCTATCAGGGGGATCTTTGTCTTTGTGTGTGGGCAGCAGACGAATAGCTTTCACTCTGCGTTTTACATTTCGACCGTACGTATGCAACAGTTTAATCGCACATATAAAACACATTTTACATTATAAAACTTACAATGGCGAAAATGGAACATCTATTGCAGGGAACATCGTGTGTATGATTGAAATGTTTAAATATGATGTCCGTGTGGGAGTGGTGATGAAGCAGCTCGCGGGCGTGTGCTGGATGGATTATTATCGCTGCGCCATCGTGGGAGGGATGGTGACGGATTAGGGAAGCCTCCATCCAGCAGTGGCGTGAGCGTGGCTGATATTGGTGAGAACGACATTTCGTTGATGTGATATGTAATTGTTGCAGTCTTTAAAACGACAGCAGCTGTGTTGTCTATGTCCACACTATTGCGTGGATGGGTATGCAATATCCTGAAGGAGAGGGAAGGCAAATACATCTTATATATATTTATAACCCTGTACAGCGAGCTAAATACAACAAGCGTCTTCCCGGTTACCTGCACCCGTCAATGGATAGAGCAGACATTGGCTGATGGTACTGGGCGCTGTGAGCACAGAGCGACAAACATGGGCACGGTTGGCTACGCACGGTGCGAACGAAGTTCAACATACGTGTACACGTGACAGATGCATTTTAGTACAGCAATGACACATACGGACAGTGTACACACACTGTGTGCATGCATGTCATGCGTGTGCACATTTACGTGCAATGTATTTTAGCCATAGCTTGTTTGTACATTATTAAATGTGTGTGTGTATATAGATGATTTTGGCATGAGACAGCGATGCAGCAAGTGTGGACTCCCCCTGTTCTACATGTCCGGGGATAGAGTGTTGCTCCCTCGCACGCGTGAGTTTTTTCCGCGTGCTTCGATTTCCTCCCACGTGGAACGCTCATTAACTCGCTAAAATACAGAGGACGGCAGAGCTGCTGCTCCCTCCCCGCTCGTCCGTGGTTTCTCCTCCTGCCGCCTCTGAGTCGTCCCCTCTCTCTCTCTCTCTCTCTGAGTCGTCCCCTCTTTCTCTGAGTCGTCCTCTCTCTCTGAGTCGTCCTCTCTCTCTCTGAGTCGTCCTCTCTCTATCCGAGTCGTCCTCTCTCTCTGAGTCGTCCTATCTCTCTGAGTCGTCCTCTCTCTATCCGAGTCGTCCTCTCTCTCTGAGTCGTCCTCTATTTTTCTCTACGAGAGCGAGGGACGTGTACTCTGAGTCGCGGGCCGAGTTGACAATCATCTTATGAACGTCACTCAATATCGGGGGGCATTACAGTACATGCAGTCATGAACGTGTGCGTGTCCTCACGTACAAACGCGCGTGTGTGTACGATGCAGTCAGAACCGTGTGCGTACATTGTAACTCGTGCGTGTGTAAATGAGCGTGTAAATGAATGTACGCATGGAAGGAGGTGTGCGTGTGTATGCATACACTCAGCGTGGACGTAGAATCGTACGTGTGTGTGCATGTATACACGGGCATGCATTTGATTTTCGCGGTTGCGTTAATACTCGAATGCACACACGTACGCCTGCAATGGAACTTGTACGCCTTGTGTTCATCAACGTGTGCGTGCGCATGCCTACCCGCACTTGTGTGTGTGTGCACTGCTGTGTGTGTGCGGTGTGCGTCATGTCGCCGGTGTGCACCTGCACGCATCTCTGTGCGTGCATTTGTCCACATGTGTCTGGGCCGTGGAAGAAAATCGCGCTCGGCTCCCTCGCGTGCTGCTGTTTCATCGCTGCCTCGTCACTGGCTGCCTCCTCATCGCTGTCTCGCCGCTCTGCGCTGGGTCTCGATGCTGCTGCTGTAGCTGCTGTAGCTGCTGCTGCTGTAGCTGCTGCTGCTGTAGCTGCTGCTGCTGTAGCTGCTGCTGCTTTACAGCTGCTGCTGTTGCTGCTGCTGCTGTAGCTGCTGCTGCTTTACAGCTGCTGCTGTAATTGCTGCTGTAGCTGCTGCTGTAGCTGCTGCTTCTGCTGCTGATGTAGCTGCTGCTGCAGCTGCTGTAGCTGCTGCTGCAGCTGCTGTAGCTGCTGCTGCTGCTGTAACTGCTGCTGTAGCTGCTGTAGCTGCTGCTGCTGTAGCTGCTGCAGCTGCTGTAGTTGCTGCAGCTGCTGTAGCTGCGGGAGCTGCTGGAGCTGTAGCAGAGCCCCCCCCCGCTCCTCCGGGCGAGGGGGATGCGGCGCCACGCCGCCTCCTCCACACGCGCTGCGAGCAGTCCCGGGGTGGCGTGGGGCCGCGGCTGGAGGTGCATGTGGAGGGGGTGCAGGAGGGGGCGGTGGTGGAGCTGGTGAGAGTCGTGGTGGTGGGAGTCGTGGTGGTGGTAGTGGTGGTGCTGGTGAGAGTAGTGGTGGTGGTTGTGGTGGTGAGAGTCGTGGTGGTGGTGGTGGTGGTGGTGGGAGTGCTGGTGAGAGTCGTGGTGGTTGTGGTGGTGCTGGTGAGAGTCGTGGTGGTGGTGGTGCTAGTGAGAGTTGTAGTGGTGGTGGGAGTGCTGATCAGAGTAGTGGTGGTTGTGGTGGTGGTGGTGAGAGTCGTGGTGGTGGTGGTGGGAGTGCTGGTAGAGTCGTGGTGGTTGTGGTTGTTGCATTCAAAGACTCGCGGTGGCTGAACCCGAGTTCGATTCCCACTCACAGGAAACACCAGAGACGATTATCTGAACCGGTTGTCGGCCTCCCGTAGGTCGACTCAGCCTCAAACTTGATGTGCAAGCGTTGTGACCAGAGAAACAAAGACGGCCAGGCGTGGTGCTGGCAACACACCGCCTCGTCTACCGTTGCGGCCTTCATCGATGCACTTGCCCCAGCAGTCTGTCGAGACTCTACGGGGGATCTTTGTTTTTGGTTGGGGTAGTAACATTGGTGGTTGCGGTAGTGATAGATTGATGGTTGTTGTGGTCGTGTGGTTGTTAGTGGTGCTTCAAGTTGTAGTTACGTTGGTGGAGGGATGGTTTGAGAGGGTTCGACACGCTTGTGGAAGTGGTGACGGTGGTGGCGGTGTTAGTGGTGGGGTTAGTGGTGGTGGTGGTGTTAGTGGTGGTGGCGGTGGTGTTAGTGGTGGGGTTAGTGGTGGTGGTGGTGTTAGTGGTGGTATTAGTGGTGGTGTTAGTGGTGGTGGTGTTAGTGGTGGTGTTAGTGGTGGTGGTGGTGTTAGTGGTGGTATTAGTGGTGGTGGTGGTGGTGTTAGTGGTGGTGTTAGTGGTGGTGGTGGTGTTAGTGGTGGTATTAGTGGTGGTGTTAGTGGTGGTGTTAGTGGTGTTAGTGGTGGTGTTAGTGGTGGTGTTAGTGGTGGTGATGGTTCCTGTGGAGTCACCAGCGGTGACTGTGGTGACGCCACGCGGCTGTTGGTGTCGGCATCGCTGAGTCCGCCCGTGTCACCAGAGGTGATGTCACCAGAGGTGATGTCACCAGAGGTGATGTCACCAGAGGTGGTGTCACCAGAGGTGATGTCACCAGAGGTGGTGTCACCAGAGGTGATGTCACCAGAGGTGATGTCACCAGAGGTGGTGTCACCAGAGGTGATGTCACCAGAGGTGATGTCACCAGAGGTGGTGTCACCACAGGTGGTGTCACCAGAGGTGATGTCACCAGAGGTGATGTCACCAGAGGTGGTGTCACCAGAGGTGATGTCACCAGAGGTGATGTCACCAGAGGTGGTGTCACCAGAGGTGATGTCACCAGAGGTGGTGTCACCAGAGTAGGTGTCACGAGAGGTGATGTCACCAGAGGTGGTGTCACCAGAGGTGGTGTCACCAGAGGTGGTGTCACCAGAGGTGATGTCACCAGAGGTGGTGTCACCAGAGGTGATGTCACCAGAGGTGATGTCACCAGAGGTGGTGTCACCAGAGGTGATGTCACCAGAGGTGATGTCACCAGAGGTGGTGTCACCACAGGTGGTGTCACCAGAGGTGATGTCACCAGAGGTGATGTCACCAGAGGTGGTGTCACCAGAGGTGATGTCACCAGAGGTGATGTCACCAGAGGTGGTGTCACCAGAGGTGATGTCACCAGAGGTGGTGTCACCAGAGTAGGTGTCACGAGAGGTGATGTCACCAGAGGTGGTGTCACCAGAGGTGGTGTCACCAGAGGTGGTGTCACCAGAGGTGATGTCACCAGAGGTGGTGTCACCAGAGGTGATGTCACCAGAGGTGGTGTCACCAGAGGTGATGTCACCAGAGGTGATGTCACCAGAGGTGGTGTCACCAGAGGTGATGTCACCAGAGGTGATGTCACCAGAGGTGGTGTCACCACAGGTGGTGTCACCAGAGGTGATGTCACCAGAGGTGATGTCACCAGAGGTGGTGTCACCAGAGGTGATGTCACCAGAGGTGATGTCACCAGAGGTGGTGTCACCAGAGGTGATGTCACCAGAGGTGGTGTCACCAGAGTAGGTGTCACGAGAGGTGATGTCACCAGAGGTGGTGTCACCAGAGGTGGTGTCACCAGAGGTGGTGTCACCAGAGGTGATGTCACCAGAGGTGATGTCACCAGAGGTGGTCACCACAGGTGGTGTCACCAGAGGTGGTGTCACCACAGGTGGTGTCACCAGAGGTGATGTCACCAGAGGTGGTGTCACCACAGGTGGTGTCACCAGAGGTGGTGTCACCACAGGTGGTGTCACCAGAGGTGGTGTCACCAGAGGTGGTGTCACCAGAGGTGGTGTCACCAGAGGTGATGTCACCAGAGGTGGTGTCACCAGAGGTGATGTCACCAGAGGTGGTGTCACCAGAGGTGGTGTCACCAGAGGTGATGTCACCAGAGGTGGTGTCACCAGAGGTGATGTCACCAGAGGTGATGTCACCAGAGGTGGTGTCACCACAGGTGGTGTCACCAGAGGTGGTGTCACCAGAGGTGGTGTCACCAGAGGTGATGTCACCAGAGGTGGTGTCACCAGAGGTGATGTCACCAGAGGTGGTGTCACCAGAGGTGGTGTCACCAGAGGTGGTGTCACCAGAGGTGATGTCACCAGAGGTGGTGTCACCGCGCCTGACGATGGTGCTCGCGATGGTGATGGCGACGCTCGCCTCGGCTGCTCGGGCCGAGAGAGAAAGGCACAAGCTGGTATTGTGGGTCCGAGAGAGACACAAGGAGAGACACACACAAGGAGAGGGAGACACGAGGAGAGGGAGACACGAGGAGAGGGGAGACTAAAGGAGGGAGACACACACACAAGGAGAGAGAGACACACACACAAGGAGAAGGAGAGACACAAGGAGAGAGAGACACACAAGGAGAGAGACACACAAGGAGAGAGACACACAAGGAGAGAGAGACACAAGGAGGGAGTCATACACAAGGAGAGAGACACACAAGGAGAAGGAGAGACACAAGGAGAGAGACACACACAAGGAGAGAGAGAGAGACACACACACAAGGAGACACACACACACAAGGAGCGAGAGAGACACACACAAGGAGCGAGAGACACACACAAGACGACACACACACAAGACGACACACACACACACACAAGGAGAGAGGGAGGGAGAGAGCCCTCCTCATTGACCCGGGCGGGGGAGCTGTAGCGGACGGCTGTGTGCGTTGCCGTGGAGACCGCGCACGGAGCCCGCCATGTGCGGCCCAGAGACACAATGCGAATCCTGCGAATACAGGAGGAGAAGTCCCCCCCCCTCACCCTCCTCCCACGGCTGCGGGTGCGCGGCACTGAGCGCGCAGACGGCTCGGCCATCCTCGCCCCGATGTCCTCCTCCTCCTTCTCCTCCCCCACTCCTCCTCCCGGCTCATATCAGGCATCCGGCACCATCGTCACCGTCGTCATCACAGCGAGGGCTAGAGACAAAGCGTGCACGCACGTGCGTTCAGTTTGATGGGACGGACACCTCTCTCTCTCTCGACACACGCTGAGGCGAAGAGCGTCGTGCGCACGTGCGTGTGCGTGTCTGAGCGGTAGAGTCACGGCTGGAGAGAGCGATGATGCTCGAGGTGCGCGAGTGGGTGAAGTGGCGGCGGCGGCGCCGTGAGTTAATGATGAGCGTGGCTCAGTCCACCACCACCACCGCCGCCACCACCGCCACCACCACCAGCGCCACTTCTCTCGCTGCTACCGATGCTGCCGCCGCCTTGGGGGGTGACGACGCGAGATGCATCGGAGTCCTCCTCCTCCTCCTGCTGCTGCTCGTCAACGGGCGCGGAGCTGCGGAGGCGCTGGTCGGAGCCGCTCGAGGGGAAGACGAGGCACGCGGTGAGGACTGCGCGGAGCCCTCCGCCTCGCTCGGCCTGGAGGCCGTGCTGGTGGTGGTGGTGGTCGTGGTGGTGGTCGTGGTAGTCGTGGCGGTGGCCGTGGTCGTGGTGGTGGTCGTGGTGGTGGTCGTGGTGGTGGTCGTGGTGGTGGCCGTGGTCGTGGTGGTGGTCGTGGTGGTGGCCGTAGTCGTGGTGGTGGTGGTGGTGGTCGTGGTGGTGGCCGTGGTCGTGGTGGTGGCCGTGGTGGTGGTGGTCGTGATGATGGTCGTATTCGTGGTGGTCGTGGTGGTGGCCGTGGTGGTGGCCGTGGTGGTGGTCGTGGTGGTGGTCGTAGTCGTGGTGGTCGTGGTGGTGGCCGTGGTGGTGGTGGTGGTCGTGGTGGTGGCCGTGGTGGTGGCCGTGGTGGTGGTCGTGGGTGGTGGCCGTGGTGGTGGTCGTGGTGGTGGCCGTGGTCGTGGTTGTGGTGGTGGCCGTGCTGGTGGTGGTGGTGGCTGTGGCTGGGGGCGGCTTGACCCGCGAGTGTTGTGAGTTGTGTGTGTCTCTCTCTCTGTGTGATCTACGTGAGGAGCTGTCGCACACTGCGCTACGAACCCGGCCACCCCAGTTCGATTCCCGCTGTTGACGGCCAACATCGGTGACGACTACGTGAACCGGTCCTGGGCCCTCCCCTATGTCGACTCAGCCTTAAATCAATACCTAGTGCAGCGTGTAAACATCAGCGCTGGGGAGACAAAGACGGCGGGGCGTTGTGCTGGCCACTCTGCATAGGTGCTCCTCGCTCACAGCACTTGCCCGACGAGTCCGTTGAGGTTATCTGGGGCACCTTTGTGTCGCGTGTATTTGTGTGAGTGCGCAATTATTTTAGTTGGCATCGACTTGATGTGATGATGAGTGGGATGCGTGTGATTGAGTACCTACGTTGTGTGTGTGTGTAACCAAATGAATGCGCAGTGGGTAGAAGAGGTGTGTGTATATGATTGGGTATAGGAACATATGCTTGCGTACATATCAAAAATGATGTGCTGTGTATTTGAAGACGTGTTCTGTTGTGTGTCTACGTGTATATATCAAGTTGATCGTGTGTATATCCCATTATGTGAGTGCATATGTGCGTATGTATGCAGCACAAATGTTAATCATGTGTGTGTAGGTGTGTAACCGCAATGTGCGTGTAACCGGTTCGTCGCGCGCGCACTGCGAACCCGGCGACCCGAGTTCGATTCGCGCTCGCGGCCAACACAAGTGGTGGTTATCTGAACCAGTTCTGGGCCTCATCTAGGTAGAATCAGCCTCAAATGAGTACCTGGTGCGATGTGTAAACATCGCCACTGGAGAGACAAAGGCGGCAGGCCGTGGTGCTAACCGTGTCGGCCTTCGTAGATGCTCGCTAACAGACATTGCTCCAGCAGGCGAGGCGCGGGGTGTTTGGCTTTGCATAACTGTGTACGTGTAGTGACTTTATTTTATATTTTATAAACGAAACATTTTTTTTAATTTACCAGGTAAGGCCCACTGAGCTATGGAGCGCTTTGTCAGAAGCTACCTGGCCACAAGTGGAAATGTATTACGTGGAACTTTATATTTATATAGGACTGTCTTTATGGTCCGCGTGTGAGTGCGCGTGTGAGCATCTACGTGTGTGTGTGTCAAATCGATGTAATATCTGTGTGCTGTATCAAATTTTGTTTCTGTGTGTGCATGCGTCCAGCTTGTGTTGTGTATGTGACCCGCGTGGTGGAGTATGCTGAAACAAAATAATGACCAGCATGGCGAAAGGTGGCCTTCATCTATTTTGTGATTCCAGAATAGCTCGAATTAATATTTTCTGTTTGTCGCAATTTATTGAGCAAAATGCATGCATGCGTATGCATATGTATGCGGTATATGTATGGGGAGCGATAGTGTAGTGCGCTCCGAACCTGGCGACCCGAGTTCTCTTCCCGCTCACGGCCAACATCGGTGACGATTACCTGAACCGGGCCTGGGGCGGTACCTGTGCGGTGTGCACACTTCAGCATCGGGGAGACAAAGGCGGCCGGGCGTGGAGCTGGCCACTCATCGCTTCGTGCGCCGCACACGCCTTCATAGGTTCTCGCAAACAGCACTTGCCCCAGCAGTCTGCTAAAGGCTACACGGGGGGTCTTTATATGTTTCTATGTATTTGTGCGTGATATTGCGTATGCGTATATATGTATTTGTCTTTGCAGTTTGTGTCATCTGTGTGTAGTTGCGGGTGTGTGCAATGTACGTACAGTACGTGTATTCTGATTCTGTAAATGTATAGACTGTAGCCGTGTTTGTATTTGTATTATGCAGAGCCGGTGGCGCAGTGGTTAGCGCACTGTGCTACGAACGAAGCCGCGTGAGTTCGATTCCCAGCCACGGCTAACATCAGCGGCGGGTGATTTCTTAACTGGTCCTGCGCCACGGGGAAGACTAAGGCGGCCGGGTGTGGTGCGGGCCACCCACCCCCTATTGTGCCGTGCCGGCCTGCATATATGCTCACAAACAGCACTTGCCCCAACAGCCCGTTACGGCTACACGGGGATCTTTGTGCGTGCCCGCAGGCCTGTGTGTGTATATTGTTCATGTGTGTGTGTGTATGCGTATGTTTATATGTATGTGTGTGCATATGTATATACACGTTGTAAGCTTTATCCTTTATTTGCATAAATAATTCAGTTTCAGCATTCTAATAACAACGATGGAATATACTTAACATGCAAAATTAGGGAGCGGTGGCGCAGTGGTTAGAACAGTGCGCCGTGAACCCTGGGAATTTGAGCTCGATTCTGGGCCATCCGCGCTGACCAGAGTGGTGAAGTATGGTCAAAATCTACAACCCGTCATGATCGACAGTGGATTGACAAAGGGCTGTACAGCATGTGTATAATAATCATTATAATACCGCACTGTAACATTACTCAGTACACAGAGTGATAACCACGTGCACGAGAATAGAACTCGGCGATGTTGATCCGTCACGAACACTGGCCCCCTTCACTCTCTTGTTCGCAGTTTTTAATTCTATGGCATGAACATTCAATATTAAAACAATAACAATGACTCTTGTGAATTCTTAAAGATGTATGGGCTACACGTGTATGTCAATCAGCATTACGTGTTCACACAATAGACTGCACGCGTCTATAGATACACACACATTTTTAAAATAATATACAGCTCGTTGTAAGAGTTTTCGTAACGGCAATGTGTCACTACGACACGCTCGCCACGGATGAAATAGTTATTATTGTTATCTTATATGAATATTCACGAGTTATTTGAATCGTGAATTCCTCACTCTAATCGCATGCATGCACGCGTTGAACTTCTTTTGCACCGTACGTAGCCAACTGTTCTTATCGGAGGCGCGTGTAACCCAAGACTTCTCACGCCTGTACAAAACAAACGCGGGTTTGTTTTTAATGTTACGTTGTGAAATTGTGTATGCAATCTATATGTTGTTTTATTTGGCGCAATGTATCGGGACATCACCACGGCATTATTGTGAGATTCGCGCGTTTCGCGATCCGGGCGGCTCACGATGACCCCTGCCGCGCGCGCGCGGACGCGGGCCTCGCCATGCGGACGGACCATTGCCTGAAACGTCGCTCATTTTGTATTGCTTCGATATTTAAGGCAACGCGCACGCGAGCACACGCAGTGCGACTCGCGAGTGTGGTGTCGAGGTGGTGTGGTGATTCTCTGTTTCCTGGTGAATCCGCGCGCGATGGAGTCCATCCTCCTTGCTGCCGTGCGCCCTGTGCTCGTCAGGTGTCCTGCATCGCCCGCGCCACGTAAGGCCACGATTATTCATCATCATCATCATGATTAATCATCAGTATCTGGATTAATCATCATGATGATGATGATCTGGGTATAAATGCTGTTAGAAAATGGGCAAAAGTCCAATTAGTGTCCCTGCCTCGTGTCCTTAATTGACACGAGTCTGGGTAGCCAAGTTTTGAATCGGATATCGATAGCGATCGATATCGCGTCTATTCCATAGCGCCCGCGATCATTAACAATCTACAGCAATGTGTGCATTGCATCTGCTGCTATGTCAGTGATAATAATCTATCGTGACCTTTACAACAGAACGTTTCTAGCAATCATCAACCAGATCAATGCCACCCATTCTCACTTCGCAAATGGATGCACGTGTCGGCTCGCCAGGTTGGTCGATTGGGGATTTGTTTTAGTCCATACTTCTCCACGCCGGGCGATGCGGGTTGGTGAAGGGTAGCCGGGGGGGGGGGGGGGGGGTGGGGGATACCACTCGCCACTGATGTTAGCCGTCGTCGAGAATCGAACCTTGAGTCGCTGACCGGCTTCATTGCGCAGCCTGCTAACCACTGCGCCACCGCTCCTTCCCATAGCAGTGCAATCAATAATCTATTTAAAGCTGTGTTATCGTGATATATAGCAACACCATTGGTGATCTATAGCAATATATCTAGGAGGTATATATAGCGATCTATGTCATTCATACATTTGTTATGATCAGCAACAGTGATATATCCACTGCTGGATGAAGGCCTCGCCAAGCCACCTCCATCCCAGGCGATCCTGCGGTGGAGCGATCCCAGCAGCGCTGCTGCGCACGAGGAGCCGATTCAATCGCTCCATCTCCTCGGTGGTCCGTTCTCGGATGCGTTCCATTCCTTGGTCATCTCTAGCAATCCACACAGTTGAGCATCTATACCAGTCTATATAAGTGATCATCTATAGCGGTCTATACCAGTGATCATATATAGAGATCTATACCTGTGATCATATATCGATCTATACCAGTAATAATCTACGTCGATCTAATCTACAATCGATTTATACCAGTGATAATCTATTTCGATATATACCCGTGATAATCTATATCGAACTATAGCAGTAATACTCTATATCGATCAATACCAGTGATCATCTATATCGATAGATACCCGTGATAATCTGTAGCGATCTATTCCAGTGAGAATCTATATCGATCTATACCAGTGATAATTATCTGTAGCCATCTGTATCAGTGGTTATCTTTAGCGATCGATACCAGTAATACTCTGTATCGATCTATACCGGTGATAATCCACATCGATCTATACAAGTGATAATCTATATCGATATATACCGGTGGATAACCTGTAGCGATCTATTCTCGCGATAATGTAAAGCGATCTATATAATAAATTGGCTATAGCTACCGAGCAAATATTTACAAACCTCGGGAAATCCTGCACCACGCGTGCAATGGATGCACTCTTTGTTTTACGTGCAGTGACACGTTAGGTGAGAATTATGTGTGCGGGCTGTGGCTGTTTTAGTCTTTGATCGTGCGGAGGAACACCGCTGGCAAAGCCTCGTGGCTTGCCGTCGTCACCGTGAGTCCACCAGCAATGAATCAGCGCACGTGAGCGATGAGGGTTCGTCGCGGATTCTCAGATTGTTCATTTACCCGCGCTCCTCCCGGCGAGACTGCTTCTTGTTTTGTCGGGAACTTCGCTGGCAATAGAAGCGCGCAGGGGACACCGCTCCTCTCTCGAGCAGCTCCACACCGCGGCTCACGTCGGGCTGTGCCACGCTAATGACGACTTTAGCAACAACAATGATGACGATGCGACTACTATGGCGAGTTGTGTTGTCGAAAGAGCCACCCCTACAGCCTGCCGTCCGTTACGTCGTCACATCGCGTCTTGTCCACGCGGCTCTCTGAAGGGGCCCCCCACTGGCAGCTGCCCCTCTGCGGCACAATCCGACTCGGCACCGGTACCGTCAACGGGCACAGCTTCCGTCAGGAGGGCGAGGGGTGGGGGGGGCGATCATTGCTGTGTGCAATACCGGTTGAGTAATTTGCGATGCAATTTTGGCAAATGATTTTGAATCTGGCAAAATGTAAAATCGCAAATAAACATTCGTTCGAGACGCCGCCCGTCTCTGCGATATGAAAACACAACACGCCGTTCAAGTCGCATCGCCCCCATCGGCCTCGCGGACACTCGCCGTCGGCGTGCCGCGTGACGTCGCGGGCGCTCTGAACGGTGGGAGCCGCCACGAGCCTCGGGCCGCACTTGGCGAACGAGTCACCGCAGCGAGGTGGTGGCGGCCCGGGCGCTCCGTGGCCTCGCGGCGCGAGCCGGGGGGCTCGTGGTGGTCGCGTGGCGCGACTTGCAGAGGAGCCGCGTCCGCAGCGGGGCTGAGGACCCCCGATACCCGTACCCTACCCGATACCCGGCTACCCGTACCCAGCCAGGTACGGGTACCCGTTTGCGACCCTGGTGCGGCCGGGTACGGGTACGGGTAGGCCATGAGTCACTGGTGAGTAACCGTTTGTCACTCATTTCGGGTAGGGTACGGGTACGGGTAGGGAACGGGTACCCGCGACCCTGGTGCGGCCGGGTACGGGTAAGGAATCAAAACCCGTTTGCGACCTCTGGTTGAGGATACTCGTGAGGGCGGCGGCAAGTCGCACCACCTCGTGCAACACTCGCAGCAGGGGCCGGGTACCACTGCAGCGGGGGCAGCTCATGGGTTGATGGCTTCATCCAGCAGTGGATCGGGAAAGGGACTCACGAGGAAGGGATGCCTGTGTTTCTTGTGTTCTACGCTCCCCTTGAAACCATCGCTTTACCGAATCCCGAGTGATGTGACGGTGATGACACTCGCCTTGCGTGTAAGAGCTGGCAGTATTGATGCGGTGGTTGTTGTAATTGTTGGAACGAACGGCGACGTGGATTACTGTCGGGACGAGGGGTTTGTTCTCAGCTTCTTGTTCGCACGGCTGATGTTGACGAAGAGCGACAGCCGTCATGTCGCACGACATGCTCGATGAGCCACGTGACGACGTCAGGAGCGGAGTGGTGAATCAGCGCCGCCGCTGCCGCCGTGGTGGTGGTGGTGCCGCCTCCGTCGTGATTGTGGATCGGGCATCGAGCCGTTCCGCGTCCCACGGCTCCCTTCTGGGTGGTGGCCACAGTCTCCGCACACTGCCCGGAGAGTTTCTAATTTTCCCATTTGTGCATCATCATCATAAATTATCCGCATCATCATCCAGTACCCGCATCATCCTCATCAGCAGCTGCTGCCGCTGCCATGTGTAGGGTTGTGGCCAATGAGCTTCGACGGCAGGGATATCGGCTGCTTGATGGGGAGTGCGAGATGAGTGAAGTGAGGTCCGAGATAATCCGCAGGTTCCGTGCTGAATCTCGGCCGGAAGATGCCGGAACGCCGTGGTTTTTTGGGTGTGATCATCACCTTTCCTATACTTTGCGCTCCTATCGTGTTTTTGTACGGTTTGTTGTTGTACCGTTTTGACCGCCCCTACTGGACACCTGTGAGAAAGAGCTTTATAGCTCATCGGATTCCTCCTGCAGTATAAATAGGTATTCTGATTATGTTTTGAGGATTTATTTTGGAAGCCACATCCACCTCGCCTTCGTTTGTCCTCGTATTTATTTTTGTATCAACATGTTCATATGAGAATATGAATACATGGTATCATAATGTCGTATTTATTGTCGATAGGTGGACCTTGTCCTCTCGTAGCAGAGCCGTTATCCCTTCTCCCAAGCCAGCCCTGGTGCAGCGTTCAGGACACTGTCGAGCGAGTAACGAGCCGCTGGTGCTTCGCGTCCTGAAACACATTCTGCTGGTAACATTGTTTTGGAAAATCCCAAAAGGCTGTGGGGAAATTAAGGGCCATTGCCAAGATAGTTTCATTGTTGTGGAGTTGCGTTATTGACGAATGCATTGCGTGTTTAGGTATTCGGGTCCGTGTGCCACTGTCAACATGTTGTTGTTGTTGTTTGGAGAGCTGCTATATTTGCGTGAGGATGTTTTGAGGAGCACTTTGTAAAGGGAGGGAGAGGGGGGGAGAAAGAGACGGCCAGTTGTTCCACGCACGCGGGATTTAGTGGGGTAGCAAATTGGCTGCGGTAAAACTGCACGGCATCCCGTTCGAATTTATAGCCGAAAAACATCATCATTATTATTACGCTGCCCTAAATAATATGAACATCGACAGAGATGCTGGTTGTGGTGATGGTGGTGTTTACATCACATATTACTCAAGCTTTATCCTACATTCACAAATAACATATCGTCAAGAACGCGAACACGGGATGTCATGCGCAGGACTGGTGAGAGCACATCTTGAGACTCAGTGCGGAAAATGTAGAACCGGGTTCATTGGAAGAATCCTTTAGATTATGTGGTTCTTCACAATTGCCCTCCACTTTAACAATTATTGCAATGCTCGACATTTCTCCGTTGAAAGCCTCACCGGGTCTCAATGTTCTCCTTAAAGAGGGCCCTTGCCTCGGGATGTTTGACAGATTCAATTAAAATACTGCCCTGCTTTATGTGGGAGGAAACTGGAGGACCCGGAGAAAACCCACCTCCCACATCCAGGGGAGACCACCCACCGTTCCGCACAGATAGATTCAATAATCCGCTGCTGTGCTTCTATCTCTTGACCAGCTATCAGCCTCAGCCTACATACGCTTCACCTGGCATTCACAGACATCCTGCCATCATATTGCGTGCTGGATGTCGGGAGCTCCACTTGCGCAACACTCGGCATCCAACGAGATCCGGGTGCGTTCGTCAGCAGTCCACTGCTGGATGAAGGCCTCCCCAAAGCCGTCGCGATCGCTCACAATCCCGCCATGTTCACAATCCACGCGGCGCCTGCACCTCCACTGATTACATCGCCCCACCTCTACGGTGGCCGTACTCTCAGACGGACGCGTTGCGTTCTTTCGTGATCACGACAATGAACCATGATCATAATAATAATACGTCTTACAAAGACAATCGATGAAGACAATACTATTAATGATGGTCTATAATGAATATATTTCCATAGGATTGAAATAATAGTTTAACACGTAGGCTTTCGCGACCAATTATATTCATAATCAACGTTTTTGGGTTAGATCGCGTTATTTATAAATGTGTCGTAATCCTCCACCACCCGACACGGCCAATCAGCAAAAAAGTGTCACACTTGACAAAAGACAAATAGTTCACTACTTTAGCCCACTGGTGTGTTGAAGAGTGCAACCACAACATTTAATTTTTTGGGTACGACGTTTCGCTGGTAATTGCATCCAGCATCATCGGGCTATTCGCCAGAATGGTGAGGCTCTGCTCTGGATCCCGGTCTTAATATTTTCCATAGGATTTAAATAATATTCTAGCGAAAGAAATACGTGAGCAGGAGCACACATTGAAAGGTGAGAGCGACTTTAAATGAATCAGTCAGTCTTCTATTTTATTTTCTCCAACCTCTTCGCTATCACAATCAATTAGTATTATTACTATTAAAATTAAATGCTTCTGAACGTCTTATTCCGCTGATTCGACTCAACTAAATGTTCATTCGTTACACGAAAATCCCGTGTAGCCAGTTACCCAGCTAGTTTCGATGGTAACAGCCCGCAGCAGCCACTAATAACAGAATTATCATTGGGGTGGAGAGGAGCCTAGTCAGCAGCCAGCCAGGACATTCGAGGCACAGATAATGTTTTAATGGTACGTAATATAATAACGTAAATACTACTAATAATAATAAAAAGAAGAAGACGCATGTTGATCCGACTCTGCCGAGATGCCGCCCGCGAGCGAGGGAGGGAGCGGCCGCGAGTGGTAACTCTGCTCGGGGTCGCTCCGCATGAATCTTCCATGAGACGTCACCGTGACGATTCACGCCACGCGCTCCTCCTCCTCCTCCCCATCTCATTAGGTGCCAGGATATTGGTCGCCTTCTTGGCAGGTGAGAAAATAAGAAACGAAAGACAAAGGTACCCCGTGTAGTCCACAAAGGCTGTCGGGGGCAAGTGCTGTGAGCGAGTAACACCTGGGAAGGCACGAGGGGTGCTGCGCGGCGAGATCCACGCCCAGCCCCCTTTGTCTCCCCTTTGTTCATGTTATACACACACACAGCGCCGGACACTGTTCAGATATTCGCCACTGATGTTGGTCGTGGGCGAGAATCGAACCCGAGGAGATGAATTTGTAACGCACAACGTTGAGGGCGATTTGGTGAACCAAACCAATGTCCACGGAGCAAACAGTGGCGCCGGTCGCTTCGCGGCCGAGGTTTAAGGGAAGGCGTTTGCTTTCCTAGCAGATGGGTTGACGCCGATGTATGCAGGGTCTAATCGTCATCTACATCATGAGCGATGATCTATCCACTGCTTGATGAAGCCCCCCACCGTCGCCATTTCTCGCAGTCTGGTGATGCGACGATGAATATCGCCCCTCCCCCTCCCCTGTGCTCTGTGAAGAAGAGCCGTTGTCCCACACGTCACCCAGTATATATTTTTATTTTCAAGACCACAGTCGTATTACTGACAAAGGTGTTGAGCTCTTTGGTCTCGTCTCGGGCGCGTTCCCTCCTTTGTCTGCAGCTCCGTCGTTGCCCTCGGCCACCGTCCCTTCGATCCAACACCTCCTGCCCTGGCCCACTTCCTCTCCTTCGCTGTCAACGCGATGCCTTTAAGCCGCGTACGTTCTCTGTCCACGTGTTCCTCTCCCTGCCTCTCCGTGTATGTACTCGTATTGTGGGGGTGTGCCTGTGTAATGCGGGTTGTAATGCGGTGGGGCAATGGTTAGCGCACTGCGCTACGAACCCGGCGACCGAGTTCCATTCCTGCTCGCGACCAATACCAAATATTGAACCGTCCTGGGCCTCCCTTAGGACGACTTACGCCTCATACGAGCGCCTGGTGCGGTGTGTAGTCAACGGCGCCACTCGGCACACAAAGGCGGCCGGGCGTGGTGCTGGCCACCCGCCCTCTCGTGTCCCTCTCTGGCCTTCATAGGCGAGCGCTAACAGCACTTGCCCCAATAGTCCGTCAAGGCTATACGGGGGGTCTTTGTTTTTGTGATGAACGCATGCGGGTAAGGTGAGTGATACGCGAGCGTAGTGTTCGATACTGTACCGAGAAACCACGGCGAGCGATTGTGATGCACATTCTAATCTGGTTGTGGTAGGGCTAGAGAGCTGACGTATTATTTTATTGCTTACAAATATTGCCGATCCTGTGCTTTCAATGACAAACATCCGACGGTCGAATTGTGAGCACAACACGGACGGCGTGAAGCAGGGAAATCGCTCTCACTCACAGAGTCGGCACGGGCAAGCCCCGAGTTACACATTTCTGCCGCTCAAGAGCCTCGCAATACAATGGCGCGCACAATCCTGTAACCCTCGTCGTCATCGCTGGTGAACCGAGTAATTCGCCTTCCGTGGAGTGTGACGCTGGAGCCGATTGAAAGCGCCACGATACAGCGAGCGGGTCCCAGTCCGACACCCTTGTCGCTGACTCTACGTTGGCAGCGCTCCACGAAACAGAGATAACGCAAACTCAACACGATCGACAATTATAACACTGTGGCCTTTAAAGGGGGGGGGGGGTATATGATAGGCCACGTTTCGGACAAGTGCTATGCAGAAGGGCCATTGCCCGAAACGTCGCCTAATATATATGTTCCTATTAAAGCCAACAACGGTGTTATTGACGAATGTGTCTGGTAATGCAAATGCGGTCTTAAACCCTCTCTCATCTCCCGCCCTCCATCTCCCAAAATAATCCATCCTCCTCTGCAGGAAGCCGCCCACTCCCCCCACGGCCGCTTCACACAGCGCGCGTTGCTGCTCTGCTCCCCCTCCTCCTCCTCGCGGTCGCGGTCGCGGTCGTGCGCGGCGCACGCGTTCATAGCGTGGCGGTTGCATCGCATTGATTGTGTCCCCACGTGATGCAAAACGATGAAATTGATCAGCGGATGATTGACGATGTTTCGCCCTCCGAGAGAGCGGCCTCCCATTGCACTCGCCGCACAGTAGAATGTGCGCACCGAGATCACGCCCCCCCCCCCCCGCAAGACATGAATACAACACTCAAAGTAAAAGCACTCCGAAGTTGTTGCCCACGTTCTCCCGATTATAAGACGCACTTTTATCGCTGCTATTTTAAATTGTGAAAACGTTGGGGCTGTGTCTTATACTCCGGTCGTGTGTGTGTGTGAGACCAGATCTGTATAACAACTCTGTTGACACCGGGGCACACATTTTAGGGTGCGTCTTATTTTCCGGAGCGTCTTATAATCCTGGGAATTCGCTCGTCAGGATGTTGCACGTGCGCTCGCTCGGCTTATGACCCATTGCATTATCGCTCACACTCTTGATCCGCCCCCCCCCCCCCCCCCATCATACACACAGTGTTATATTTTTGCAATAGTTAATCAAGAGTAATAATTGTCAGCCCTTTATCAATCCACTGCTGGATGAACGTCCACATATGTACTTGAGTCGCGAGGGATGTTTAATCATACTTCACCACAGGCTGATCAGTGCGGGGGTGGTCGAGGAGGGGTGGAGGGGGGCAGGACCGGTTCTGATCTCACTCGCCATTGATGTTGCCTGTGGCCGGGAATCGAACTCAAGGTCACGACGACTCAGTACGCGTACTGGTGCACTCACGCTCACACTCACGGGCATGTAAAGCTGAAGATCCCCCTATAATCTTTCACAGACTGTTGGGGAAAGTGCTGTTAGCCAGAACCTATGAAGTCCGGCACGGCACACGAGGGGGTAGGTGGCCAGCACCGCGCTCGACCGCCTTTGTCTCCCTATTGACCATTTTTACACATCGCACCAGGTACACATTTGAGGCTGAGTCGACCTAGGGGAGACCCTCAGATATTTGAACGCGGGTCGCTGGTGTGTATCAAAGCACGGTGACCGCTGCTCCACAGTTCCACGCACTGGCACACACGCCCTGACATACACACACCCTGACACACACACACCCTGACATACACACACCCTGACATACACACACCCTGACACACACCCTGACACACACACCCTGACACACACACACCCTGACATACACACACCCTGACATACACACACCCTGACATTGATACACACACACCCTGACATACACACACACTGACACACACCCTGACATACACACACACTGACATACACACACTGACACACACACCCTGACAAGTGATGCACACTCGCTGCCGCACGCGCGCGCAGAGGGCAGCGTCTCTGACGAGGGAGCCGCTGGAGATGAAAGGCGCCGCGCTAATCACGGAGGAGACTCTCAGATCCCTCGCCCAAGGCGCCCGCTCCGATCATCCACCCCTCATCATCCACCCCTCATCATCCACCCCATGATCATCCACCCCATGATCATCCACCCCCTCATCATCCACCCCCTCATCATCCACCCCTCATCATCCACCCCCTCATCATCCACCCCCTCATCATCCACCCCATGATCATCCACCCCATGATCATCCACCCCCTCATCATCCACCCCCTCATCATCCACCCCCTCATCATCCACCCCATGATCATCCACCCCATGATCATCCACCCCCTCATCATCCACCCCCTCATCATCCACCCCCTCATCATCCACCCCATGATCATCCACCCCATGATCATCCACCCCCTCATCATCCACCCCCTCATCATCCACCCCCTCATCATCCACCCCCTCATCATACACCCCCTCATCATCCACCCCCTCATCATCCACCCCTCATCATCCACCCCTCATCATCCACCCCCTCATCATCCACCCCCTCATCATCCACCCCCTCATCATCCACCCCCATGATCATCCACCCCCTCATCATCCACCCCTCATCATCCACCCCATAATCATCCACCCCTCATCATCCACCCCCTCATCATCCACCCCCTCATCATCCACCCCTCATCATTCACCCCCTCATCATCCACCCCCATGATCATCCACCCCCTCATCATCCACCCCCTCATCATCCACCCCCTCCTCATCCCCCCCCTCATCATCCACCCCCATGATCATCCACCCCCTCATCATCCACCCCATGATCATCCACCCCTCATCATCCACCCCCTCATCATCCACCCCCTCATCATCCACCCCCTCATCATCCACCCCCTCATCATCCACCCCCATGATCATCCACCCCTCATCATCCACCCCATGATCATCCACCCCTCATCATCCACCCCCTCATCATTCACCTCTCATCATCCACCCCCTCATCATCCACCCCCTCATCATCCACCCCATGATCATCCACCCCTCATCATCCACCCCCTCATCATCCACCCCCTCATCATCCACCCCCTCATCATCCACCCCCTCATCATCCACCCCCTCATCATCCACCCCCTCATCATCCACCCCCTCATCATCCACCCCATGATCATCCACCCCCTCATCATCCACCCCATCATCATCCACCCCCATGATCATCCACCCCCTCATCATCCACCCCCTCATCATCCACCCCCTCATCATCCACCCCCTCATCATCCACCCCATGATCATCCACCCCATGATCATCCACCCCCTCATCATCCACCCCCATGATCATCCACCCCCTCATCATCCACCCCCTCATCATCCACCCCATCATCATCCACCCCCATGATCATCCACCCCCTCATCATCCACCCCCTCATCATCCACCCCTCATCATCCACCCCCTCATCATCCATCCCATGATCATCCACCCCCATGATCATCCACCCCATGATCATCCACCCCCTCATCATCCACCCCCATGATCATCCACCCCCTCATCATCCACCCCCTCATCATCCACCCCATCATCATCCACCCCCATGATCATCCACCCCCTCATCATCCACCCCCTCATCATCCACCCCATGATCATCCACCCCCATGATCATCCACCCCCTCATCATCCACCCCCTCATCATCCACCCCTCATCATCCACCCCCTCATCATCCACCCCATGATCATCCACCCCCATGATCATCCACCCCATGATCATCCACCCCCTCATCATCCACCCCATGATCATCCACCCCCTCATCATCCACCCCCTCATCATCCACCCCATCATCATCCACCCCCATGATCATCCACCCCCTCATCATCCACCCCCTCATCATCCACCCCTCATCATCCACCCCCTCATCATCCACCCCATGATCATCCACCCCCATGATCATCCACCCCATGATCATCCACCCCCTCATCATCCACCCCCATGATCATCCACCCCCTCATCATCCACCCCCATGATCATCCACCCCCTCATCATCCACCCCCTCATCATCCACCCCATGATCATCCACCCCCATGATCATCCACCCCCTCATCATCCACCCCCTCATCATCCACCCCTCATCATCCACCCCCTCATCATCCACCCCATGATCATCCACCCCCATGATCATCCACCCCATGATCATCCACCCCCTCATCATCCACCCCCATGATCATCCACCCCCTCATCATCCACCCCCTCATCATCCACCCCATGATCATCCACCCCCATGATCATCCACCCCCTCATCATCCACCCCCTCATCATCCACCCCTCATCTACCACCCCCTCATCATCCACCCCATGATCATCCACCCCCATGATCATCCACCCCATGATCATCCACCCCCTCATCATCCACCCCCATGATCATCCACCCCCTCATCATCCACCCCCTCATCATCCACCCCATCATCATCCACCCCCATGATCATCCACCCCCTCATCATCCACCCCCTCATCATCCACCCCATGATCATCCACCCCCATGATCATCCACCCCCTCATCATCCACCCCCTCATCATCCACCCCATCATCATCCACCCCCATGATCATCCACCCCCTCATCATCCACCCCATGATCATCCACCCCCATGATCATCCACCCCCTCATCATCCACCCCCATGATCATCCACCCCCTCATCATCCACCCCCATGATCATCCACCCCCTCATCATCCACCCCTCATCATCCACCCCTCATCATCCACCCCTCATCATCCGTTTCTCCCACCTATTCGGTAATTGTTATTCAATGTCTTCCGAACTTCTTCCGGCGTTTCAATTAAATTAAATGTTTAATTGTTAGACTGAAAAGTCCCCTGCAGCCAGTTACCCAGCTAGCTTCGGTGGCAACGGCCTACTCACAACAACAGAGTTATCGTTGGGGTGGAGACGTGCCCAGCCGGCAGGCAGCCAGAAGACTCGAGGCGTAGGTGATGCATAATTGTCGTGTGATTGCTGTTGGCAATGTCGTCATTGTCTCCACTTCAATCCGCCTGTGTTTGGCGATCAGTACATGGCAAGCACGCGGGGTACACGCGGCGCTTGCAAACAATCGCTCCGCGTCCCCGCGTCAGCTCGCCACGACAGTGAGTGCAATGTCTGCGTCTTGTGTCGATGTTACAGCCGTGCGAGCTCAGCTCGCCACGACAGTGAGTGCAATGTCTGCGTCTTGTGTCGATGTTACAGCCGTGCGAGCTCAGCTCGCCACGACAGTGAGTGCAATGTCTGCGTCTTGTGTCGATGTTACAGCCGTGCGAGCTCAGCTCGCCACGACAGTGAGTGCAATGTCTGCGTCTTGTGTCGATGTTACAGCCGTGCGAGCTCAGCTCGCCACGACAGTGAGTGCAATGTCTGCGTCTTGTGTCGATGTTACAGCCGTGCGAGCTCAGCTCGCCACGACAGTGAGTGCAATGTCTGCGTCTTGTGTCGATGTTACAGCCGTGCGAGCTCAGCTCGCCACGACAGTGAGTGCAATGTCTGCGTCTTGTGTCGATGTTACAGCCGTGCGAGCTCAGCTCGCCACGACAGTGAGTGCAATGTCTGCGTCTTGTGTCGATGTTACAGCCGTGCGAGCTCAGCTCGCCACGACAGTGAGTGCAATGTCTGCGTCTTGTGTCGATGTTACAGCCGTGCGAGCTCAGCTCGCCACGACAGTGAGTGCAATGTCTGCGTCTTGTGTCGATGTTACAGCCGTGCGAGCTCAGCTCGCCACGACAGTGAGTGCAATGTCTGCGTCTTGTTTCGATGTTACAGCCGTGCGAGCTCAGCTCGCCACGACAGTGAGTGCAATGTCTGCGTCTTGTTTCGATGTTACAGCCGTGCGAGCTCAGCTCGCCACGACAGTGAGTGCAATGTCTGCGTCTTGTTTCGATGTTACAGCCGTGCGAGCTCAGCTCGCCACGACGCGCTCCTGTTGCACTCAAACACCCCCTCCCTCCCCCGAACTCTGTCGGCTTAAAATGTTTACTGAAAACTTTCGTGACTGCAGGAATTCAGATTCGTTGAATCTGTCTGCTTTCGCGAGCCCCGCGTTGTAACGGCGGCACTCTGTACGTGGACACAGTCACCAGGTAATTCAGGAAAGACATACATCTACAAATAACGCAGCTCCCCGGCGCGCTGGCTCTGGGTCCGCGTGGCTCGTCCGGGCAGAGGCGGCCCCCCTCGGCCGCGGGTCAAGAGGCAGACATCGAGAGCATCATCGTCATCATCGTCGTCATCGCTCTTGAGCCGTACCGAATTGTTTTTCAGGTGCAGCTTCACAATCCCACTCACTTCGAATTGGTTATCGCACAATTCACTGTCATCGCGCACATGGAGACAGTACAAGCGCTCACGTCATGCCACCTCGCCTGGGACCGACACGTGACTCATCTCATCCCGGCTCAGAATCAGAACATTTCCGAATCAGAGTATGTAGACTGGAATAATCCGATGAGCTGTACAGCTCTTGGTCCGCAGATGACTCAGTCGATGTTGTGTCGGGTCAGCACGCCAGGCTGAGTTGCTGCGATCGCGAGACGGGGGTGGGGGGTTATTGAACCGATTCCACCAGCGACCCCCTCCTCTTCCCGCACCCCCACGGCAGTGACGGTGCTGCCACATTTGCCGTCACGAAAGGTAGAGAGGAGATGGCCGTGGCTCTCTGAGTGCACATCCCCATTGCTTCACTGGCTCGCTCTCTGTGGAGCAGGTGCTGTTGGCGAGCGCCTATTGAGGCCGTAATGATGTACGAGAGGTGGTGGTTGTGGGTCTGTGCTCTAAGTCTGAACCATAGCCGGCCGCCTCGGTCTCTCCAGTGCTGGCAGTCGTTTAGAGGCCGCGTGGATCTAGGGGTGGCCCAGGGCCAGTCCTCGCACATCACCCGCCACCGGTGTCACCCGTCGACGACTGTGGCCGCGTTCGTAGCGCGGCGCACGCCAACCGCTGCGCCACCGCTCCCTCCCACCCTCACGCGCGTGGGTGGCACTGCCGCCTCCTGCAGCGGCGGCAGCAGCGGCAGGAGGAGCCGTGTGCCCCGTGGCGGCAGCGGCGGCGGCGCGTGTCACCGCAGGGCGTCCCATCAGCTCCATCATCGCGGCACCCACGGCCCAGTGCGCGGACCGCCCGCGCGCCTTTGAAACTCTCAGATTTACCGAGGGCTGCTCCGCCCTCCCTGCTCCACTCCTCCCTTCAGTTATTTGCCACTTTTTGTTTTTGTTGTGTGTGGGGAGGGAGGCGGGTGGGGTGGCTCGCCGTATACTCCTGCTCACTGCGCCTCGTGCGTCTGTGTGCGTGTCTGTGTGTCTGTGTGCGTGTCTGCGTGCGTGTCTGTGTGTCTGTGTGCGTGTCTGTGTGCGTGTCTTTGTGCGTGTCTGCGTGCGTGTCTGTGTGTCTGTGTGCGTGTCTGTGTGTCTGTGTGCGTGTCTGTGTGTCTGTGTGCGTGTTTGTGTGTGCGTGTCTGTGTGTCTGTGTGCGTCGACTCGGCCTCAAATGAGTACCTAGTGTGGTGTGTCAACATCGCCACTAAGGAGACAAAGGCGGCCGTACCGTGGTGCTGGCCACACACCCCCTCGTGTGCCTTGCCGCTCTTAATAGGTGCTCGCTAACAGCACTTGCCCGAAAAGTCTGTTGAGACCATACGGGGGATCTGTGTGCGTATGCGCACATGTGCCGTGCTGCTACTCGCCAAGAGCACGCACTTGCCCCAACAGTCTGTTAAAGCCTATTCGGATGGATCTTTGTGCGTGTGTGCCTTTGTGTAGTAGGTTGGTGTGTGTGGGTGTGTGTGTGTGGGTGTCTGTGCGGGTGTGTATGTGTGTGTGGGTGTGTGTGGGTGGGTGTGGGTGTGTGTGGGGGTGTGTGTGTATGTGGGTGTGTGTGGGTGTGTGTGTGTGTGGGTGTGTGTGTGTGTGTGCGGGCGTGGGTGTGTGTGGGTGTGTGTGCGTGGGTGTTTGTGTGTGTGGGTGTGTGTATGGGTGTGTGTGTGTGCGCCCGTCGTGACTCAACACACGCAGGACCCGCCGCTAATGAGAGGCATTCAGCCGCGGGGACGCCGTGGGAGTGCGGCTCGCGTTGGACGGGGGGCGTGGGAGGGGAGCTTGGGGTGGTTGTGTTGATTGTGGTCGTGGTTGTTTGTGGTTGTGTTGATTGTGGTCGTGGTTGTTTGTGGTTGTGTTGATAGTGGTTGGGTTGGTTGTGTTGATTGTGGTCGTGGTTGTCTGTGGTTGTGTTGGTAGTGGTTGTGTTGATTGTGGTCGTGGTTGTTTGTGGTTGTGTTTATAATGGTTGGGTTGGTAGTGGTTGTGTTGATTGTGGTCGTGGTTGTTTGTTGTTGTGGTTGTTTGTGGTTGTGTGGACCCCCTAATGGAGCATCTTCGCCGGTTAGAAACATTTAGGCTGGCCTGCCTACGATCCATCCTAGGTTTAACCAGGCTTGATTGTGTGAGGAGCTCAGAAATCCTTGAAAGATCTTTCAAAGTCCCATTGGTGAGCTCCTCCGGCAGGCAAGGCTGCGTTGGCTGGGTCATGTAGCCCGCATGCCCAGCCACCGCATGCCTAAACAGCTATTGTTCGGCCGGATCGAGGGGGCTAAACGGGCGCGGCACGGGCTAGAGAAGAGATGGAGTGATGTGGTACAGGAGGATATGGAGCTGAGTGGACTTGCCGATGACTGTTACCAGCGGTGTCAAGATCGGCCTCTGTGGAGGAGGCTCGTGAATGACGCTACTGGGCAGTTGGAGGCTGTCGCCCTCCAACAACAACGGAGGGCGGAGGAGCGACGCTCACAACAACGAGCGGAGCGCCGGGTGGCTAAAGCACAGCAAGTTGGCACGGTAGGGGGCACAGGTGGTGCATCAGCCAGTTATCTCGGTCATCTCAGTCAGTCGACCCGAGGCACCTGGGTCTGCCCCGTGACCTCCTGCCAGCGGGCGGTCGACACTTCACGTGGCCTCAAGGTGTACATGGCCTGGCACAAGCGTCGTGGTGACGTCACCGCCACTTAGTGGCGAATGGCGGTTGTTGTTGTGGTTGTGTTGACAGTGGTTTAGTTGGTTGTGGTTGGTCGTGGTTGTTGGGACGATGAGCAATGGTATCCGAACCTGGTGTGGACTTCCCCTAGGTCTACTCGGCCTGAATTGCGGTTATAATACCAACATTAGCTTGTAGAGAAAAGACATGATGCCTGTGGTTTAAAGGGGGGGTTATGGAGAGCAAACTCATGGGGAAGATGATTTCTGTACCCGATCAGGGCGTTTGGAGAGATGACAATTCACCCCAAATAGTCACCCCGCTCCGTGAGGGTTTCGCTGTTGTGCAGCTCCCCGATGGGTTTCAAGGGCTGTGCGGCGTATCGTTCGGCACGATGTCCGGCGTTTCGCTCCACATCCAGGGAGCGTTTGGCATTGGCTCCTTTCTGTTCTCTGTGGGGCGCCTCGCGCTCGTCCCGTGGCCCACGCTGCTGCTGCTGCTGCTTCCTATTTCTCGGCGTGAGCCCAAAGCGTGCGCCCTCTCCACTCTGCACGCTTTTTCAGACATCATTCCACTCTCTTTGCCAACGTCCACGTTTCTGATCCGTGTCACATCGCAGTCAGAGGGCGCCCATTCAAAACCGAGCGTCGATCTTCACGCACCATCGCGTCTCGGTTCCACACAGAGCACTCTGCCTCTGCTCTCGTTCATCTGCTTATTCATTAAATTGCATTCGGCGCAGTCGTTTAAGACCGTGCAACACCTCGTGTGCCAGTGCGCAACATTCCCGAAGGACCCTGTACGAGTTCTCTGCAACGTTTGCGTTGTTGCTGCTCTGCTCAAGCAGCAACGCGGATCTCTCTCGTGGAGAATATCCGGAAAACTGGCTAAACCAGATCATCCGTGTAACACATGGAACAAACTCAACACTCAGTGATTAAATAATGATGAGGACATCGGTCTCCGCGCCATTCCCCCAGCGCCAGGGCCCCCGTGAAGGGAGGCGCCGGGGACAGCGACTGCCGCTCTGCCCACTGCAGGCGACGGGCGACTTGACCAGAGCGCGGCAGTGAGCACGTGCACGTGGGGCGGTGGTCTCGAGAAGTCGCCCGCGCGCGACGAGACCCCTCCTCCTACCACCTCCTCCTACCACCTCCTCCTCCTACCACCTCCTCCTCCTACCACCTCCTCCTACCACCTCCTCCTCCTACCACCTCCTCCTCCTACCACTTCCTCCTACCACCCCACCTCCTCCTACCACCCCACCTCCCACCTCCCTCCTCTTCCTCCTCCCACCTCCCTCCTCCTACCACCTCCTCCTCATTCTCTTCATCCTGCGGCACGAGCCACGGATTCTCATTGAGTCGTGACCCCTGCTGATGCCGGCCTCTTACACCCCAACACTGTTCCCTGACAGTGCCTCCCCCACGTGGCTCCACGTGACACGAATCCAGCACTGGACACTGCATGCTGGGTCTGGGCTATAGAGTTGGTATTGGGTTCTAGGACTGGGCTATACTTATTTCAGTCGTACATCGCATCATTCGTGCTAATTGCATCTCACAACGCTGTGCAATAATGATTTGCATAATCACGTTGAGGTGACGAGTTCTGTGTCTGAACGATATCGTGGGTGATGAGTTCTAGGTGTGTGGGCATCCCCACTTGCTCTTAGCCAACGGCCCCCTGCACACACGCAGCGCAGAGACAGACGGCGGCCAGCGGCCACGCTCGCGTCGTGCGTGGGGGTCTGTGTGACGCCACTGCAGGGTGAAGGCGATCCCATGCAGTGTCAGCAATGGAGGTTGTTTGAGCATATTTCACCACGCTGGTCAGCGCGGGTTGGTGAAGTCTGGGAGCACAGAAGTACAGGACAACAATCGCTCATCAAGCCCTGCCGCGCGGGTTTGTCGGGCGGGCTGGTGGCAGCGTGCAGCGCAGCGTGGGGGGGGGGGGCGATGGAGGGGGGCCACGGTGCAGGAGCGAGGTCACCGTTGTGATCGCCGCGAGGAGAGGAGAGACGCCGCGCTCCCTCGCCCACACAGTCCCTCGCCTACTCACTCATTCACTCTCCTGCTCGCTCGCTCACTCTCGCTCAACCAACCAACCATTCACTCACTGACGCAGCCAACTTACTCGTCCACCCACCAACCCATTCGCTCACCCACACACTCAACCACCCACGCATTCACTCATTAGAATAACAGCAATAATATCAATCCAGCAACTACACAACTGGTGTCATGAGAGTTTATGATTACGGTCCACAGTGTTTTTGTCTGTGCGCATATGTATAAACATGGAAACGTATGCACCATTTGCACGTGATTGATGATGGCACCATTTTATCAGCCCTTCATCTCGAAAAGCACGATTTGTTCCCAATTAACGTGCATCTGAATGTTTTAAAATTAATTCTGAGATTCCCTAACGTCCACCTCGTGGCCGTGTCGAAGTGCCCTGCTGCTGCTGGCTGCTGCACAGGCAGCGGGCAGGAGAGCGGCGTTATAACCCCCCCCCACTGTCTAAAGTGCCGTGCCGGGAGATCGTTATAACCCACCCCACTGTCTAAAGTGCCGTGCCCGGAGATCGTTATAACCCACCCCACTGTCTAAAGTGCCGTGCCCGGAGATCGTTATAACCCACCCCACTGTCTAAAGTGCCGTGCCCGGAGATCGTTATAACCCGCCCCACTGTCTAAAGTGCCGTGCCCGGAGATCGTTATAACCCGCCCCACTGTCTAAAGTGCCGTGCCCGGAGATCGTTATAACCCACCCCACTGTCTAAAGTGCCGTGCCGGGAGATCGTTATAACCCGCCCCACTGTCTAAAGCGCCGTGCCCGGAGATCGTTATAACCCACCCCACTGTCTAAAGTGCCGTGCCCAGAGATCGTTATAACCCACCCCACTGTCTAAAGTGCCGTGCCGGGAGATTGTTATAACCCCGCCCCACTGTCTAAAGTGCCATGCCGGGAGATCGTTATACTCCGCCGCACTGTCTAAAGTGCCGTGCCGGGAGATCGCTCCAACCCGTCGACCTCTGGACTGCAGTCCGGCGCGCTGCTTATCGCCACACCACGGCAGCTTGCTTCATTTCAAATCTAGCTCCAAGTTCTTTATTTATAAATGTTATCAGATTCTAAATGTAAATGAAACAATTCTCATTTTCATTTTGTTCAGTCGATGCTGCTTTATGTAATGTTGCCACTTTTTGAAGAAGAAGCCGTCACAAGCGAGATGCTTAAAATGAGACAAAAATCCGATTCTTAAATGTGATTGTGACGACCCATCGCGAGTCCAGCGTTCCACTGCACCCTGGCACGCCGCGTGGCGTGATGCCGTGCTGTGCGGCGCTGGAGGTTTCGTTCCTCTCTCTAAGTTGCTCTGCCTGTTGATGGCCACTGCATTCTGCTTCTGGAGGCTGGCGGTCCCAGAACTCTCCACTTCGATTTCGTCCGCGTGCGCAGCAGTTGACACACCGGCGCCTCTGTCCACACGGCAGTTCGTGCATCCTCCTCCAAGGCGTCTGGCCAGCGTGACAAAAAAGGCCAAAATATCCGTACTGGGGTTTGTAGTGAAAACGCATGCGGTGGTGGTGATGGTGGTGGTGGTCGTGGTGGCGGTGATGGTGGCGGTGGTGACACTGATGGTGGCGGCAGTGTCGTCTCACACCGTGCCAGGGGTCGCGCTCTCCGACGCGCGAAGCCTCTGCCGACGAGCGTCTCACGGGCGATGTCGCGCGTTCGCAGCGAGTTCCCTTTGAGTTGACTCGCGACTCGATCGCACGACGTGCGTGTACATCTCCACGCTCATTGGTTTCAGTCACGGCCGCTGGGTTTCTGTGGTCGTTCATTATCTGAAACGAGCCACGCCGCCTCTTCGTCTGCACGGGAACATCCCGCCGCTTCTCGCCGCCTTCAGCCGGGAGAGTACCGCGCGGTGGGGCCGAATGCGCTCCGCAGCCGCGCTTTGTGGTCGTGCTGCTGCTGCTGCTATACGGCCCTCCGCCGTGTCCGTGGCTTGCACCGCGCGTTGCTCGGCACGATGTTCGGCGGTTCACTCCAGGTGCCGGTAGCTTCTTCCCGAGTTGATTTCCAGGAAATGAATCCACGAACAAGCTCCCATCAGCGCGCGTAACGAAACGTCGGACGTCGTGCAGGACAACATGCATAGCTACCCGCGCTAACTGAGCCCGAGCCCCCCTCCCCCAGTCTCACTCTCGCCCTTTGCCCCCCACCCCTTGTTCTTCTCGAATGCCAGCGAGCGCCCCCGGGCCAGCTGTCCGATGAGGGTGGCGCCGTGGCGGCCGTGCCGGGGCTGCTCGTGCCGACGGTGGCGGGCGCCGTGTGCCTGGGCGGCGTGCTGCTGGGCTCGCTGCTCGCCTACTGCCTCCTGCGCGCCCGCCGCGCCACCAAGAGCGGCCACCGCTATGCCAGCCTGGCCGCCGCCGCCGCCCACAGCAGCCCCGACCCCACCTCCGACTACCAGGTGACATTGGCGGTTCGAGACCCGGTGGCCGCCCTGGCTAATCGCGCGGGGGGGGGGGGGGTCTCAACAGTAAATAAAAAAGACTACGCGCCATTCACGTCGCCGTTCGTCAGAGTCGGCCGTCACACGTCCCGGCAAGAGTGGCAGTAAAATTGATCTCAACAGTTGTCCGTGGAAGTGAAATCTTCCTATCGCCTGCACCCAGAGCCGTGGGTTCCAACAGAGTCTTGGGTTCCAACAGAGTCTTGGGTTCCAACAGCGTCGTGGGTTCCAACAGAGTCGTGGCTCCATCCACGCGGCCGAGACGGAGCTGACAGCTGACAGCTCCGTCTCAGCCTCCCGCCGGCAATTATCACGTCGCGATTGCTCGAGCAAGCCTCGGGTGCTGCCACCTCCACCACCACCTTCACCACCACCTTCACCACCACTACGACCAACACCTTCACCACCATCACCACCTCCGCGACCACCTTCACCACCATCACCACCACCACCTCCACCACCACCACTTTCACCACCACCACCACCTTCACCACGACCACCACCTTCACCACCATCACCACCTCTGCCACCACCACCTTCACCACCACCATCACCACTACGACCACCACCTTCACCACGACCACCACCTTCACCACCATCACCACCTCCGCGACCCCGCGTGTTACCAATCGGTTACGACGATAGATTTAATTTCGTGCAGAGTTGAGGTTGAAGTGATCTCCCCGATGCCACGCTGCCCCCTCCCTCTAATAATCATGAGCCTGTGGCACTGTTCACAAGAGGAGGCTGACGGCTGCTGATGCCATGACCCAGAGGTCGGTTGCAATAACGAACTAAATATTTTTTCCCCTTAACTCAATAAAACAATAGACTTAACAACTCTAAAAGACAACCCTCTGACTACAACCCTAACCAACTTGGCACAACCCCAGCCTCCAAACACAACCCGATCCCTGCAGCCACAGCCCTTCCCCTTTACACTCCCAACGCGACTCCACCCCCCGCCGCTCCGTGACGCTGACCGCCAACCCCGCCGCCTCTCCCCCAGGAGCTGTGCCGGCAGCGCATGGCGATCCGCACGGCCGAGAAGGGCGGGGGCTGCGGGGAGCCCCCCCCCGCGGGGGTCGTCTCCGGCGGCGTGGGGGTCGCCCCCCACGCCCCGCACGGCACCCACCCCTCGCGCCCGTCGCGCATGAGCAGCCTCTCCTCGCAGCTCAGCGACGGGGGGCCCCTGAGCCCCTCCCCGCGGAGCAGCGTCTCGTCCTGGAGCGAGGAGCCGGCGCCCTCCAACCTCGACATCACCACGGGCCACATGATCCTGGTGCGTGCGCGCCGCCGCCGAGTGGACGTGCTCACCGCGTGGACTCGTGTGTGACGGGCGACGTTTCGGGCGGTGATCCTTCTTCATAGCACTTCAATCAGTGGACGTGGTGCGAAGAAGGGCCATTGCCCAAAACGTCGCCTGTTTGTTTTCCGGGTAAAGGCCACACGCAGTGTTATATTGAGGAATGTCTCGCGATGTGTTGTTATCTGTGCTTGTGTACCACTCTCAGCGTCACGGCGCATCGTGAGACGAGAGAATCCATTGAGAATTCTCACCTTCGCGTTCGAGAAGGGCCCGTGGAAGTGGACACCACAGGGCTACAGCCACCATCAATGTCAAATATCTGAACCGGTTCTGGGCTTCCCCAAGGTCGGCTCGGCCTTAAATGATTGCCTGCTGCTATTTGTAAACAGCGCTGGGGAGATACAGGTGGCCGGGTGTGGTGTCGGCCACACCACCCACTCATAGCTGGGCCCGTCCGGCCTTCACTAGGACCTCCAATCATCAGTCTTGTTCCTGCTCCACAGGGAATCTTTGTCCCTCTGTGTCTGCGTGTCTGTGCGCCCTCGCAGTCCTACATGGAGGACCACGTGCGGAACGGGGACCGCCTGGAGGCCGAGTGGGACGCGCTCTGCTGCTACCAGGCCGAGCCCAACGCCTGCACCATGGCGCAGAGGGCGGACAACACCGTCAAGAATCGCTACGGCAACATCCTCCCGTGTACGCCGCACACGCAGCAGACAAAGATCCCCCCTGTAGCCTTTTAACAGACTGTTGGGGCAAGTGCTGTTGGCGAACAGCTGCGAAGGGTGCCCAACACCACGCCGCTTCTTGTCTACCCAGTGCGGATGTGGACGCGCCTCACCGGGTACTGGACTCATGCCAGGCTGAGTTCATCTCGGAGATGCCCAGGACCGGCTCAACTTCCCGCCACTGTTATTGGTCGTGGGAATCGAACTCGTTCATAGTGCAGCGTGCGCTACCCTCCGCACGACCGCTCCACGAAGCCATACACGTGGTTGTGGAATCGGGTAGCGGCATGGAGTTGGTGGTGATTACTCGGCCACCACTCTCCCCCCCAGTAACGTCCAGCACGCAATCCACCGCTCACCCCGATCCACCACTCACCCTGATCCACCGCTCACCCCGATCCACCCCTCACCCCGATCCACCGCTCACCCCGATCCACCCCTCACCCCGATCCACCCCTCACCCCGATCCATCCCTCACCTGCGCTCTCCTTGCCCGGCTCTCGCCGTCACTCCGCCCGTGGCCCTCTCGAGCCGCGTGCCACGAACGACCGCGCGTCGCGCTGTCCCCAACACCGGACACGGTGCTGCTACTACCTCCATCATCACCATCATCACCACCACCACCATCACCACCATCATCACCATCATAATCACCACCACTGCCGTTACCACCACCACCCCAACTATCCACCACCACCTACTCTGCCATCGCCACCACCGCAGCAGTGTGAGGACACGGGCCAGGCGCGGCTCATTGACAGAAAGGCCCCAGCGTAGGTGCCGCGTGGCCCTTCCAAGTCGCCCCCCGTCGCCGTCGCCGTCGCCGTCTCCGTCACCGCCGCCGCTCCCGGGAGGCGTCGTCTTGTCGACACGGACCGCCGCGCGCCACAACATCGTCGCGGTTTGCGGGGAGCGGCAGGGCGCGAGAGGTTTGAGCCGCGCACGGCGTCTGCGCACTGCGTGCGTTTGTCGTTCACCGCTCCGTGCCTCTCTGCGCTGTGTGCAGACGACCACGCGCGCGTCGCGCTCAAGGCAGAAGCCAACGCGGCCAACTCGGACTACATCAACGCGAGCCCCATCGTGAGTCCGCCCCACCCCGCTCCCCGCACCGCTCCCCGCACCGCTCCATGCTCCCCGCACCGCTCCATGCACCCCGCACCACTCCCCGCACCGCTCCATGCACCCCGCACCGCTCCCCGCACCGTGGTCGCTCCCCCAGCCCGTAGCACCGGCGCCGTGAGCACGAGGGCGCCTGTCTATTCGAGTCGCGAGTTTGGCTGCTGCACGGCGCTGTCTGTCCCTGGGGGCCGTCGTCGTGGTAGTGGCGGTAGTGGCGGTAGTGGTGGTGATAGTGGTAGTGATGGTGGCAGTGGTGGTGGTGATAGTGATGGTGGTGGTGGTAGTGGTGGGGATAGTGGTATTGGTGGTGGTGGTGGTAGTAGTGGTTGGTAGTGGTGGTTGTGGTATTGGTGGTGGTATTGGTGGGGGTAGTAGTGTTGGTAGTGTTGGTGGTAGTGGTGGTGGTAGTAGTGGTGGTGGTCGTGGTGGTGGTAGTGGTGGTGGTAGTGGTGGCGGTGCTGAGCCCTGGTTGCTCGGTCTGCGCTATGCTGCGTTGTTTCTGCGCTCAGCTCGGTCACCAGTGACTGTCCGGCTCTAAGAATGAATATATCGGTTTGACTGTCATCCGACGAACATGACTCTCAAATTGCAGAGCGAGTGGGAAAGCGCTGCCCTCTACTGCATGTGACCTAGAGGTCAGCAATAGGCAACTCAGAGGTAGTTCTGGGATATCCACTTTTGTGGGTCGTTCTCTTAACACGAAGGGCTGCACAGTTCCGCGAGAGTTGGACGGACGTAGCTACGGTCTCCTGACGTGACGCCCGTAGCACCATTGGGATAACATCTTGATAAACAACGACAAATGTCAACATGGAAAACACACACGGCCACGTTGCGTTGCATCCGTGGTAAAACGTGACCAGCAAAATCCAGATTGAGTGTAACACGTGGAATCGTTCACGGCCAATGTTACGATGCATCATTGAATTTGGGGTCAGGTTGCGGAAACAAAAGGTGCGTCATAAACCCTCCCGTGGGAACCCAAGGACGACGTCACACCACCTATGTCAGGCCACAGCCTGGAGAACATCTTCACAATTATGCCAACTGCCTGATGATGCTACTGTAACTACCAGCGAAACGTCGAACTTCCCAATTGCTGTGTATCTTGTGGATTACACTCTACAACATTGCCATCGCTGCTGCTGAAGAAGCAGGAATAATACATTGGCACGTTTGTTCACGTGACATCTGTGTTCGTTGTCGGGTGGAGGAGGCTGTACGACACAAAACAGCAATTGTGAGTCGTAAACATAAATCAATATATAAATGCTCCTCTCGGAGGCGGCACTTTGAGAGATGATTGTGATCCCCCCTCCCTCCCTCCCGCCGGACGGTCCGCGCGGAATCGAACACAACGGCACGGTGGACACACGCGTGTGCTCGCGACAACGCGACAGCAGACGGTCGGTGTGGCGGCGGATCGTGTACATGTTCCAGCTCTTACATTCGTCCTGGCTCCGTGATGGTCACCACCACCACAACCGCCACCACCACCACCACCACAACCGCCACCACCACCACCACAACCGCCACCACCACCACCACCACAACCGCCACCACCACCACCACCACCATCACCACCACAACCGCCACCACTACCACCACCACAACCGCCACCACCATCACCACCACAACCGCCACCACCATCACCACCACAACCGCCACCACCATCACCACCACAACCGCCACCACCATCACCACCACAACCGCCACCACCATCACCACCACAACCGCCACCACCATCACCACCACAACCGCCACCACCATCACCACCACAACCGCCACCACCATCACCACCACAACCGCCACCACCATCACCACCACAACCGCCACCACCATCACCACCACAACCGCCACCACAACTGTCACGGCGGGTTCCGGATTAGCGAGCAATCAGGAGCATGGAATGCGTTCCGTGGTTTTTCCTTTGACTCCCCGGAGTGGAGACACGAGACGTCTCCGCTCCGGGGAGAGATGACATGATTTGTCGTCTCCCCGGGCAGCTAACGTCAGCCGGCGTTGGGAATGAATTGACGGCAATGTCGTCCGAAGCCGCGTTTCATAGATCTATGGGAATGCGGGGAAGGCTGCCTGACACGTGCCTTCTGGAAGTATCCTGGCTCGGCTTGGGGTGTGGGGAACACCGGGCCGTGCCGTGGCGTGTGTGTGTGTTGAAATTCTTTCTCACCGTACGTAGCCAACCGTGTTCATCGCAGGTGCGGGGGGAAGGAAAACAAACGAAACGCGAAAGGCAGTTCTAGAGAAGTGATTGATGCGGGTTGTCATCGCATGTTCGCGTTAAATTTTCGGGGTGCGACGATTCTTGAGCTCGCGTTACATTCATCTGAATCGTGTCTGTTGAGAATGGATGTTGGTTGACTCGTCGTCTTGAGTTGTCACGATACCCCTGCAGCCACTACAGTATGTCACAATAACTACTGTTCTGTACCGTCATCGGATAATCGCAAACCTGCAGCGTCACAACCAATCGTCCCATCGCTGGGGAGACGGAGTGGCTGGATGGTCATCGATTCAACCCGCCTGAAATACCATTCGCTTTTTTTATTTTGGGGAAGCATAGGGTATTTAAATGTCACACTTCTGCTCTTCACATGGTGATGACGATGATGATGTCTACATATGTGTGTGTGTGTGGCTCTCGCTGGTCGTTACATGTATATCTTCATATAGAGAATAGGGGAAGGACTCGAGTTACGACATTGAGTGTCGTCCAGAGGGGCGTGTGTGGGTCGCAGAGCCCAATGGGAAACAGCGAGGCGGGCGGTGGAGCCGTGCTTGCCCCGACTGGACACCTGTGAACACGAGCTGGAATGCCTCGTCAGATCACGCCCGCTATAAATACACAGCCTCACTCTGATTTAAGTGGACTTTGGATTAAACAGCTGGAGGTGAAATGGCCCCGAGGAAGGAACCGCGAAGTCGTCGAGGGGCTGCGAGCAAAGCGCCCCCAGCGGAGCCGCGTGGCGACAGCTTCCTCGTATGTGTGTGTCTACGTGTGAGTGTGTCTACGTGTGTGTCTACGTGTGTGTGTGCGTGTGTGTGTACGTGTGTGTGTCTACGTGTGTGTGTGTGTCTACGTGTGTGTGTCTACGTGTGTGTCTACGTGTGTGTGTCTACGTGAGTGTGTGTACGTGTGTGTGTGTCTACGTGTGTGTGTCTACGTGTGTGTGTGTCTACGTGTGTGTACGTGTGTGTCTACGTGTGTGTGTACGTGTGTACGTGTGTGTGTGTCTACGTGTGTGTGTCTACGTGTGTGTATACGTGTGTGTGTCTACGTGTGTGTGTGTACGTGTGTGTGTCTACGTGTGTGTGTACGTGTGTACGTGTGTGTGTGTCTACGTGTGTGTGTGTCTACGTGTGTGTCTACGTGTGTGTGTCTACGTGTGTGTCTACGTGTGTGTGTATCTACGTGAGTGTGTGTACGTGTGTGTCTACGTGTGTGTGTCTACGTACTAGTGGGGAGCGGTAGTGTAGCGGTTAGCGCTACGCTGTGCTATGAACCCGACGACAAGGGTTCTATTCCCGTTAAAGGCCAACACCAGTGACGATTATATGAACCGGTCCTGGGCCTCCCCTAGGTCGACTCAGCCTCAAATGAGTACCTGGTGCGGTGTGTAAACATCGCCAATGGGGAGACAAAGGCGGCCGGGCGTGGTGCTGGCCACCCACCCCCTCGTGTGCCACAGTGCCGCCTTCATAGGTGGCAGCACTCGCCCCAACAGTCTGGCGGGGCGAGAGGGGAGGGGGTCCTTTGTGTTGCATCGGCGCCGTATTAATCACTGGAGTAATCATTCCTGAAAATAGTTACAGGTGGCTCAGCGGAGCTGCCTTTATTACTAAAAAAAGAAAAATTACTTCTCTCAAACACGAACAAATTGCAACGGCACTTTGAAAGATGATTATAAATTTGAAGAAAAACAGTCACGTGCCTTGGCAAGGCAGACTAATGTTGGATTTATCTGTCTCAATGAGCATCTCTGATGGCTACCAAAAGCACCCTCTCCCCCGGAGTTGGTCCGCGTGCAACTTCGACGACGACTGCAGCGTGTAAGCGAAGTCGCTCGCTCCACTGCTGGCGAGATGCTCGCTCCACTGCTGGCGTGCTCTGTTGCCAGCGCCTCGACTGAGTGGGGGGCAGGCAACCCCCTCGCTCTCTCGCAGGCGACACACACACGGGAGTCTCTCCAACTAAAGCTGCTGCAGCTCCCCCACTCTCTCCCCTCTCTCTCTCTCTCGTCAGGGCCCATTCTGCTGCACCTCCCCCGCCACCACCACCGCCCACCACCACCACCACCACTTTCTCTCTTAGTATTCATCTCCCATTCTGCTGCTCGGCTTTGAGTCGTCTGATCTCGCCGTGCGCGCCGCTCTGAGTGGCTCCGCTCTCGACGCCTCGCTCACTCTGCGTCTCATCCCTCCCTCTCTCCCTCTCGCTCTCCCTCTCGCTCTCCCTCTCGCTCTCTCTCTCTCTCTCTCTGGCTCTTGTGCATCCATCGGTCTCTCTCTCTGCTCTTTATTTGCCTGTCTCTCGGCTCTATTCAATTTGTGATTATTTCCGTCATTATCTGTCTCTCTATTCATCCCTCTGCTCTTTATTTGCCCGTCTCTGGGCTCTATTGAGCCTGGGCCTATCTCGCATCTTCTGTGTCTTGCTGTTCATCTCTTGGCCTCTCAGCCCTGAATGATTTGTCTGTTTCTGGTCTCTATTCAAACTTAGATTATCTCTCTAATTCTCTGTCTTTATATTCACTTGTCTCCTTGCTCTGTCCCTCCATCTGTCTATTCGATTTTTGAATAAAGTTTGTCTATCTTGTCTATTCAATCTCAGATTCCGTCTCGCTCCTATTTTCAGTGTCTCCATTTATCTATGTTCTCTTTATCCCATTGCTTCTTTAGTCTATCGCTGTCTCTCTGTGCGTCTCCCTGTCTCTCTGTGCGTCTCCGTATCTCTCTGTGGATCTCCGTGTCTCTCTGTGCATCTCCCTGTCTATCTGCGCATCTCCGTGTCTCTATGTGGATCTCCGTGTCTCTCTGTGCTTCTCCGTGTCTCTCTGTGGATCTCGCTGTCTCTCCCATCCAGCTCTCAGCCTCCCCGCCTGCTCTTCATTCCCCTCTTGCCCTGCTTGAGCCGGATGTAAACAAGCCGCAGTAACTTTCTTCAAGCTTCCAAGATTTCTCCTCAGCCCCACGGCGATCTCTCATGATAAGTCACTCTCTCTCTGCCCTTTCTCGCTCTCTCTCTCTCTGAAATGTCAGCTTGGTACAGGATATATATATTCTAAGGCAGTGTTAATGGAAAACTGTTGAGTGCTTTATTCATTTGTGCTAAAACCCCTTTCAAGGCCACAGAAGATGCAATCAGAGCTGCCTTTATTACCCGACAATGACGTGTGTGTGTGTGTTTCACCTGGTGCTAATTTAGGGATGTGATTGAACCACTGTGTGGGCTATGGTGGAGACGTGGCGTGGTCGCCTCTGATGTTGTGGGCACGGTGCCTCACGGCAGTGGCTTCCCCATCGCCTGTGAGCCTCTGACATTTACCTTCTGCTCACCAGAACCCCCCAGGGCCAGACTGGAACATAAACCCTGCCAACTCAGGGTCCCTTCACTCAGTGGAGCAGCAGCCTCTGGGCATTATGGGAGGAATCATATTTCACAACACGGGGAGAGGGGGCGACCTACACGTGGATGAAACTGTAATACTAACGACAACACACCACAGCTGCCAAAGAGCGGGATTTGAAGGTCCCTGTGGCCCAGATCTCCTAGGACAGCTGCCGTCTCAACAAGAGGCCACTCCTGGGAAGACCAGGACGGGTGGCAACTCGAGATGCACGTCTCGGGTTGCCACCTGTTGGGGTTTGACCAGAACAGGCATGACCCAGACATTGCGGGAATTGGCGTCTGGGTTCAGGTGGTAGGAATTGATTCGTGCCGAGATCTGCTCGCGGGATTGCTCTTGAACTTTGTACTGCACAGTTGTAATAGGCCGAGGCTGACTTTGGCAACTCTTTTTCGCATGCCGAGCAAGGAGAAAATGCCAACATTTAGAATGTTGAGATCCGTCAGGCATGGTATGGACAGGCACTGTAAAGGGTTCAAAGGTGGAACAACTGGACGGTTGGCATCCCTCCACACACACGGCCTCGTGGCTGGCGTGACCTCGTAACAGCACCCAGGCCTCGTGATGGCAAAGTGACCCTAAGACGCTTTAGATAATTTGATGGAAGTCTTTGGACTTGCAGTGGCTTAGATATTATAATGGATAAGGCTATAAGGCCTTGAGGCTTAGGCCTTGAGTCTGCTTAGACAGGGAAAGCACATAGTGCTTTTATATCGGTGTTTTATTTTACAATATGGAAAGATTAACTTTATTGATATTTGTTTTTGAAAAGAAAGTTGAGGAAAAATATTACTTTGCCAAAGAGGCATTGATAACAATCTTAGCGAAAATTGAATGTATTGGTACGTTACAATATGTCAGTATGATGACATCCTGTGGGCAAGAGTAGCGGTGGTGTCGCGGTTCGCACACTGCCGTGTGAGCTCGGCCACTTCAATGCAGCGCACTTGACATTCAAATATATACCCACGACTGAAATGACAAAGGGATGTCTTCAGCCAGCAGTGGATTGACCAAAGCCTGCAAATCGTTCCTTGTTGTTGTCACGTACTGTTGGGGGGGGGGGGGGGGGGCACAACAGAGGCGCTTCGCGGCGCAGGCTCCAACAGTCACGCAGGCACTCGTGGTGGCACTGGGCATGAGTTAAACTACAACACCGACGGCTCAACAGTACAACGCCTTCACGGTACACGACTACGAAATGCCTTCCGGACGAGTTGGACACCGACTCAGCAAAGTGATTGCAGGGCTGCCCCTTGACGTCACATCGTGATTTGTAATGATAACAAAAGTTACGACGCCTGGAACGATGGTCGCCTTCGCGACAACATCAATTGTCGCGAATCGGGGTCGCTCTTCAATTCTCGAATCATGTTTTTTTTATTGTGGTGAATGTAGTGGCCTCGAGTGGCAGTAAGGGTCGTGTGAATCCATGACGTTCGAGGTATGCAAATCGGGAATGAGCGACTCTGACACGCACGGTGTAGGCCGAGCGTAAGGATCGATGTCAGCGACGATGGAACAAGGACATCCTCGCCAGCGGTGCTCTGCACCCAGGACAGTCTCACGCTGAGTCTCGAGACGTCTGCAGGAGGGTCCTGCTGCTTTGCAATGTTTGGCCAACTCCAAAAATGAACCCAGAGAAAACCCCGCTCTGACTTAAGAGAGTAAAATTGTCTACATTCGGCATGAACCCATAAATATGAATAAGCAACTGTCTGCATTTCGATGGGATTAGCATCACGGCTGCTGCTGCTGCTGGGCCCTTGATGCGCCACTTGGCATGCGCACGCATGAAGCCTCGGTTCCTCCCGATTCGTCAAGGGAACTCGCCGCTTTGTCTTCTCCTTCTGGAGGGACGTGCCGGCTCGCCGACAAGCCCTGCGCTCCACATCGCCTCGAAAACACACAACACTCGCCGTGGAAACAAACGTTCTAATCCGCATACTTAGGATCGCCTAGGAGGGAGGGCGGTGTCCTGATGCTTCCCCTCGTGGCGTGGAGAAGCAGTTTGCAGAGAGCAGAAATCACTTTTCGGAGAGAGCGATGGGAATCAAATAAGTTTTCTTGCGACTAAAAAGAAAAATTAATCTGGCGCTCGGCAGTGAAGCCTCAAACCTCAGAGCCCGGCAGCGCGTGGCCTCACGGCGTGAGAGATGGATGACAAACAGGGCCCGAGTAGCGTCGCGCTCCAAACTCGGGTTGTGAGCGAAGTGAGGAGGAAGTGAAGCGAAGTGGAAGTCGATCAACGCCACCCAACTCCGCACCGCGCGCCCGCCCACTCGCCACGGCGCAGCGGTCCCGGCGACGTCTCTCACGGACACGGCGTCCGACGTTTTTGCCCCACGTGCCGGAATCTTCTCCAGGAGCCTGGAATTGTGGGAGCGAAACTGAATTCGTTGCCGAAGAAGCCCCCCCCCCCCCCCTCGGCACGTGGGACGAAGCGTTGGACATCGTCGCCGAACAGCGCGCGGCACCGGACCGATTCGCAGCCGCGAGAATCTCCGCAGCCGCCCGCGAGGAATCGATGTGGAGATGCGACGCATCTCGCCACTCCGCACGCGCCGCGTGCTCTCGGCGACGATTGTTTGACGCGCACACCGACAGGCCACTCATCGTGAGCAGCACTGGGGGTCAGTCCACTGCTGGATGAATTCCTCCCCAAGCTACCACCTCTCTCCCACGGCATCGCACCCTCGTGCAGAGCAACGCCTCGTTCGAGAACTTTCATTCCCACGACTCCAATCGCTTTCATTCCCACGAGTTTCATTATTTAATTCCCAGGACTTCAATCGCTTCACCACTTTCACTTGTGTTAGTTCCAGCACTGCACAATAATGAGGGAATGGAGAAATGAATGTATTAAACGTTTGGATTAATTAACATAAATATATAAAAATGTTAAGAAAACATTACAAAGTACTTAAAATAAGACGTTGTATACTAAGGCGTGATCTGGTGACGCTGCTGCTCCGACTGGCAGTGGTGCACAAGCACAGTGAATATAAAGAAATAAACTCGTTCGCCAGAAGTTGCAAACAATGATCTCAGCACCCGCTCAATCCGAAGCGTGCACCGTGAGCTCAAGAATCGATGATAACCGAGGAAAGATCGATTCGTCGTTACGGCCGCAGCCCCAACACCGGTTCAAGCGCGGACTTCTCTGCGCGTGTTGATCCTCTCGCCACCGTCGTCACCCCGACTCCGGCTCTGCCCGCACGAGGCCGTGGCCCCCAGCAGAGCGGCAGCCACGGAGCTGGTGGCACATATTTAGTGACGCCAGATTGTGTGTACGGCTAATACAATTGAACGATGCGATCACTTATTAAATAAAGTTCATGCATAATTTACTTGCATTGGCATAATTCGCGCTGTTGGCATTGGGCCACTCGCGAACGCGTCCCGACAACACGCGGAAGGTGCGGACACGATCAGGGGACTCGGCCAGACTGCGAACGCGGCCAAGCGGAAACCAGCAGGCGGATATCACCGAGGACTTCCCAATACGAACTACGCGCGCTCTGGTGGAACAAAGTGCGCGTGTTGCGTTGGGGTAGTGGGACGGTTCGCAACATTAAACACAATTATAGCCCTCGTGATGTTCTTTTTCCAATGCCATACGAAACAAGGAGAACCGCTAATCGCATTTTTTTTGGTATTTCCGCTGCCACAGCCAGCGAGTCCTCGGGGTGTCTCGGGCCGGGGCCCGTACCAGACGCGGCACCTCTGACGGGAGACTCGCGGCTGTGCGTGCCGCCACTTTGCCGCTGGTCACGCCGAGACATCGATTCCTTTCCGGGGGGTGGGGGGGGGGGGGGCAGCTCGTGCGTAATTTCATTCCGCGTTCCGCAGGTTTACGCTGTAATCTCACGAGCGACTGAGCGACAGCATTAGGCTTAGATGCTGAGCTCTGCTCACGGCTTTAGGGGTTGATTTCCCCTAATTGGATTGTTTAATTGAAAGTGCAAGGGCTTTATTTACAGGAACGCGTGCGATGACGTGTGTGTGTGCGTGTGCGCGTGTTTCTGCGTCTTTGGGGCAAGTTCTGTGGGAACTGTGTCTTTGTGCGTGAGGAAGGTAACGCAATGATTCGCGCGCTGTGCTACGAACCCGGCGACCCGAGTTATATTCCCGCTCACAGCTGACACCAATGACGATGATTTGAAATGGTCATGGGCCTTCCCTAGGTCGATTCAGCCTTAAGGTGCGGGTGGCGACGAATTAGCGGGGAGGGGGGGAGTGGTTTCATCCATCAGCCATGGATTGTCATGACTGAAGGTGATGATGAAAACCCTTCCAAGCCGACGTGGTCATATCTTTTAAGAAGTAACCACTAACCCCTCAATACCTCTTCCATCCCCCCCTGTCCTCCTCCGCCGTCCTCTCTCCTCTCCTCTTCTTCCCCCTTGTCTCCTCCTTCGCTCCCCTTCCCGCTCTGTCTCCCCCTCCCTCCTACTCCAGATGGACCACGACCCCAGGACGCCCGTGTACATCGCAGCCCAGGGTCCACTGGCCAACACCGTGGTCGACTTCTGGCAGGTGAGGGCCTTGCCATCTCGAGGCCACACGCGACCTCTGACGCCCACGTAGCCGCTGCCGGGTCGAGGCCTAGCCGCGAGGACTGCTGCAGTTGTTTGGCCACTAGCAGGGCATGGCACCTGGAACATGCATCACAGGTGTTATAGGCTGCTGCGGGGATCCGTTGTCGGCCCGAGGGCAGTGCAGCAGAATCCCGCGGTTGTAACGCACCACGCTCCACCGACACACACTGGCCAGAGTGGTGAAGTATGGTCAAACAAACACCGCACCTTCGATATGGCGTGGGAAAACACTTCCTCTCGGAGTGCACTAACAAAGGACCGCAAATAATGAAAATGCTATAAAATAACAACGCTCATTTCTGGTACATTGCGAGCGGACTTCTCCGCGACTGACGTCGGGACTCGGACCGGACGTTAGCGGGCGGTTCGCTCGCAGGCAGAGCCATGGCGACGCCGTGCGTACTGATCGACTACACATCGGTTACTGATCGACTACACATTGGTTACTGATCGACTACGGCAGATGGCACGTGTTGAAGAGGACCGCGGGGAGAGACGGAGAGAAATTTCAATTTGGGTTCTACAGAAACAGCAGCAACAAGAATATTAAGAAAGTTCAAAATAAAGCACATCAAAGTAAAAGGGAAAGAGAAGGAGCGGGGGAGTGAATGGGCACGGGCTGACGGTGGCAGAGAGATGCATGCGGCAACACTCGGAGCTCTCTCCCTCACCTCCCTCACCTCCCTCACCTCCCTCTCTTCACTCGCCCCCCTCACCTCCCTCCCTCACCTCCCTCCCTCACCTCCCTCACCTCCCTCCCTCACCTCCCTCACCTCCCTCTCTTCACTCGCCCCCCTCACCTCCCTCCCTCACCTCCCTCACCTCCCTCTCTTCACTCGCCCCCCTCACCTCCCTCCCTCACCTCCCTCCCTCACCTCCCTCACCTCCCTCACCTCCCTCCCTCACCTCCCTCACCTCCCTCTCTTCACTCGCCCCCCTCACCTCCCTCCCTCACCTCCCTCACCTCCCTCTCTTCAATCGCCCCCCTCACCTCCCTCCCTCACCTCCCTCCCTCACCTCCCTCACCTCCCTCACCTCCCTCCCTCACCTCCCTCACATCCCTCCCTCCCTCTCTCACCTCACTCACCTCCCCCCCTCACCTCCCTCACCTCCCTCCCTTCCTCACCTCCCTCCCTCACCTCCCTCCCTTCACTCGCCCCCCTCACCTCCCTCCCTCCCTCTCTCACCTCCCTCACCTCCCTCTCTTCACTCGCCCCCCTCACCTCCCTCCCTCACCTCCCTCACCTCCCTCTCTTCAATCGCCCCCCTCACCTCCCTCCCTCACCTCCCTCCCTCACCTCCCTCACCTCCCTCACCTCCCTCCCTCACCTCCCTCACATCCCTCCCTCCCTCTCTCACCTCACTCACCTCCCTCCCTCACCTCCCTCACCTCCCTCACCTCCCTCCCTTCCTCACCTCCCTCCCTCCCTCACCTCCCTCCCTTCACTCGCCCCCCTCACCTCCCTCCCCCAGCAGCGATCACTCGCGCATTGCTCCACTGTGGAAATGTCCAATTGATTTCCTGACTCGGGAGCCACTCCTCGTGTCCTCGTTTTGAGAAAGTATTTGTCCCGTCGATATTGAGTGACTTGCCGCGCTCTTTGGTGGGTTTTTATTGCTTAAAAAAAACATTCGCTCTCGATGGAGGCGAGGACGGGAGGGGGTGCTCTATGTTTTATTATATATCATAGTTTATTGCGAGCAGCTGCTTGTAACGTAGAGCTGTCTTGCAAACATTTACTGCCTCGTATCTCCTAGCTCGTCGTGTCTGCAGCCTCAAACCGAGAAGAATGGGCACTTGGGCCATTATTTATTTATCTATCTATCCCGCTTTCCAAGAGCGGCCGCGAGCGGTGGCTTTGACGCCGAGCCGTGCCGGGACACGCGCCGTGTCGCCCCCAACGCGCCCAATCTCCGCTGCTCCTGCGCTATGCTGAGCAGGCTTGAGCCTGAGCAGCACCTATGTATGTTGAACTTTTTTCGCACCGTAATTAGCCAACCGTGCTAATCGGAGGTGCTAGAGGGGAGGCTGCCTCGGAATATCAGGCGTATCAGGCGTTATAGGTTGGGGCTGCGAGGTGACCAGCAGATGGCCCTAGAGCAATCCTGAATCTGTCCGTGCGGCGCTTTGAGTATTATCTCCTCATGTTCCTGGTGGGGTTTCCTTACACGTGAAGCTGCTCAGTAGACGCGCCTCTCTTCAAACGTAGCGGTCGCGCAGCGGTGAGCGCGCTGTGCTACGAACCCGGAGAAACGGGGTTGAAACCGGCGACCCGGATTTGATTCCCTCTCACGGTCAACACCAGTGACGATTATCTGAACTGGAACTGGGCCTTCCCTAGGTCGACTCAGCTTCAAATGAGTAGCTGGTGCGGTGTGTCGTGAACACCGTCATTCGAGAGACAAAGGCGGCCGGGCATGGAGCTGGCCACCCACCACCTCGTGTTTCATGCCGGCCTTCATACGTGCTCTCTAACAGCACTTGCCCCAAAAGTCTTTTAAGGCTACACGGGGTATATTTGTCTTTCTGCAGATGGTTTGGGAGAGTGGCTGCACGGTGGTGGTGATGCTCACCCCGCTCATGGAGAACCGCGTGGAGCACTGCTACCGCTACTGGCCCGAGGAGGGCTCCCGCACCTACCACGTCTACGAGGTGCGACGCCTCCTCGCGCCAGCACCCCCCCCCCCTCCACGCCTCGTGGCACCTTCCCAAACCTGCCTGCACCTGTCCACACCTGTCCACACCTGTCCACACCTGTCCACACCTGTCCTTCTCAAGACAACACTGATCCCACACCTCACTCACCACAAGGTATTGGTCTTTACCACATCGAATGGCTTGCAGCGCATTTCGCTACAAACACTCAGAGAGGATTCACGGAGGACTTCCCATCGTGCGGTTCTGGTACCTTGGACAGCGGCGCCAGACGCAGCTGAGACGGGGCCGGTGGCTCTGAGCTCCAACAACCCGCAAAGCAAAACTGCTTGCACCTTCCCATGCCTATCTGCATCATCATCATCATAGTCAGTCACGGTCAGCCACGAACGATCCACTGCTGGACGAAGCACCCCCCCCCCCTACCAACCCGCTGCCATCTCTCACAATCCTGCGATGTGGCGACCTCTCGGATGCGTTCCATTTATTCTGCCGCCTTACTTTCGAAAAATACGAATCACAAGATACCCCCCCCCGCCCCCCCCCTTGTCCAGGTGAACCTGGTGTCGGAGCACGTGTGGTGTGAGGACTTCCTGGTGCGCTCGCTCTACCTGAAGAACGCGCTCACGGCCGAGACGCGCACCCTCACGCAGTTCCACTACCTGAGCTGGCCCGACCAGGCGGCGCCCTCCTCCGCCGCCTCCCTGCTCGACTTCCGCAGGCAAGAGCCGCCCTCGCTCCGGTGCTGCTGATGGCGGTGGTGGTGGTGGTGCTGGTGGTGCTGCTGGTACTCGTGGTGGTGGTACTGCTGATGGTGGTAGTGATGGTGCTGCTGGTGGTGATGGTGCTCGTGGTGGTGGTACTGCTGATGGTGGTAGTGATGGTGCTGCTGCTGGTGATGGTGCTCGTGGTGGTGGTACTGCTGATGGTGGTAGTGATGGTGCTGCTGCTGGTGATGGTGCTCGTGGTGGTGATGGTGCTCGTGGTGGTGGTACTGCTGATGGTGGTGGTGATGGTGCTGCTGCTACTGATGATGCTCGTGGTGGTGGTGGTGGTGATGGTACTGCTGATGGTTGTTGTGATGGTGCTGGTGGTGATGGTGCTGCTGGTAATGAAGGTGCTGATGATGATGGCACTGCTGGTGGTGATGGTGGTCATGGTGGTGATGGCGCTGCTACTGCTCCTGCTGGTGGTGATGGCACTGCTACTGATGCTGTTCCTGCTGGTGGTGATGATTTTCTTACAACTCAAATATGATCTCCATCGCCCGTGGGAAGCCCTGGTGCGGTTTTATGACCGGCTACTGCCACCACCGGGATGGTGCCAAGCCAGGAGCCAATTAGTCTCTTGGCTTTGACGTCGGCGATGCCCCAGTCGGTGCCGCCGCTTCTCCTCTCGAGTGAAGTTCGATTCCAGGAAGGGGCATCTGCCGTTGTCCAGAACAGTCGGCGTGGTCGTAGCCGCGGTGGCGGTCAGGATCTTCGTGGACGGGCATCGTCGTGCTTGTGAGGAGGGACCGTAGGACTGTAGGAGGAGGACTGTAGGAGTGCTGTGTATGAGTACAGGCGGCCACACTGGGAGTAGCGTTGACCGCTGAGTTCGGCGGTGATGATTCACAAGGCGGCGATCAGCTGGGTGCCAGCGAGGTTCGTGTGGACCTCCTTCCCCATTCTGTTGCGCAACACTGCAGTGGTGGTGGTCTCAGGTAGTCGTGGTTGTGACGGTAGTGGTGAGGACGATGAGACACCCCTGTCATTCATCAGTGGCCAAGCGAAGTGGTTGGTGGATCGCGCATGGATTGAGTCTGTGTGAGACACCAACGTGCGGTGACTGTAGGCGGCAGATCATCATCAACCATGGTCAATCCACTGCTAGGTGAAGGCCTCTCCAAGCCACCACCACCTCACACGATCCCGCGGTGCAACAATCCACCCTGCACACGAACTCACCTCATTGCTCCATCTTCTTCGTAGGCGTCCTCTTAGACACATTCTATACCGTGGCTGCCACTCTGCGGTGATGATCACCTTTCTTGAGAGTGTAATTGATGACAGTACAGCAAGTAGGTTCATGATGTAACACAGCCAGAATGCCCCATCTCCATCAGCTGCCGCCCTCATCAGGCAGCCCGGGCACCGAGGTGGCCGCGAGGGGTGAGGATCGACAGCGACTTAGCGGGAGCGCCACGCGGCGCCGGGCGTCGTGATCGGGCGTAGGGCGATCTCCCGTGCAGTCACCGCCCACTTGCCCGCTCTTCCCACTCTCCCACTCGCTCTTCCCACTCGCCCACTCTCCCACTCGCCCTCTCTTCCCACTCGCCCACTCGCCCAATCTCCCACTCGCCCTCTCTTCCCACTCGCCCACTCGCCCTCTCTTCCCACTCGCCCACTCAACCCACCCATCCATTGCTCACACACTCACCTAGGTGTGTGTGCGAGAGAGAGAGACGCGGGGAGAGCAAGTAGCAGTGGGACGGGGGGAGAGCGAGAGAGAGTGTAAATGTGAGGGTGTAAATGTGAGGGTGTAAATGTGAGAGTGTAAATGTGAGGGTGTAAATGTGAGAGTGTAAATGTGAGAGTGTAAATGTGAGAGTGTAAATGTGAGAGTGTAAATGTAAGGGTGTAAATGTGAGAGTGTAAATGTGAGGGTGTAAATGTGAGGGTGTAAATGTGAGAGTATAAATGTGAGAGTGTAAATGTGAGTGTGTAAATGTGAGTGTAAATGTGAGAGTGTAAATGTGAGTGTAAATGTGAGGGTGTAAATGTGAGTGTAAATGTGAGAGTGTAAATGTGAGAGTGTAAATGTGAGGGTGTAAATGTGAGTGTAAATGTGAGAGTGTAAATGTGAGGGTGTAAATGTGAGAGTGTACATGTGAGTGTAAATGTGAGGGTGTAAATGTGAGTGTAAATGTGAGAGTGTAAATGTAAGGGTGTAAATGTGAGAGTGTAAATGTGAGAGTGTAAATGTGAGGGTGTAAATGTGAGGGTGTAAATGTGAGAGTGTAAATGTGAGTGTGTAAATGTGAGGGTGTAAATGTGAGGGTATAAATGTGAGGGTGTAAATGTGAGAGTGTAAATGTGAGAGTGTAAATGTGAGAGTGTAAATGTGAGAGTGTAAATGTGAGGGTGTAAATGTGAGAGTGTAAATGTGAGAGTGTAAATGTGAGAGTGTAAATGTGAGGGTGTAAATGTGAGAGTGTAAATGTGAGGGTGTAAATGTGAGTGTAAATGTGAGAGTGTAAATGTGAGGGTGTAAATGTGAGAGTGTAAATGTGAGTGTAAATGTGAGGGTGTAAATGTGAGTGTAAATGTGAGAGTGTAAATGTAAGGGTGTAAATGTGAGAGTGTAAATGTGAGAGTGTAAATGTGAGAGTGTAAATGTGAGGGTGTAAATGTGAGAGTGTAAATGTGAGTGTGTAAATGTGAGTGTAAATGTGAGAGTGTAAATGTGAGGGTGTAAATGTGAGGGTGTAAATTGTGAGGGTTGTAAATGTGAGGGTGTAAATGTGAGAGTGTAAATGTGAGTGTAAATGTAAGGGTGTAAATGTGAGTGTAAATGTGAGAGTGTAAATGTGAGAGTGTAAATGTGAGGGTGTAAATGTAAGGGTGTAAATGTGAGGGTGTAAATGTGAGAGTGTAAATGTGAGGGTGTAAATGTGAGGGTGTAGATGTGAGGGTGTAAATGTGAGGGTTGTAAATGTGAGTGTAAATGTGAGAGTGTAAATGTGAGGGTTGTAAATGTGAGAGTGTAAATGTGAGGGTGTAAATGTGAGGGTGTAAATGTGAGGGTGTAAATGTGAGTGTAAATGTGAGGGTGTAAATGTGAGGGTGTAAATGTGAGAGTGTAAATGTGAGAGTGTAAATGTGAGGGTGTAAATGTGAGAGTGTAAATGTGAGGGTGTAAATGTGAGGGTGTAAATGTGAAAGTGTAAATGTGAGGGTGTGAATGTGAGGGTGTAAATGTGAGTGTAAATGTGAGGGTGTAAATGTGAGGGTGTAAATGTGAGTGTAAATGTGAGTGTAAATGTGAGGGTGTAAATGTGAGAGTGTAAATGTGAGAGTGTAAATGTGAGGGTGTGAATGTGAGGGTGTAAATGTGAGGGTGTAAATGTGAGGGTGTAAATGTGAGTGTAAATGTGAGAGTGTAAATGTGAGGGTGTAAATGTGAGAGTGTAAATGTGAGAGTGTAAATGTGAGGGTGTGAATGTGAGGGTGTAAATGTGAGGGTGTAAATGTGAGTGTAAATGTGAGACTGTAAATGTGAGGGTGTGAATGTGAGGGTGTAAATGTGAGGGTGTAAATGTGAGGGTGTAAATGTGAGGGTGTAAATGTGAGAGTGTAAATGTGAGGGTGTGAATGTGAGTGTAAATGAGAGTGTAAATGTGAGAGTGTAAATGTGAGGGTGTAAATGTGAGGGTGTAAATGTGAGGGTGTAAATGTGAGGGTGTTAATGTGAAGGTGTAAATGTGAGGGTGTAAATGTGAGTGTAAATGTGAGGGTGTAAATGTGAGGGTGTAAATGTGAGGGTGTAAATGTGAGGGTGTAAATGTGAGTGTAAATGTGAGAGTGTAAATGTGAGGGTGTGAATGTGAGGGTGTAAATGTGAGGGTGTAAATGTGAGTGTAAATGTGAGGGTGTAAATGTGAGTGTAAATGTGAGAGTGTAAATGTGAGAGTGTAAATGTGAGGGTGTGAATGTGAGGGTGTAAATGTAAGGGTGTAAATGTGAGTGTAAATGTGAGTGTAAATGTGAGTGTAAATGTGAGTGTAGATGTGAGGGTGTAAATGTGAGGGTGTAAATGTGAGTGTAAATGTGAGTGTAAATGTGAGGGTGTGAATGTGAGAGTGTAAATGTGAGGGTGTAAATGTGAGAGTGTAAATGTGAGTGTAGATGTGAGGGTGTAAATGTGAGGGTGTAAATGTGAGTGTAAATGTGAGTGTAAATGTGAGTGTAAATGTGAGTGTAGATGTGAGGGTGTAAATGTGAGGGTGTAAATGTGAGTGTAAATGTGAGTGTAAATGTGAGGGTAAATGTGAGGGTGTGAATGTGAGAGTGTAAATGTGAGGGTGTAAATGTGTGAGTGTAGATGTGAGGGTGTAAATGTGAGGGTGTAAATGTGAGTGTAAATGTGAGTGTAAATGTGAGTGTAAATGTGAGTGTAAATGTGAGAGTGTAAATGTGAGTGTAAATGTGAGTGTAAATGTGAGTGTAAATGTGAGAGTGTAAATGTGAGGGTGTGAATTTGAGGGTGTAAATGTGAGGTTGTAAATGTGAGGGTGTAAATGTGAGAGTGTAAATGTGAGTGTAAATGTGAGTGTAAATGTAAGGGTGTAAATGTGAGGGTGTAAATGTGAGGGTGTAAATGTGAGGGTGTAAATGTGAGAGTGTAAATGTGAGTGTAAATGTGAGTGTAAATGTGAGTGTAAATGTGAGAGTGTAAATGTGAGGGTGTAAATGTAAGGGTGTAAATCTGAGGGTGTAAATGTGAGGGTGTAAATGTGAGGGTGTAAATGTGAGGGTGTAAATGTGAGAGTGTAAATGTGAGTGTAAATGTGAGGGTGTAAATGTGAGGGTGTAAATGTGAGGGTGTGAATGTGAGAGTGTGAATGTGGGTGTAAATGTGAGGGGTGCAAATGTGAGTGTAAATGTGAGTGTGTAAATGTGAGGGTGTAAATGTGAGAGTGTAAATGTGAGGGTGTAAATGTGAGGGTGTAAATGTGAGGGTGTAAATGTGAGGGTGTAAATGTGAGAGTGTAAATGTGAGGGTGTAAATGTGAGGGTGCAAATGTGAGTGTAAATGTGAGGGTGTAAATGTGAGGGTGTAAATGTGAGAGTGTAAATGTGAGGGTGTAAATGTAAGGGTGTAAATGTGAGGGTGTAAATGTGAGGGTGTAAATGTAAGGGTGTAAATGTGAGGGTGTAAATGTGAGAGTGTAAATGTGAGTGTAAATGTGAGGGTGTAAATGTGAGAGTGTAAATGTGAGGGTGTAAATGTGAGAGTGTGAATGTGGGTGTAAATGTGAGGGTGCAAATGTGAGTGTAAATGTGAGGGTGTAAATGTGAGAGTGTAAATGTGAGGTGAAATGTGAGGGTGTAAATGTGAGGGTGTAAATGTGAGAGTGTAAATGTGAGTGTAAATGTGAGGGTGTAAATGTGAGAGTGTAAATGTGAGTGTAAATGTGAGGGTGTAAATGTGAGAGTGTAAATGTGAGGGTGTAAATGTGAGAGTGTGAATGTGGGTGTAAATGTGAGGGTGCAAATGTGAGTGTAAATGTGAGGGTAAATGTGAGAGTGTAAATGTGAGGGTGTAAATGTGAGGGTGTAAATGTGAGGGTGTAAATGTGAGAGTGTAAATGTGAGTGTAAATGTGAGGGTGTAAATGTGAGAGTGTAAATGTGAGGGTGTAAATGTGAGGGTGTAAATGTGAGAGTGTAAATGTGAGTGTAAATGTGAGGGTGTAAATGTGAGAGTGTAAATGTGAGGGTGTAAATGTGAGGGTGTAAATGTGAGAGTGTAAATGTGAGGGTGTAAATGTGAGGGTGTAAATGTGAGGGTGTAAATGTGAGGGTGTAAATGTGAGAGTGTAAATGTGAGGGTGTAAATGTGAGGATGCAAATGTGAGTGTAAATGTGAGAGTGTAAATGTGAGGGTGTAAATGTGAGAGTGTGAATGTGAGGGTGTAAATGTGAGAGTGTAAATGTGAGAGTGTAAATGTGAGGTGTAAATGTGAGAGTGTAAATGTGAGAGTGTAATGTGAGTGTAAATGTGAGAGTGTAAATGTGAGGGTGTAAATGTGAGAGTGTAAATGTGAGAGTGTAAATGTGAGTGTAAATGTGAGGGTGTAAATGTGAGAGTGTAAATGTGAGGGTGTAAATGTGAGGTGTAAATTGGAGAGGGTAAATGTGAGAGGTGTAAATGTGAGGGTGTAAATGTGAGGGTGTAATGTGAGGGTGTAAATGTGAGGGTGTAATGTGACAGTGTAAATGTGAGTGTAAATGTGAGGGTGTAAATTGTGAGGGTGTAAATGTGAGGGTTTAAATGTGAGAGTGTAAATATGAGTGTGTAAATGTGAGGTGATGTAAATTGGCGGTAAATGTGAGAGTGTAAATTTGAGGTGTAAATGTGAGAGTGTACATGTGAGTGTGTAAATGTGAGGGTGTAAATGATGAGGGTTTGTAAATGTGAGGTGGAAATGTGAGTGGTGTAATGTGAGGGTGTAAATGTGAGAGTGTAATGTGAGGTGTAAATGTGAGGGTGTAATGTGAGAGTGTAATGTGAGGTGTGAAATGTGAGAGGTGTAAATGTTGAGAGTGTAAATTGTGAGAGTGTAAATGGGAGGGTGTAAATGTGAGAGTGTAAATGTGAGAGTGTAAGTAGTGTAAATGTGAGTGTAAATGTGAGAGTGTAAATGTGAGGGTGTAAATGTGAGAGTGTAAATGTGAGAGTGTAAATGTGAGTGTAAATGTGAGGGTGTAAATGTGAGAGTGTAAATGTGAGGGTATAAATGTGAGAGTGTAAATGTGAGGGTGTAAATGTGAGAGTGTAAATGTGAGAGTGTAAATGTGAGAGTGTAAATGTGAGAGTGTAAATGTGAGGGTGTAAATGTGAGAGTTTAAATGTGAGTGTAAATTTGAGGGTGTAAATGTGAGAGTGTAAATGTGAGGGTGTAAATGTGAGGGTGTAAATGTGAGGGTGTAAATGTGAGAGTGTAAATGTGAGTGTAAATGTGAGGGTGTGAATGTGAGGGTGTAAATGTGAGAGTGTAAATGTGAGTGTAGATGTGAGGGTGTAAATGTGAGGGTGTAAATGTGAGAGTGTAAATGTGAGTGTAAATGTGAGGGTGTAAATGTGAGAGTGTAAATGTGAGGGTGTAAATGTGAGGGTGTAAATGTGAGGGTGTAAATGTGAGAGTGTAAATGTGAGGTAAATGTGAGGGTGTGAATGTGAGGGTGTAAATGTGAGAGTGTAAATGTGAGTGTAGATGTGAGGGTGTAAATGTGAGGGTGTAAATGTGAGTGTAAATGTGAGAGTGTAAATGTGAGGGTGTAAATGTGAGGGTGTAAATGTGAGAGTGTAAATGTGAGGGTGTAAATGTGAGAGTGTAAATGTGAGTGTAAATGTGAGGGTGTAAATGTGAGAGTGTAAATGTGAGGGTGTTAATGTGAGGGTGTAAATGTGAGGGTGTAAATGTGAGAGTGTAAATGTGAGTGTAAATGTGAGGGTGTGAATGTGAGGGTGTAAATGTGAGTGTAAATGTGAGAGTGTAAATGTGAGAGTGTAAATGTGAGGGTGTAAATGTGAGAGTGTAAATGTGAGGGTGTAAATGTGAGGGTGTAAATGTGAGGGTGTAAATGTGAGTGTAAATGTAAGAGTGTAAT